>NC_080174.1:55524308-55838006 GCF_950295315.1 Erinaceus europaeus
CAGGTGCGCCACCACCCGGCCCCCACTATTATTTTTTATACCGCATTCTTGTGTCTAGACCAGAAGTCAGTAGTACACTTTCTATGGAGGGATACAGATTTCAGGTTTTTCTGAGTCTTGTATGCTCTCTTCTGAGTATTCTCTTTGTGTGTGTGTTAACATTTAAAAATGTAAAAATTGGGGGCCAGGTGGTGGCACACCTGGTTAAGCACACATATTACAATGCTTAAGGACCCAGGTTCAAGTCCCTGGTCCCCACTTGCAGGGGGAAAGCTTTGTGAGTGGTGAAAGCAGTGTTGCAGGTGTCTCTCTATCTCCCCCTTCCTCTCAATTTCTGGCTATCTCTATCCAGTAATAAATAAATAAATAAATATAATTAAAATGTAAAAATCGATCTTAGGTCACCAAATAAAAATAGCATATTGGCTATCCTCTCCTGATTCCAGATCTAGATTGTCAACAAAACTGTAACTCTAGCCTGACTTTGTGGTGAAGTTGATTATTTCTGTGGTATAAGTACTCTCACCACAGCTAGTTTTCGGCTGTCAACTTTGCCCTGAAAGCAGGATTGGGAAGAGACCTGAGTTATATATATATATATATATATATATGTAGTACTTTGTGCCATACACACATGCTAGATTTCAGTAATCTCAAGAGGACAAAGAATAGTTAATAGTTAGGGGAAGTGCTTCTTGACTATATGTTACCATTGTTTTCAGCTTATTTAATTGTAAATTTGATTCATGAATGCTCTTTAGTGCTGAGCCACACTTCTGCCTCCCCCCCTTTTTTTTTTTCCCTCCAAGGTTATCACTGGGGCTTGGTGCCTGCACTTTGAGTCCTCTGCTCCTGTGGCCATCCTTCCAACTTTTTTTTTTTTTGATAAGACAGATCGAAATTGAGAAGGGAAGGGAATATTGAGAAGGAGAGAGAAAGATAGACACCTGAAGACCTGCTTCACCACATGTGAAGTGACCCCCCCCCGCAGGTGGGGAGCCCGGGGCTTGAACCGGGATTCTTGCTCTGGTCCTTATACTTCGTACTATGTGATATATTTTTAAAAGTATTTAATTTTTTTAATTCTCTTTATTTATTTATTTATTGGATAAAGACAGCCAGAAATTGAGAGGAGGAGGGGAGATAGACAGGGAGACACCTGCAGTACTGCTTCACCACTTGCAAAGCTTTCCCCTTGCAGGTGGGGACTGGGGGCTCGAACCTGGGTCCTTGTGCACTGTAATATGTGTGTTCAACCAGTTGCGCCACTACCTGGCCCCCTGTACTATGTGATCTTAACCTAGTTTGCTACCTCTTGGCCCCCTTCCTTTTTTTTTTGAGATAGAAAATTACCACTCCATCATCCATGGAATTTTCCTTGTTGGTCTCAGGTGGTGTTGGGGATTGGATCCAGAGCCTGTCACATGCAAGGCAGGAGCTCTACTGAGTGTTTTACAACCAGGGAGTAGGGGAGGGAAACAGCAGAGATATGGTAGGGTGTGAGGGTGGATTTAGTTATCTCTTCAAGGTCAATTAGGAATACAGTCAGACTCAACCTATGATCTTCATTATGGATTGTTATTTGAAATTATTCCCCTAGAATTTATGATCTGCAAACAGCTGAATGTTTTCCTGGTGAATCAGACTAACCCTTAGGCAACCTCAAATTCAGATTTATTTACATACAAATCTGCTACAGGCTGACCACTCTCTTCTCCTGTCATCTCTAAATCACCCACTGGAGGGCAGCAGAGACTTAAGTAACGGGACACAGCTTCCCGTACAACCCATCTAAAAGTGGCTGAAACCTGAGTCCATTTACACCAATATCTGAGCGTTGGTGTTGGCCTTTGGGGTTTTCTCCACTACTTGCATTCCCGCCATGGTTCCAAGCACAGCTTTCCAGCCGAGAATCAGTCGTCAGGGGATCAGACCCTGGAGACCTAACTGACCCTGAGCTCCCTCCATTGCCTGGCCTCAGCTCTGGTCAAATAATACCCTCTCAATGGTTGGAGGAGGGCTTGCTTGCTTGCGTTTGCAGCCAGGTGCCCAGGAAATGCCCCTCTGAGTCAGTACTTAAGGGGTGGGGGGGCAGTGCAGTGTGTCGGAAGGCTTTGCCATCAGATAGATTTGCTTTAAAGTCTATCTCCAGTTGTGAGGCCTGAAGCAAGTCACTGAGTCTCCTGGGAACTTTTGATCAACCTTTTGTAAGAGGGACTCATGGCACCTAACTTGAAGGGCTGTTGTGAGGATGAAATGAAATAGCATGGTGATGTCATCAGCACACTGGTGTTTATTAAAGGGAGTGGTTAATATGACGTGGTTCTGAGTGATGGTGAGTAATCAGAGGTGGGTGGAGGAATAGATGGGAGACAAGATGTCACTGCCCGAAGATGCTAAAGGCCAGGACAGAACCTAGAGGCCACACTGAAGACACTGAAATTTCTTCCGTCTATAATAGGGAACCCCTGAGGAGCTTTACTGTACTGGTGATACAGTACCAAGGCACAGCAAACCCCTTTTTAATTTACTTTATTATTATTATTATTATTTTAGCATCCAGGGATTCACTGGGGATTTGCACCTGGACAGCTCTCCTGCTCCCAATGAGTCCTCCCCCCCCATAGAGTGTGAGAGACGGAAAGGGAGAGAGGGATAGGAGAAGAGAGACACCTCAACGGCTCCTGGAGTCTCTTCAGTGTGTGGTGCTTCTATGTGGTTGCTAAGGTCTTTGCACATGGCAAAGTGTGTGCTCTACTGGATGAACTATCTCTCAAAACGTCTCCCCACCGGCATTCTCAGGTACTGAGGATTCAACACATATGCATGTAAGCATGCACAGTTTGTAAATAGTTTCATATTTCAAAGGACTTGCACATATAGTAGAAAAGTGCCATCCACTTTAATCCAGACTCACCAACCATAAATGATCCCATTTGCTATATCATTTTCCTCTTTCTCTGTATTTATTATTTCCAAATGGCTTGCCAATAAGTTTCATACATCATGACCCATTGCCTCTAAATAATTCTGTGTATATTTTAAATGATGAGGGTGTTTCCTTCATATGAGTAGAAGACAGCCGTCAGCTTCAGCACATTTATTGTTGATCCAATACTTTCATCAACAGCTGACTCTAGGCAGAACAACAGAGCCTCAGTTTGGATAGAGACAGAAAGAACTGGAGTAGGAAGGGAGAGACAGAGAGGAGAGGGAAACACACCTGCAGCACTGTTTCACCACTTGTGAAGCTTCCCCCCTGCAGGTGAGGACCAGGGTCTTGAACCTGGGTTCTTGCTCACTATAATGTGTGTGCTCAACCAGGTGCACCACCACCTGGCCCCTTAGGTACAAGTTCATTATGCACCAGAATCCTAAGTTTCTCTAGAGCTCCTCCCTCTTCCCCCTTCCCCAGAGTCCTTTGCTTTGATGCAATAATACACCATGCCCAGTCCATGTTTCACTTTAAACCACCAAATTTGTGAGAATTTCTTATACTAGCAATAGAAAAGTCACTTGAGAGCTTGGGGTTTTGGGGGGAGGGCTTGGGTCTTGGTGTTTGATGATGAGAAGGACCTAAGCTGGAGGTGAGAGTGTTTTCCAGACACCAGTAACAACTGTACTGTAATCTATTCACCTCCCAATTAAAAAAAAAAAAAATAAGGGGGTTTGGCAGTAGCTCAGCGGGTTAAGCTCACGTGGTGCAAAGCGCAAGGACCAGCATGAGGACACCGGTTTGAGACCCCGGCTCCCCACCTGCAGGGGAGTCACTTCACAAGCAGTGAAGCAGGACTGCAGGTGTCTATCTTTCTCTTCCCCTCTCTGTCTTCCCCTCCTCTCTCCATTTCTCTCTGTCCTATCCAACAACGAACGACATTGACAACAACAATAACCACAACAAGGCTACAACAACAAGGGCAACAAAAAGGGGGAAAAATGGCCTCCAGGAGCAGTGGAGTCATGATGCAGGCACTGAACCCCAGCAATAAGCCTGGAGGCAAAAAATAAATAAATAAAAATAAAAAAGAAAGGTAGGGCACCAAAGTAATAACCCTGAGGTGAGGGGTAGACATGCAGCTTCCTGGGACAGTGGGGGGTGGGAGTGCGTGGGAGGGATGGGTCACAGTCTTTTGGTGGTGGGAATGGTGTTTATGTACACTCCTAGTAAAATGTAGTCATATACATCACTAGTTAATTAATACGAGAGGGGGAAAATTAATTGTATGTCTCGAAGTTTTTCAAAACACAAACTGAATCTTTTCTCAATATATGCAGTGTAACTGATATGCAGACTCTCTCAAAAGCCTAGACCAAGTAGATCAGAAGCAACCAATAGCACAACTATATACAAGATACTGGGTACTGTACAGCAAGCCCTAACAAAAGGACTTTTCAAAGTTAACCCAATTACCAAATAATGTGATGATAACATTAACTATCGATTGTCTTTTTGAACCCTAAGACAGCAGGAACCTCACATCTCCACTATAGAGCCTCTACTTCCCCCAGTCCTGGAACCATTGGATAGGGCCCACTTTCCTGTATGCCTCTCCCAATCCATATCAAATAATATTGCATCTGCTGATCACAACCTAACCAACGCAACGATTGCCACCTCAACATGCTTCACTTCAGACTGTGTCCAGAGACTACACGTGTGGAATGACAACCCTTCAGCTTCATTACTCGGGTGAGACCTTTCCTTTCATAGTATACTCTAATTTCATCTCAGGTGGTTCACTTTCTAACAAAGTCCCAAAACCTAGATATACACCAGTTTCTGTGAGAGAGAGCATATGTTCACACGTATCCATAAACTACTGCAAAATATATACCTGAAAGCAGAAGTACACTAGAGTTTGCAGTGAGTATCCCCCTAACACTTCCTCTCCACTATTCCAAGCTTTGGGTCCATGATTGCTCAACAACTTGTTTGGCTTCGTATGTTAACTCTCTTTTCAGTCACCAGGTTCCAGATGTCATCAGGATGCCGGCCAGGCTTCCCTAGACTGAAGACCCCACCAATGTGTCCTGGAGCTCCACTTCCCCAGAGACCCACCCTACTAGGGAAAGAGAGAGACAGACTGGGAGTATGGACTGACCAGTCAACACCCATGTTCAGCGGGGAAGCAATTACAGAAGCCAGACCTTCTACCTTCTGCAACCCACAATGACCCTGGGTCCATGCTCCCAGAGGGATAGAGAATGGGAAAGCTATCAGGGGAGGGGGTGGGATATGGAGAATGGGTGGTGGGAATTGTGTGGAATTGTACCCCTCCTACCCTATGGTTTTGTTAATTAATACTTTCTTAAATTAAAAAAAATAAAAAAAATAAAAAAATAAAAAAATAAAAAAGAAAGAGAAGCAACAATAATAATACTTCAGCTAATTCCTTCTTTTCCCTTTTGTTGTCCTTGTGTTATCGTTTTTGTGGTTATTATTATTGTTATTATTGATCTCGTTGTTGGATAGGACAGAGAGAAATTGAGAGAGGAGAGGAGTCAGAGAGGGGGAGATAAAAGACAGACATCTAAAGACCATGTGTGCTTAATGCGCTGTGCTACCACCTGACCCCCATTCTTTTTTTTTTCTCTTTTGCCTCCAGGGTTATTGCTGGGGCTTGGTGCCTGCACCACGAATCCACTGCTCCTGGAGGCTATTTTTTTTTCCTTTTGTTGCTCTGGTTTTATCATTATTGTGGTTATTATTATTGTTGTTATTGATGTCATTGTTTTTGAATAGGATAGAGAGAAATTGAGAGAGGAGGGGAGACAGAGAAGGGAAAAGAAAGACACGTGTAGACCTGATTAACTGCCTGTGAAGTGACTCCCCTGCAGGTGGGGAACTGGGGGCTCGAACCTGAATTTTTAGGCCGGTCCTTGTGCTTCCAGCTATGTGCGCTTAACCCGCTTTACTTTAGCTAATTCTACTGCACACTATTCCAGTTCTGCCAATTGACATTTTGTCAATGTCCTTTATATCATTTTTATTTTCCTTCAAGCAAGTGATCACACATTGTATTTAGTTGTCATCTTTCTTTCTTTTTTTTTTAAATTTATTTCTTTTTGGGGAATTAATGTTTTACATTCAACAGTAAATACAATAGTTTGTACATGCGTAATATTCCCCACTTTCCCATTTAACAATACAATGTCATTTATTATCCTTCATGGACCTGCATTCTCCCCACCCACCCCAGAGTCTTTTACTTTGGTGCGATATGCCAATTACATTTTAGGTTCTACTTGTGTTTTCATTTCTGATCTTGTTTTTCAACTTCTACCTGAGAGTGAGATCATCCCATATTCATCCTTCTGTTTCTGACTTATTTCACATAACATGAATTTTTCAAGGTCCATCCAAGATCGGCTGAAAACGGTGAAGTCACCATTTTTTACAGCTGAGTAGTATTCCATTGTGTATATATACCACAACTTGCTCAGCCACTCATCTGTTGTTGGACATCTGGGTTGCTTCCAGGTTTTGGCTATTATGAATTGTGATTCAAAGAACATATGTGTACACAGATCTTTTTGGATGGATGTATTGGGTTCCTTAGGATATATCCCCAGGAGAGGAATTGCAGGGTCATAGGGTAGGTCCATTTCTATCCTTCTGAGAATTCTCCAGACTGTTCTCCACAGAGATTGGACCAACTGACATTCCCACCAGCAGTGTAGGAGGGTTCCTTTGACCCCACACCCTCTCCAGCATTTGCTACTGTTACCTTTTCTGATGTATGACATTCTCACAGGAGTGAAGTGATATCTCATTGTTGTCTTGATTTGCATTTCTCTGACAATCAGAGACTTGGGGAGCATTTTTTCATGTGTTTCTTGGCCTTTTGGATCTCTTCTGTGGTGAATATTCTGTCCATGTCCTCCCCCCATTTTTGGATGGGGTTATTTGTTGTCTTGTTGTTGAGTCTGGCAAGCTCTTTATATATGTTGGTTATTAAACTCTTATCTGATGTATGGCATGTAAAGATCTCCTATTCTGTGAGGGGTCTCTTGGTTTGGGTAGTGGTTTCTTTTGCTGTGAAGAAGCTTTTTAATTTGATGTAGTCCCATAGGTTTATACTTGCCTTAGTCTTCTTTGTAATTGGATTCGTTTCATTGAAAATGTCTTTAAAATTTATGCAGAAAAGAGTTCTGCCGATATTTTCCTCTAAGTATCTGATAGTTTGTGGTCTAACATCCAAGTCCTTGATCCACTTGGAATTTACTTTTGTATTTGGTGAAATACAGTGGTTCAGTTTCATTCTTCTGCATGTTTCAACCCATTGTCTCCAACACCATTTGTTGAAGAGACTCTGCTTTCCCCATTGAATAATCTGGGCACCTTTGTCAAAGATTAGATGTCCATAGGTGTGGGGCCTCATTTCTGGGCTCTCAATTCTATTCCACTGGTCAGTGTGTCTATTCATGTTCCAGTACCAAGCAGTTTTGATGACAATGGCCCTATAATACAGTTTGAGATCTGGGAGTGTGATGCCTCCGGTTCTGTTCTTTTTCTCAAGATTGTTTTGGCAATTCTAGGTCTTTTCTGGTTCCAGATAAACATTTGTAGCATTTGTTCTATTCTCCTAAAAAATGTGGTTGGGATCTTGATGGGGATAGCACTAAATTTGTAGATGGCTCTGGGTAACATATTCATTTTGATGATGTTAATTCTTCCAACCCATGAACATAGAATATCTTTCCACTTCTTTGTGTCTTTTTAAATTTCTTTGAGTAGTGACTCATAATTTTCAGTATACAAGTCTTTTACTTCTTTGGTTAGATTTACTCCTAGATATTTTATTGTTTTTGTTGCTATAGTAAAAGGAATTGATTTCTGGATTTCAATTTCCTCTAACTTAGTGTTTGCATAGAGGAATGCCACTAACTTTTGAATGTTAATTTTATAGCCTGACACCTTACTGTAGTTCCTAATGATTTCCAAAAGCTTCTTGTTGGATTCCTTAGTTTTTTCCATGTATACTATCATGTCATCTAAAATAGGGAGAGTTTGACTTCTTCTCTTCCAATCTGTATCCCTTTAATTCCTTGCTCCTACCTGACTGCTATGGCAAGAACTTCCAACACTATTTTGTATAGTAATGGTGATAGTGGGCATCCCTGTCTAGTACCTGATCTGAGTGGAAATGCTTCCAGTTTTACACCATTGAGTATGATGTTGGCTGTAGGTTTGCTATATATAGACTCCACTATCTTCAGGAATTTTCCATCTATTCCCATTTTTTTGTAGTGTTTTGATCATAAAGGGATATTGTATTTTGTCAAAGGCTTTCTCTGCATCAATTGATATGACCATGTGGTTTTTGGTCTTGCTTTTATTGATGTGGTGGATCACATTGATTGATTTACATATATTAAACCAACTTTGCATGCCTGGGTAAACCCCACTTGGTCATGATGAACAATCTTTTTGATATACTGCTGTATCCGGTTGGCTAGAATTTTGTTCAATATTTTCTCATCTATGTTCATCAGAGATATTGGTCTGTAGTTTTCTTTTTTGGTTGTGTCCCTGTCTGCTTTTGGTATCAGGGTGATGTTGGCTTCATAGAAGCTGGCAGGGAGTATTCCAGTGTCTTCAATCTTCTGGAAGACTTTTAAAAGTAGAGGTATTAGTTCTTCTTTGAAGGTTTTGTAGAATTCATTTGTAAAACCATCTGGTCCAGGACTTTTATTTTGGGGGAGATTTTTGATAACTGTTTCAATTTCATTAGCTGTGATGGGCCTGTTCATGTTATCCACTTCCTCTTTACTTAGTTTTGGAAGTTGGTAGGTATCTAGGAAATCGTCCATTTCTTTCAGGTTTTCTAGCTTGGTGGCATATAGTTAGTTGTTCATAGAAGCCTCACATGATATGTTGAATTCTGCAGTGTCTGTTGTGATATCTTCTGTTTCATTTACTATCCGATTTATTTGGGTCTTCTCCCTTTTTTGTTTTGTGAGTCTGGCTAAAGGTTTGTCGATTTTGTTTACTCTTTCGAAGAACCAACATTTACTTTCGTTGATCTTTTGTATGGTTTTCCTATTCTCAATGTTATTTATTTCTGCCCTAACTTTAGTGATTTCTGACCTTCTCATTGCTTTAGGGTTCCTTTGTTGTTCTTCTTCTAGGTCTTTAAGATGTGCAATCAGGCTGTTTATTTGTGCTTTTTCTTGTTTCCTAATGTGTGCTTGTATAGATATGAACTTCCCTGTTAGAACTGCTTTAGCTGTGTCCCAGATATTTTGATAGCTTGTGTCTTCATTTTCATTGAAGTCTTGAAACATTTTGATTTCTTCCTTGATTTCCTCTCTGACCCAGAAGTTGTTAAGAAGTGTACTGCTGAGCTTCCACATTTTGGGACTGTTACTAGTCTTCTGTTGATTGTTAAGTGTTAGTTTAATTCCACTGTGGTCTGAGAAGATGCTTGGGATGATTTTAATGCTCTTGAATTGCCTGATGCTGTCTTTGTGGCCTAATATATGGTCTGTCCTTGAGAATGACCCATGTGGATTTGAGTAAAATGTGTATTCCAGTTTCTTGGGATGAATGACTCTGAAAATGTCCAATAGTTCTAGTTTATCTCTTCATTTAGCTCCCTTATGTCTTTATTGATTTTCTGCCTGGATGATCTGTCAAGTTGAGACAGTGGGGTGTTGAAGTCCCCTACTATGATTGTGTTGCTATATGATTGTGTTAATATATTGTTGTGGCTCTTTCAGTAGAAGTTTGATGTATTTATATGGCTTCTCATTGGGTGCATAGATGTTAATAATTGTTAAGTCCTCTTGATTGACTGATCCTCTGAGCATTAAGCAGTGTTCATTCCTATCTTTTTAAATATTATCTATTTTAAAGTCTATCATGTCAGATATGAGAATAGCTGTTCCTGCCCTTTTTTGTGGGCCATTGGCATGTATGATAGTTTTCCATCCTTTCACTTTAAGTCTTTGTTTGTCTCATTGAGTTAGGTGGGTTTCCTGTAGACACCATATTGTTGGGTTGTGTTTTCTGATCCATCTTCCTAGTCTGTGTCTTTTAATAGGTGAATTCTGGCCATTGGCATTTATTGATATCAAAGATTGAAGATATTTTAACGCCATTCTTGTAGAGTTTTAGAGTGTTTTGATATATGTCCTATTTGTGGTGGTCTGATTGTTTATAGGAGACCTTTCAGAACTTCTTTCAGGGCAGGCTTAGTGATAGCTGATTCCTTCAACTATTGCTTGTCTGAGAAGGTTTTGATGCCTCCATCTAGTCTGAATGACAGTCTAGCAGGATACAGTATTCTTGGTTGAAAGCCTTTCTCATTGAGCACTCAATAGGTATCTTGCCATTCTCTTCTGGCCTGTAGTGTTTGTATGGAGAAGTCTGCTGCTAATCTTATGGGTTTTCCTCTGTAGGTGACTCTTTGTTTTTCTCTTGCAGCCTTCAGGATCCTTTCTTTATCCTTATTCCTTTCAATTCTAAGTATGATATGTCTTTGTGTCTTTAGGTCTGGGTTAATTCTGTTTGGGACCTTCTGGGCTTCTTGTATCTTTATGTCTTTGGTGTTGTCTAGACTAGAGAAGTTTTCAGCTATTGTGGCCTAGAAAATGCTTTCTTCCTCTCCTTTTCTTTCTTCCTCTGGTATGCCAATAATGCATATATTGTTTCTTTTGAAGTCATTCCATAGGACTCTGTTGTTGTTTTCAGCATCTATTAATCTCTTTTTGATATCTCTTACTTCTTTTTTAGTTGTCTCTAATTCATCCTCAATCTTGCTAATTCTGTCTTCAGCCTCATTGATTCTATTCTCTCTGCCCTCTACTGTTTTCTGGAGTTCATCTATTTTGTTACCCTGTTCTGATACTGTTTTAGCTTGTTCAGCTAGTTGCATTCTTAGGTCAGCTATTTCAGCTTTCAGCTCTGTAATAACCATGAGATAATTAGTATTTTCTTCCATAGTCTCATTTTTTGTTCCTGTATTTCTGATTACAATTTTTCAAATTCTTTACTCACTCCTGTTATTATTTCCTTAGCTAATGTTTGGATGTTGAACTCATTATTTTGTGCTTCACCCTTTGGAGGACTTTTAGCTGTACTCTTGTCCTGGTTCGATTCTCCAATATTTTTTCCTGCTGTTTTAACCATTTTATATATTATGTTATGAGTTCCCTTTATCAGTTCTTTTCTAATTACTGATCACTATTGCCTGGATTGACCTGTGTCTAAGTAAGTTAATTAAAGGGTTCACAGTGGTGGATGTTAACATTTTTTTCAGTAGTATTTTAATCCCTGAGTTGGAGCTCAGTGGTTTAAAAGCCTCTTTTTTTTTCTTCCCTGTAGGCTATGGGAGCCTGAGGGCTTTTAAACTATCAATAGGCTTCTTAGCTTAATCACTGACTCCTGACCAAGAGATAAAGCAGGGTGTGGCAGAGATAATCCAGTGGTTATACAAAGAGACTTTCATAGCTCCTCAGCTATGCCACTGAGGTATAGGTCTTCTCCTGAGTTTCCTGGTTATATCTCTGTCCCCGGTGTCCCTCCCTGTCGCTGCTCCAGCTTCTGTGGGCAGTAGCAATGGAGACTCAGAGTTGCGCTTGGTGAGTCTCTGGGGAGTCTTCTCCTCCCTTCAGCTGTCCCCTTGTTGGTTGAGCAGACTGGAGGTGGTGTCTCAACTGATAAACTGCTGGACTGTCAGCAGTCACTTAATCTCTCCTTATCCTCCTCTCTCCTCTCTGTCACCAGCCACACATATTTGCACTCACCGGTGATTTAGTGGGTTCCCGTGGTCATTCTAGTCCAGTCTTGTTTCGGTCCCGGGTGGTCTCCTTTGGTATTCCTAGTTGATCCGGGAAAGGAGAGGAGAGGAGAGAAAGAGATCTGCTGCTCGTAGCTCCGCCTCCGGAAGTCCCTTGTCATCTTTTTTTATTGTAACCTGGAACAATTCCTCAGCATTTCTTTGTCTTGTCTGACAGTGACAATTTTAGGAATAGTTTGACTCTCTTTTCTTTTTCAGTTGAACATTTCTTGTTTGAGGTTTTCTGATGCTTCCTTGTGACTGGATTCAGCTGAGGCACCAGAGGCTGGAACCCTGCCTAGGTGATGCTGTGTGCATCTCTGGGCACCTCTCAGGAGGGACCTGACAGCCTTCTATCTCTCAGTGCTGTTGCTAACTCTAGTCTCCAAGTCCTTCCCCACCCCTGTCCAAATACCTTGCTGAGAGATGAACTCAGCCTTGTTTACATGCAATGCTGTGAAGTAATCTCCTGGACAGAATTGTTTTTCATCTGGGAGAGAAAGAAAAAAGAGAAGGAAAGGCAGACAGACAGATACTACAGCACCATCTACCATCTGTGGAGCTTGCCCTGTGCCATCCATGGTGCTTCCATGTAGTGCTGGGGCTTGAACACAAGACACTGGGCATGGTAAGGTCCTTGCTCTACTGGGTGAGATATCTCCTACCCTTCCCCCTGCCACCACCACCCCCCACCCCCCACCCCCCCGCTGAACTTTTGCTGTCACTCCTGCTGCTACTGGGAGCTGAGACAGTCTGCATGGAGCCTGTCATCACTGTGTGGCGAACTAGTCTATAGATAAGTGATACTTAGTGTCTGACTTTGAGGAAACACAGAGACTATTTCATTCAGATGTGCCTTCATTGCACACGCATTTACTGAGCACCTACACAGGCCAGACTAGGAACAAAGGTAAACCAGAAAAAGCTGGTGTCCTGGTGGGGTGGGTGGTGTGTGTGTGTGGGGAGAGGGCAGAGCACTCAGTAGAGCTCCTAGGTTTAAGTCTCTAGTTTCCACCTGCAGGAGGGAAGCCTTATGAGTGGTGGAGCAGTGATGCAGGTGTATCTCCTCTCTGGAGTGGTGGAATCTTGTCAGCACTATATTCCAGTGCTAACCCTGGTGGCAACAACAACAACAGAAGCAAGCGGGTGTGAGGGGAAAGAGGCACAGAATGAAGACTAACGGTCTGATATTAGCTGGTGGAGAACGATGGAAACTTGGTGTGGGGGGTCGCTGACAACTATCTGAGTGAGATGTGGAAATGCACTCTTATGACAACAACAGTCTTGGAAACTAACATTTCCTCAATAAAGTGATACTGAAGTTGTGGGGAAAATATGATAGAGATAGAGAGAGGGAGAGAAAGAGAGAACGTGTTGGTGTTCTACCTTCATGATACTAACGCTTATGATGACTGATTAAAGTAGAGCTGTGCTATGATGCCAACCAGACTTCCCTGGGCTTCCCCAGAGGCCCCCCTCCCCACTAGGGAAAGACTGAGGCAGGCTGGGAGTATGGATCGATCTGTCAATGCCCATGTTCAGCGGGGAAGCAATTACAGAAGCCAGACCTTCCACCTTCTGCACCCCATAAAGAATTTTGGTTCAAAGGAGTCAGGCGGTAGCTCAGTGGTTTAAACTCATATGGCAGAAAGGACCTGCATAAGGATCCCGATTCCAGCACCTGGCTCCCCACCTGCAGGGGGGGATCACCTCACAAGCAATGAAGCAGGTCTGCAGGTGTCTATCTTTCTTTCTCCCTCTCTGTCTTCCATTCCTCTCTCGATTTCTCTCTGTCCTATCCAGCAACAATGACAGTAATAACAACAACAATAAACAAGGGCAACAAAAGGGAAAAAATGGCCTCCATCCAAGAGCAGTGGACTTGTAGTGCAGCACCCAGCCCCAGTGATAACCCTAGAGGCAAAAACAAAAACCAAAAAAAAAAAAAAAAAGAATTTTTGTCCAAGAGGGAGAGAAATGTTAACGGAAGATGAACAGAGAGCTCTGGAGAGAAGGCAGGACCATAGAAAAAGTATGCAAATATATACAAATATTGCTAGCGAGTTATAGAAATAATAGCCAACCTGTATTTGTGATCTTGGGAGCACTACTAACTACACTTACCAATGGAGGGAGTAGGGACACAGAACTCTGGTGGTGGGAAATGTGTGGAATCATACCCCTATAATCTTATAATTTTGTAAATCAATATTTAACCACTGGGGTGCACCTGCCACATAGTAATTGCTCAGTAAATATAGGTTGACTGAATGAATTAATTACCAAGCATTGGAGCACATCTGTCCTTCCTTATAGGCAGTGTTTTGTCTTGATTCATTACAGGTGAAGACACTGAGGCTCAGAGAAGTGGAATAGGTCTCTGACTCTACTCAGACAGCCATGGGAGTTGGAGAGCTTGGTCCTTGCAAATAGAGTAGGCAAGTGAGCTGGAGTTTACAGCTGAGGGCAGCACGGTGGAGGTTGGCTCATCCTGGAAGGAATTGTCTCCTCTGCCTTTTTGCTGATTGCTGCCTCCTCTCCTTATCCATCTCTGGGGCCTGGGGCCCTCTGATTGGGCCTGTGGTTATTTAGTCAGTGATAATACTGGATTTACTTTCATCTCTGAATTGCATCAAATGTCGCCAGTGACATTTAGCTGACACACAAGGAGGAGACTGGCATTTTTAGATTGTCAGCATGTTACAGATGTAGAATCGGATTGTGTCAGGGCGTCTGGTTTATTGTTAATTAGATGGAGTCGGCGAGGCCTCCTCAGTGAGTGGGTGGATTAGCCTTTCCACAGCTCCTGCTTCAAACTGACTTCAAACTCCCTCCCAGAAATTAATGAGGCCCTGCCAGTTTTCCCATTGTGATGGGGAATTTAGTTGAGAGGTTTGGGGAGCAAACAACAAAGTGAGTTGTTCTCCATCTGTAGGTCTCTTTTCTATTTCAATTATGCCTTCAAAACGTACTGTCTTTCTCCTTTGCAACTGAGAGATAACGTGAAATGAAAGACAGCTAGATTCTGGATTGTAAATTCAAAGTAGTTCAGTGTTTACATGCTAACTAATATTTATTGAATACTTGTTAGTTACCTGACTCAGGTTGGTCCCTTCACCCCTCTGCCTCAGTTTTCTCATCTATTAATTGGTGTTATTAATAGGGGAGTTAAAAGGAATACATGAATTAAAACCTCTAGAGTGCTTAGAATACTTCCCATCACTTAGTAGCTACCACACCTCTTTCTGCAAGCTCTTACAGCATGACTAGCATAGTCAGAACAAGTGTGTTGGGTGCTGAGAAAACTGGCACCATCCAGTCCCATAAGTAGATGGAGGAGATAGGCATATTTACAACTACCTCCTCAGAGTCTAGGGTTATTTCAAGAGTCTATGATTATGGGACTCAGAATTTCCAAGGCTTCATATTTTTAATATTCTTGGACCAGGGAAATAGCTCAGCCTGTTAGAGCATCTACTTGCATGGCTGAGGCTCTAATACCATCTTATGCCAGAGCTGAGCAATGCTTTGATCTTTTCTTTCTTTCTTTCTTTCTTTCTTTCTTTCTTTCTTTCTTTCTCTCTCTCTTTCCCTCCCTCCCTCCTCTCACATTTCTTTCTAGTTCATAATAAATAAATGGATATTTAAAGAAAAATTCTATGAATCCATGGTCTTAATATTCTATGGGCTCTTGATTCTAAGATTCTGTGTCAAGAGGTGATCTAAAATGATAAACACTAGCTTTTTACCAACCAAATGTATTTCCCAAGTGCACAGACTACTTTTCTAGTCTTCCTGGCAGGTAGATATGGCTGTGGAACTGGGTTCTGGCCGGGAAGATGGGTGGGGATGACATAGACCACCATCAGTCCTGGTCTGTGAGACCTGTCATGAAATCCTCCACACACTACTTTTCTTTTTTTTTTTTTCTATCTCCTGACTTAATGGGTAACACACTAAGGAGCTATCAATGTGTGTTATCATTGTGGTAAAGCCACAATGTGGAAAGAGCCTGGATCTCTGTGTGAGGACATGGGAGGGTCCAGACAAGAATGTGAACAGGAAACAAATTTCTAGTGTGTTAAGTCACTGAGATTTCAGGGTTCATATAACTTGAAAGTTAGAAAAACTTTACATTCAGACACTATTTAGTAAGTATGAAGTAGGAGAAGTTTGAAGCAGATGAGGAGGTAGGTAGAAATCTTTCCCTGATGCAACCTCCTTCTCATCCTTTCCTTAAGATATCCCAGTTAAATCAATTTTATTGTTTGGTTGTTGGGGGTAGGTGCAGCTGGGGCCTTGTGCACTTGTATTTTTACCATTTCAGGCTGTTTCTTTTCATTCAGATACACAGAGAAGGAGACACAGAGAGAGACAGACAGAGGAAGAGACACCACAACACTTGGGCTTTCTTAGTGTCACAGCACCTCCTGTGTAGTGAAGAGTCTTGACTTGTGCAGGGTAAGACACATGTCCTACCTGGTGAACTCTCTGTCCATCAGTTTTCTTTTAAATGTACAATTACCTATCTTATGATAGAGAGAGAGTGAGAGAGTGAAAGAGAGAGAGAGAAAGAGAGAGCCAGAGCTCTGTTCTGGTTCTAGAATATTCAGTGTTGGGGATTGAGCCCTTATATCAATAAAACTGGGAAAAGAAAAAATCAGAAAAGGATTAAAACACTCTGGAGTTCAGATAGTCCTCACCTGAAGAAGCCAAAGTTTAGACAGAGAAGTCACCTCCCAAGGTCAGGCAGCCAGTTACATGGAGCACTGGTATTGGAACCATAGCCTGAGAGACACCATGGCCCCAGGCGTTCCCCCTTGGTCTGGCCCAGGCTCACAGGGATGAGGGTAGCAGTGCCCAGGGCCAGAACTCAAGAGCTCACAGTGATGGTGCCAGCAGCAGGAAAATTCCGAATGCTACCAAAGAGAAAATAAAAGCTACCCCAGGGGCCAAGCAGGAGGCTGGGGTCTGCTGGCCACCTCCTTTCCCACCTTGACATGGCTATCCCTCTCCTGATGGTTGGGTTTGGGAGGCAGAAGCATCACAGCAGACACGTGCTCCCTGAAGATGCAATGCTTGTTTGCCATGACCATGAACACTGAGCATTTATTTGTTCTATGTAAATAACAAAATAAAAAGGCAGACTCTGTGGCGATGCGATTCCACAGTCCCTGTGCAATTCTGCTGTCCCTTGGAGTGGGAGACTTCCAACTGAAAGACATTTAGATACTAATGGATTCTCTCTGAGTTGCCATCTAAACAGTAAACACCTTTCCAGCTGCATAAAATCTCCCTTTCTCAGGTGGCAGGGGAAGAGACAGCTGTGCTCTGGGCAGAGGGCTTTCCATGCTGCTGATTCTGGAATGTGAAGGTCCTACAGATTTCAGCAGCTGGGGTGCTATAGAAGGGTGTTTCAGGGGGTGGAGCGGGAGCCACCAGGTTAAGCACACATAGCACAAAGTTCAAGGACCACCTCAAGGAGGCTCCATGAACAGTGGGGTCAGCGCTGTGGTTTCCTCTGTGCCATTCTTCTCTCTCTCTCTCTCTCTCTCTCTCCTCTCTCTCCTCTCTCTCTTTCTGTCTCTGCCTCTATCTGAAGTTAAAAGGGTAAAATGCCTCCCTGATGGTAGTAGGATGATCACACAGGTGTCAAGTCCTAGAATCAAAATATACATAATAGGGGGGCAGGTGGTAATGCAGCAGATTAAGTGTACATAGCGTGAAGCGCTATGACTGGTGTAAGGATCCTGGTTGCAGGGGGGTCACCTCACAGGTGGTGAGGCAGGTCTGCAGGTTTCTATCTTTTTCTCTCCCTCTCTGTTTCCTCTCCCCTTTCCATTTCTCTCTGTCCTATTCAACAGCAGCAGTAGCAGGAATAACAATAACAAAAACAAAATAATGGAAAAGATGGCCACCAGGAACAGTGGATTTGTAATGCTTGCACCTAGTCCCAGCGATAACACTGGAAACAAAAAAAAAATAAGGGTGTTTCAGGTTGAATATGATTTCCAGAAAATGGAAAGAGACTGAGAGAGGTGGTAATTCTTTAATTACAGAACCTGAGGTAATTGGTATAGCTATTTATATTGCTTTTCAATTTTATGTATGAATGTATTTATTTACTTACTACTATGGCTTTGCTGTAACTTTTCACCTGCATAGCAGGTATTCCACTGCATGTGTTTTCTCTCTTTTAAAAATATTTATTTAATTAATTTATTTCTTTACTATTGGATAGAGAAAGAGAGAAGTTGAGAGGGGAGGGGGGAATAGAGAGGGAGAAAGACAGAGACATACCTGAATCCCTGCTTTACCACCCGAGAAGATTTCCCCCTGAAGGCAGGGACCAGGGACTTGAATCCAGGTCCTTGCACATCATAATGTGCACCACTGCCTGACCCCCCTGCCCTCTCCCTCTCTTTCTTTCCTCCGGTTACTCCTCTCTCTTGGATAGAGGGTGAAAGAGAAGGAGAGGAGAAACATCACATCATTGCTCTATTGTTTCTGGACCTTCCCCTAGGGCCATGCAGGGTGTTCCCAATGTGGTGCCTGAGCTGGTATCTAGGTCCACCTGCATGGACCTAGATATGAGTACTCTTCCTAGTGAGCTATCTCTTGGTTCCTAGACTGTTTTGACATAAATAATTCTTCAGCTGTGAATTAAAGCTCAAAGGTCCTGGCTTAAGGTGCTCAGTAACTATTTGTAGTGGGATGCTAGCTAACAAATTGAAAATCCACACCTGTCTCCCAGGGGTTTTATATCTGAGCCCCATATGGGAGACTGGAAACATGTAGTGACCCTGTGCCCATGGCAGTGCCTGAGCAGACACTAAAGCAGGTATACTTCAGATCTGGAGAGTCCTCCAGTTCCCTCTAACAGAGGTTTTGTTTAACATGCCTGGGACACAATGACAGAGGAAAGAAAGGTCTAGGAAGCTGAGAAAGCGTCACTGTGGTGATGGCATTTGGTTTGGAGCTTGGAGCTGCTCAGGAGCTTGTCTCCTGAAGGAAAAGGAGGGACAGTGTGTTCCTGGAAAACAGTGCAGGCAAAACTCATGAGCAGGAGAGGTGAGCTACAGTCATAAGCTGAGTGAAACCTGGAAGTGTTATTTTACTTAATTTTAATTTTAATTTTATTTTCTTATTGACATCAGGGTTATTGCTGGGGCTCAGTGCCTACACAATGAATCTACTCAGAGGCCAAATAACTTATTGAAGAGCACACTGTGGGGACTAGTAGTAGTGCATCTGGTTAAGTGCACACATTACAGTGCACAAGGACACAGGTTCAAGCCCCTGGTACCCACTCACAGGGGAAAACCTTCACAAGTGTTCACCACTTATAGGGCTGCACACCTGCAGCCCTATAAGTGTCTGTTTCTCTTCTTCTATATCTCCCTTGCCCTCTCAATTTCTTTCTCTATCCAATAATAAATCAAAAAATAAAAATATTGAAGGGCACATTGCTGAGGTGATGGGCATCTCTGATTCTCACTCTCAGAAGTTGGGGACCCATTTCAGTGCCTTACTTTGCATCTCCCATGAGATCCCTGTGCTGCCTACAGATTTCTTGCATGATAAGACAGGGAAGAGCCACTAATGTGGAAATCATTGTTTAGTTGGCAATGGGAAGGGGCAGGAAGAAGAAATTGCATGCGATGACAAGATAGAATTAGAGATGGCTAAAATTAAGTGATATTACTCACATGCTTCAGCCCTACTCCCACACCTGTCTTTCTTCCTCCTGTATTTTCCTCCCCTCTGTTTTTCAGTAGAGCTGGTCATGGGTGGCTGGAGATAGCAAACATAGAGAATTATAGTACAGGGGAGCATTGCTGTAGGCCCTGACCTGGGTGGCTGCACTCTTCATTTTCCTCTTCCTCCTTTGCTTTTTTATTCTGAATCTTGGATTTAAGTTAACTTTCCTCTCATATATTGAGATCTGGAAGCTTGTCAGCAGAGATGGTGGGTGGGTGGGTGGCATTGGGTGAGGACAGGGAAGGAGAGTTTTGGGGAGGAAGGGGAAAAAATAAGGTGGGGGAAAGGAAAGAACTGAAGGTGTATGAGAGGGAGAAGGAGGCTAAGAAGAGAGGGGAAGGGAGACTTCCGGAGGCAGGGCTATGAGCAGCAGCATATCTCTTCCTCTCCTCTCCTCTCCTCTCCTCTCCTCTCCTCTCCTCTCCTCTCCTCTCCTCTCCTCTCCTCTCCTCTTCTCTCCTCTCCTCTCCTCTTCTCTCCTCTCCTCTCCCGGATCAACTATAATACCAAAGGAGACCACCTGGGACCAAAACGAGAAAGGACTGGAATGACTACAGGAACCCACCAGGTCACCCGTGAGTGCAAACATGTGTGGCTGGTGAAAGAGAGGAGCCTAGGGAGAGATTAAGTGGCTGGTAACAGTCCGGCAGTTTGTTAGTTGAGACACCACCTCCAGTCTGTTCCACTAACAAGGGGACAGCTGAGGGGAGGAGGGGACTTCCCGGAGACTCAACAAGTGCAACTCTGGGTCTCCACTGCTACTGCCCTCAGAAGCTGGAGCAGCAGCAGGAAGAGACACCAGGGGACATAGATCTAGCCAGGAAACTCAGAAGACCTATACCTCAGTGGCATAGCAGTAGGGCTGTGAAAATCTCTTTGCATAACCACTGGAGTATCTCTGCCACACCCTGCTTTATCTCTTGATCAGGAGTCAGTGATTAAGCTAAGAAGCCTACTTGTAGTTTAAAAGCCCTCAGGCTCCCATAGCCTACAGGGAAGAAAAAAAAAAGAGGCTTTTAAACCACTGAGCTCCAACTCAGGGATTAAAATACTAATGAAACAACTGTTAACTTCCACCACTGTGAACCCTTTAATTACCTTACTTAGACAAAAGTCAATACAGGCTATAGTGATCAGTAATTTGAAAAATACTGAGAGAGGGAACTCATAACATAATATATAAAATGGTTAAACCAACAAGAAGAAATAATGGAGAAACAAACCAGCACAAGAGTCCAGCTAAGAGCACCCCAAAAGGTGAAGAATAAAATAACGAGTCCAACATCCAAACACTAGCTAATGAAATAATCACAGGAGTGAGTAAAGAGTTTGAAGAATTGTAATTAGAAATACAGAAACAACAAATGAGACTCAGGAAGAAAACACTAATTATCTCAAGGTTATTAGAGAGCTGAAAGCTGAAATAGCTGAGCTAAGAACACAACTAGCTGAACAAACTAAAACAGTATCAGAACAGGGTAACAAAATAGATGAACTCCAGAAAACAGTAGAGGGCAGAGAGAATAGAATCAATGAGACTGAAGACAGAATTAGCAAGATTGAGGATGAATTAGAGACAACTAAAAAAGAAGTAAGATATCAAAAAGAGATTAATAGATGCTGAAAACAACAACAGAGTCCTATGGGATGACTTCAAAAGAAACAATATACGCATTATTGGCATACCAGAGGAAGAAAGAGAAGGAAAGGAAGAAAGCATGTTTCAGGCCATAAGAGCTGAAAACTTCTTTAGTCTAGACAACATCGAAGACATAAAGGTTCAAGAAGCCCAGAGGGTCCCAAACAGAATTAGCCCAGACTTAAAGACACCAAGACACATCATACTAAGAATGGAAAGGAATAAGGATAAAGAAAGGATCCTGAAGGCTGCAAGAGAAAAACAAAGAGTCACCTACAGAGGAAAACCCATAAGATTAGCAGCAGACTTCTCCACACAAACACTACAGGTCAGAAGAGAATGGCAAAATATCTATCGAGTGCTCAATGAGAAAGGCTTTCAGCCAGCACTACTGTATCCTGCTAGACTGTCATTCAGACTAGATGGAGGCATCAAAACCTTCTCAGACAAGCAATAATTGAAGGAATCAACTATCACCAAGCCTGCCCTGAAAGAAGTTCTGAAAGGTCTTCTATAAACAGTCAGACCACCATAAATAGGTCATATATCAGAACACTCTAAATCTTTACAAGAATGGTGTTAAAATATCTTCAATTTTTGATATCAATAAATGTTAATGGCCTGAATTCACCTATTAAAAGACACAGACTAGGAAGATGGATCAGAAAATACAACTCAACAATATGCTGTCTACAGGAAACCCACCTAACTTAACAAGACAAACACAGACTTAAAGTGAAAGGATGGAAAACTATCATACAAGCCAATGGCCCACAAAAAGGGCAGGAACAGCTATTCTCATATCTGACATAATAGACTTTAAAATAGATAAGATTTAAAAAGATAGGAATGGACACTACTTAATGCTCAGAGGATCAGTCAATCAGGAGGACTTAACAATTATTAACATCTATGTACCCAATGAGAAGCCATCTAAATACATCAAACGTCTACTGAAAGAGCTACAGCAATATATTAACAGCAACCCAATCATAGTAGGGGACTTCAACACCCCACTGTCTCAACTTGACAGATCATCCAGGCAGAAAATCAATAAAGACATAAGGGAGCTAAACGAAGAGAGAGATAAACTAGAACTATTGGACATTTTCAGAGTCATTCATCTCAAGAAACTGGAATACACATTTTACTCAAATCCACATGGGTCATTCTCAAGGACAGACCATATATTAGGCCACAAAGATAGCATCAGCAAATTCAAGAGCATTGAAATCATTCCAAGCATCTTCTCAGACCACAGTGGAATTAAACTAACACTTAACAATCAACAGAAGACTAGTAGTAGTCCCAAAATGTGGAAGCTCAACAGTACACTTCTTAACAACTTCTGGGTCAGAGAGGAAATCAAGGAAGAAATCAAAATGTTTCGAGACTTCAATGAAAATGAGACACAAGCTATCAAAATATTTGGGACACAGCTAAGGCATTACTGAAAGGGAAGTTCATAGCAATACAAGCACACATTAGGAAACAAGGGAAAGCACAAATAAACAGCCTAATTGCAAATCTTAAAGACTTAGAAGAAGAAGAACAAAGGAACCCTAAAGCAACCAGAAGGACAGAAATCACTAAAGTTAGGGCAGAAATAAATAACATTGAGAATAAGAAAACCATACAAAAGATCAACGAAAGTCAATGTTGGTTCTTTGAAAGAGTGAACAAAATTGACAAACCTTTAGCCAGACTCATAAAACAAAAAAGGGAGAAGACCCAAATAAATCGGATAGTAAATGAAAGAGGAGATATCACAACAGACACTGCAGAAATTCAACATATCATGTGAGGCTTCTATGAACAACTAACTATATGCCACCAAGCTAGAGAAACTGGAATAAATGGATGATTTCCTAGATACCTACCAACTTCCAAAACTAAGCAAAGAGGAAGTAGATAACATGAACAGGCCCATCATAGCTAATGAAATTGAAACAGTTATCAAAAATCTCCCCCAAAATAAAAGTCCTGGACCAGATGGTTTTACAAATGAATTCTACAAAACCTTCAAAGAAGAACTAATACCTCTACTTTTAAAAGTCTTCCAGAAGATTGAAGACACTGGAATACTCCCTGCCAGCTTCTATGAAGCCAACATCACCCTGATACCAAAAGCAGACAGGGACACAACCAAAAAAGAAAACTACAGACCAATATCTCTGATGAACATAGATGCGAAAATATTGAACAAAATTCTAGCCAACTGGATTCAGCAGTATATCAAAAAGATTGTTCATCATGACTAAGTGGGGTTTATCCCAGGCATGCAAGGTTGGTTTAATATACATAAATCAATCAATGTGATCCACCACATCAACAAAAGCAAGACCAAAAACCACATGGTCATATCAATTGATGCAGAGAAAGCCTTTGACAAAATACAACATCCTGTTATGATCAAAACACTATGAAAAATGGGAGTATATGGAAAATTCCTGAAGATAGTGGTGTCTATATATAGTAAACCTACAGCCAACATCATACTCAATGGTGAAAAAGTGGAAGCATTTCCACTCATATCAGGTACCAGAAAGGGATGCCCACTATCACCATTACTATTCAACATAGTGTTAGAAGTTCTTGCCATAGCAATCAGGTAGGAGCAAGGAATTAAAGGGATACAGATTGGAAGATGACATGACAGTATATATGGAAAAACCTAAGGAATCCAGCAAGAAGCTTTTGGAAATCTTCAGGAACTATAGTAAGGTGTCAGGCTACAAAATTAACATTCAAAAGTCAGTGGCATTCCTCTATGCAAACACTAAGTTAGAAGAAATTGAAACCCAGAAATCAATTCCTTTTACTATAGCAACAAAAACAATAAAATATCTAGGAATAAACCTAACCAAAGAAGTGAAAGACTTGTATACTGAAAATTATGAGTCAATACTCAAGGAAATTGAAAAAGACACAAAGAAGTGGAAAGATATTCCATGTTCATGGGTTGGAAGAATTAACATCATCAAAATGAATATACTACCCAGAGCCATCTACAAATTTAGTGCTATCCCCATCAAGATCCCAACCACATTTTTTAGGAGAATAGAACAAATGCTACAAATGTTTATCTGGAACCAGAAAAGACCTAGAATTGCCAAAACAATTATGAGAAAAAAAAACAGAACCAGAGGCATCACACTCCCAGATCTCAAATTGTATTATAGGGCCATTGTCATAAAAACTGCTTGGTACTTGAACTGAATAAACACACTGACTAGTGGAATAGAATTGCGAGCCCAGAAGTATGCTCCCACACCTATGGACATCTAATCTTTGACAAAGGTGCCCAGACTATTAAATGGGGAAAGCAGAGTCTCTTCAACAAATGGTGTTGGAAAAAATGAGTTGAAACATGCAGAAGAATGAAACTGAACCACTATATTTCACCAAACACAAAAGTAATTTCCAAGTGGCTCAAGGACTTGGATGTTAGACCAGAAACTATCAGATACTTAGAGGGAAATATTGGCAGAACTCTTTTCCGCATAAATTTTAAAGACATCCTCAGTGAAATGAATCCAACTGCAAAGAAGACTAAGACAAGCATAAACCTATGGGGCTACATCAAATTAGAAAGCTTCTGCACAGCTAAAGGAACTACTACCCAAACCAAGAGACCCCTCACAGAATGGGAGAAGATCTTTACATGTCATACATCAGACAAGAGGCTAATAACCAGAATATATAAAGAACTTTCAAATCTCAACAACAAGACAACAAATAACCCCATCCAAAAATGGGGGGAGGACATGGACAGAATATTCAGCACAGAAGAGATCCAAAAGGTCGCAAAACACATGAAAAAATGTTCCTAGTCTCTGATTGTCAGAGAAATGCAAGTAAAGACAACAATGAGATACCACTTCACTCCTGTGAGAATGTCATACATCAGAAAAGGTAACAGCAGCAAATGCTAGAGAGGTTGTGGGGTCAAAGGAACCCTCCTACACTGCTGGTGGGAGTGTCAATTGGTCCAATCTCTGTGGAGAACTGTCTGGAGAACTCTCAGAATGCTAGAAATGGACCTACCCTATGACCCTAAAGTTCCTCTCCTGGGGATATCCTAAGGAACCCAACACACCCATCCAAAAATATCTGTGTATACATATGTTCTTAGTAGCACAATTTGTAATAGCCCAAACCTGGAAGCAACCCAGATGTCCAACAGCAGATGAATGGCTGAGCAAGTTGTGGTATATGTACACAATGGAATACTACTCAACTGTAAAAAATGGTGACTTCACCGTTTTCAGCCGATCTTGGATGGACCTTGAAAAATTCATGTTAGCAACCCAAGTGCCCAACAACAGATGAGTGGCTGAGAAAGCTGTGGTATATATACACAATGGAATACTATGCAGCTATCAAGAACAATGAACCCACCTTCTCTGACCCATCTTGGACAGAGCTAGAAGGAATTATGTTATGTGAACTAAGTCAGAAAGATAAAGTTGAGTATGGGATGATCCCACTCATCAACAGAAGTTGAGTAAGAAGATCTGAAAGGGAAACTAAAAGCAGGACCTGATCAAATTACAGCAGGAACCTCACATCTCCACTATAGAGCCCCTACTTCCCCCAGTCCTGGAACCCTTGGATAGGGCCCACTTTCCCATATGCCTCTCCCAATCCATACCAAATAATATTGCATCCGCCGATCACAACCTAACCAACGCAACGATTGCCACCTCAACATGCTTCACCTCAGACTGTGTCCAGAGACTTCACGTGTGGAATGACAACCCTTCAGCTTCATTACTCAGGTGAGACCTTTCCTTTTATAGTACACTCTAATTTCCTCTCAGGTCGTTCACTTTCTAACAAAGTCCCATAACCTAGATACACACCAGTTTCTGTGAGAGAGAGCTTATGTGCACACGTATCCATAAACTACTGCAAAATATATACCTGAAAGCAGAAGTACACTAGAGTTTGCAGTGAGTACCTCCCTAACACTTCCTCTCCACTATTCCAAGCTTTGGGTCCATGATTGCTCAACAATTTGTTTGGCTTCGTATGTTAACTCTCTTTTCAGTCACCAGGTTCCAGATGCCACCAGGATGCTGGCCAGGCTTCCCTGGATTGAAGACCCCACCAATGTGTCCTGGAGCTCAGCTTCCCCAGAGACACACCTTACTAGGGAAAGAGAGAGGCAGACTGGGAGTATGGACTGACCAGTCAACGCCCATGTTCAGCGGGGAAGCAATTACAGAAGCCAGACCTTCTACCTTCTGCAACCCACAATGACCCTGGGTCCATGCTCCCAGAGGGATAGAGAATGGGAAAGCTATCAGGGAAGGGGGTGGGATATGGAGAATGGGTGGTGGGAATTGTGTGGAGTTGTACCCCTCCTACCTTATGGTTTTGTTAATTAATTCTTTCTTAAATAAAAAATTAAAAAAAAAAATAAAATACCATGCTAAAATTGAAAAAAAAAAAGAAAAATTCATGTAAAGTGAAATAAGTCATAAACAGAAGGATAAATATGGGATGATCTCACTCTCAGGCAGAAGTTGAAAAACAAGATCCGAATTAAAAAAAAACACAAGTAGAACCTGAAATGGAATTGGCGTATTGCACCAAAGTAAGAGACTCTGGGGTGGGGGTGGCTGGGTGGGGAGAATACAGGTCCAAGAAGGGTGACAGAGGACCTAGTGGGGGTTGTATTGTTATATGGGAAACTGGGGAATGTTATGCATGTAGAAACCATTGTATTTACTGTTGAATGTAAAACATTAATTCCCCAATAAAGAAATTAAAAAAAACAAACAAAAACAAGAGAGGGGAAGGTCACGTGGTACATGGAGACCTTTCTTCATACCTTTCTGCTAGTCTCAGGGTTTCAGTAGTTGGGGATTTTCTTTCTACTCTATAAATGCCAGTGCCTTGGGAAAGGCTTGGTGCTGAACATCAGGTATAAATCCCCTTCTCAGTGTGTGTATAGTTGCTCAGTGAATATGTTGAACAGAATGGGTGTGCTTCTTGAAAAGGGTTCTGCAGTGGTGTCTAGCAGATATGGTCACTCTCTGTCAGCCTCCAGAGGAGGGATGAATGGTGCTGGGTTTTAGACTTCAGTAAACCTACATTCAGTTCCCGGCTTCCACTGCTTACCTTGATGTGTGACCTGTGCAAGTTACCAAACTTGGTGGTGGGTGTTGTACAAACACATATCATAAGGAGATAAGAAATTAAACCCATGTGTCAAAACTGTACTGTAAGCCATTAGCCCTCCAATAAGATTATAAAACTGTAAATTTAAAGCAATAATTTGGCAAAATATGCATCAATTTTAAACAGCATAAAGACTTGTTTTTTTTCCAAGATAAGAACAAAAAAGGGGGGGGCGGGGTTGGGAAGATCCTTAATATATACTTTTTTCCAAAGATGATATACAAAAGGAAAACAGGTATGGGAGAAGGTACTCAACATTTCTAATCAGGGAAACACAAATCAAAATGACAATGAGATATAACCTCACACATGATAGAACAGTTCTTATAAAAAGAAATAATAAGAGAGTCAAATGCTAATAAGGATATGAAATTATAAAATATCTTGAATTTCCAGGACCAGGGAAATAGCACAATGGTTATGCAAACAAACTCTCATGCCTAAGGCTCTAAAGTCCCAGATTCAATCCCCACACCACCTTAGCCAGAGTTGAGCAGTGCTCTGGTAAAAGAAACAAACAACAACAAAGCAATCCTGAGGGAAAAAAAGAGTTAAAATGGAGAAATCATCTTTGAACTATAATACAAAGCTATATTAGCCAAAACATTATAGTCTTGGGGTAGATGAAGTAGATGAAGATCAATGGAATAAATGTTGATTAAGCCCATAAAGATTATCAGTTAATTTATGGCAGAGGAACTAATATAAAATGGAGAAAGGAAAATCTCTTCAATAAAAGGGTGTTGGGAAAACTGAACAACTGCACGTAAAAAGAATGAAACTGAATCATTACCTCATACCATGCAATAAACTCAAAATGGATCACAGATCTTAATGTTAAACACAAAACCATAAATATATTGAAACAGAGGCAAAACAATTTATGGTGGTGACTTCAGAGATGTATTCAGCTATTCAACTCTAATGTCAAGAAACAAAAGAAAAAAAAATGTGATTCCATCAAACCAAAAAGCTTCAGTACAGGACAAGAAACTATCACCGAAACAAAAAGGCATCTTACTGAATGGGAGGAAACATTGACACACTTCATTCGACAAATAACTAAGATCCAAGATATAGAAAGAACTCTCAGAAATCAACAAGACTAACAATATAATCTGAAAGACATGTACACACCTATGTTCATTGCAGTGTTATTTATAAGAACCAAGATTTGCGCAGCTGGTTAAGCTGGGGCAAAGCACAAGGACTGGCCTAAGGATCCTGGTTCCCAACCTGGCTCCCAACCTGCAGGGGAGTCCCTTCACAGGTGGTGAAGCAGGTCTGCAGGTGTCTATCTTCCTCTCCTGCTCTGTTTTCCCCTCCTCTCTCCATTTCTCTCTGTCCTATGTAACAACAACAACAACATCAATAACAACAACAATAATAACTACAACAACAATGAAAAAAACAATAAGGGCAACAAAAGGGAAACGAAATAAAAAAAAAGAACCAAGATTTGGAAACAACTCAAGTGTCCAATGACAGAATGGATAAGGAAGTTGTAGTGCCCATACACGAGGGAATACAACTCAGCTATAAGGAAAGGTGAAATTCTGCCTTTTGCTACAACATGGATGAAGTCGGAAGGGGTTATGGTATGGGAAATAATCCAGCAGGAGAAAACCAAATGCCAGATGGCCTCCGTTATATCTGGGATTTAAAGCATCAAAGCAAAGGAACTGACACAGTCAAATACAAAGAAATCTGTAGGCTGTGACCACAAATCTGAATTCAGAAGGGGAGAGCAAGAAGGGAGTCCAGTGGTCTACAGTGGGAGGAGAGTGCCCCTTTGGTGGTAAGTGAGATGTGGTTATACATATTTTGAGGAGATGTGGCATTGCACTCCTACAAAATCAATTCTGTAAAACAACATTACCTAATGACCAAATGCAAACGAACAACCAAAACAAGAACAACAACGAAAACCAAGAGTGGCACATGATAAGATGATTGAAAATTTTAGCTTTGTAGTTGGACTTTGTAGGGTCAGTGCTAGCTGTGCCACCCCTTCCCTTTTCTCTCTTTGCCAGCAAGTTTATTTCTGGGATTCTGTGTCTGCAAGATGAAACCAATGCTTCAGGTGGATATTAATTATTTAATTAATTATTGGGTAGAGACAGAGAGAAACTAACTCAGGATGGGGAGATAGGGAGAGAGATAGAGAGACACTTGCAGCCTTGCTTCACTACCAGTGAAGCTTTCCCTCTGCAGTTGGGGACCAGGGGCTTGAACCTGGGTCCTTATACACTGTAGCATGTGTACTCAACCAGTTGTGCCACCACTTGGCCTGGTGGCCATTTTTTTTTCATTAAAAAAATCATGATAGAGGGGGCCTGGCGGTAGTGCAGCGGGTTAAGCATGCATGGTATGAAGCACAAAGACCGGTATTAGGATCCCATTGGTGGTGGTGGGGGTGTGTGTTGCTTCACAAGTGGTGAAGTAGGTCTGCAGGTGTCTATCTTTCTTTCCTTCTCTCTGTCTTCTCCTCTCTCGATTTCTCTCTGTTCTATCCAACAACAGCAACAACAACAGTAACAACAACAACATGATAAACAACAAAGGCAACAAAAGGGAAAAAATAGCCTCCAGGAGCAGTGGATTTGAGTGCAGGCACTGAGCCCCAGCACAGAGGCAAAAAAAAAAAAAAAAAAAAAGAGAGAACTAGAGTGGGGGTGGGGGTGGGGGTGAGGGAGGAGAGGGAGAGAGAAAGAGAGACACCTGTAGCCTGCTTCAGGCAGACTGGCAGCTCCAACACAGGTACTTGAGCACTGTGATCTGTGTGCTTTAACCAGTTGTGCCACCGGCTGTCCCTGACTGTGCTACTTCTGACCTATGTAACTTGGGCCAGGCAGTGCATTTCTGTAGCTGCTTCAGTTTCATGGGACAATGGAAGTTGGGTGGGGTAGGGTGGGGGGTTCTGTAAGAGCTCTCTTGTGGACTGGGATACTTGTCTGGGAGGCAGGGCCGCTACTTCTCATAGCATTGGTGTCCTGGCTAAAGGAGAATGATAGGAGATGCGGGGTGGGGAAAGGAAGACAAAGGTAGCATTTATTGAGACCTACTTTGCTACACATCTATTTATTTATTTAACATGGATTCAACTGTGCAGAATGATACTCCAGTGATTTTATAACCTTGTAGACGTTTGTTTGTCTGTTTATTTATTTTTGTCTCCAGGGTTATCATCTGGGCTTTTTGCTGGCACTACGGATCCACTGTCCCTGGGCACCATCCCCCTTCCCCATTTTATTTGGCAGGGCAGAGAGAAATTGAGAGAGGACAGGGAGATCCAGAGGAAGTGAGAAAGGCAGACACCGGCAGACCTGCTTCACTGTATGAGAAGTGTCTTCCCTGCAGGTGGGGAGCTGGGGGCTCAAACCCAGATCCTTGTGCCTAGTACTATGTATGCTTAAGTGGGTGTACCACTGCCTGGTAAGTCACTAATATTGGGCTGTTGGAAAAATCACAAAGCATTTTTGCATAGAAAATCAGAAAACAATTTGTCATGACTTTTCTGATAGCCCAATAAAAACAATATTAAATCACAAAAAAGAAAAGAATAGGAAATCTTCCAGTGGGGGGGATGGGATATCGAACTCTTGTGGTGGGAACTGTGTAGAATTTTACCCCTCTTATCCTATGGTTTTTGCTAATATTTTCTATTTTTATTTTATAAATAAATTAAACTAAATTAAAAAAAATTCCACATTAGAAAAAAAATTATAAAAAAAGAATTTAACTGAATACTTGCCATGCACTAGGGGGCACTCTAGTTGTGTGTGAGAGCGAAAGGTTCTCTTGGAGCTTAAAGTTCATATGGGAATGATGCGCAATAGGCAAGTAAACAGAAAAACAGGGCAACTTCAGACTGTGGCATCAGCATGTAGATGAGACGGAATCAGCTGGGATCTTTCTTGAGACCATGGTTAGGGAAGACCTCTTGGGAAAAGGTTCCATCTAGGCTCAAGTGAAAGTCTGGGCAAGATCATTCCAAGTCATGGTCCAAGACTCAGTTCTATTATCTCATAGAATTCTCACAATAATTTCAGATATAACTGCTCCAACTGAACTGATGAGGAAACCAAGGTTGAGGAATTACTTGCTTGAAGAAATGGCTGGGACAAACTATAAGTCAAGTTCGTCAGACACAAATCAACAATTGGGTAGTATTTGGTGGAGAAAACAAAGGGAGCCAGGCGGTGGTGCATCTGGTTAAGCACACACATTACAGTGCTCAAGGATGCAGGTTCAAGCCCCTGGTCCCCACCTGGAGTGGGGAATGCTCCACAGTGGTGAAGCAGGGCTGCAGGTGTCTCTCCATCTCTTTCCCTCTCTATCCCTCCCTCCCTACTAAATTTCTCTCTGTCTCTGTCCAATAAATAAATAAATAAATAAATAAACAAACAAATAAAATGAAAAGAAAGAAAGTTAAAAGCCCATTATCTTATCCTCTAGTATAACAATCCAAGTGCATGTGAATTGACAACTCTTGTGAACAATGCAGCCTTACAATTTTTTTTTTCTTTGCAACCAGGAAGGTAGCAGTAGAATGTAAGACTTACATGTGTGGCCCCAGATTCAATCTCTGACACAGTATACACCTGATCAGTGTTTTCTCTCTCTCTCCCTCTCCCTCTCTATCTCTGTGTCTCAGTGAATATTTAAAATAGCTCCCCTTAAGAGGATCTTCAAGGCAGATTTACCCTTCCAGATCTTTACCTGGGCCAGAATCAGATATTTCTCCTGATTCTCTGCGCCCATCCACATTTTGCTATCTCTCAGGACCCAATTCCAGATCCACTCTTCTAGAAACCTGCCAGGACAAGCCTCATAGAGTGTTGCCTGGGCTCACTCAGTTGCAGAGGAGTGTCAGAACAGGCAATTGGCCTGAAAGCCAGTTTTCCTGGTAGCTCTCACCTCTTTCCCTCATGGGCACCCACCCTGAGCTGTCAGAAGTCCTTGCCCCTAACACCTAGTGGGCAACCGTGTACTGCTTTCTGCAAGTTGCAGTTCCTGTGCCTTTCTTTCCCCAAGGCTTGCATTTCCTTCTGGGAGGAAAGAGCGTTTTCTTCCCCCACAGAGACAACTCTCTTCTAGTGGCCATAGATTACTTCTGACACCTAATTACTGTATATCATCGTGCTATAAAATGATGATTGGAGGTGTCATCGTCCCAAATTTGTGCTCATAAAGTACGTGTTCTTTTTGTTTTCCTCCTCTGCATTCGTCTGGGAGAAAAGACAGGGAAATTTATTCTAACTTCTCAGAGGCACTTTAAAGCACAGGAACACAGACGTCTTAGAGGTGGGTGGTTTTAAAAATACCCAGTAGAAGAGGAGGCCCCAGCCCTGATTTTGTGTGGCCTTGGGAGAAAATGAAGACCTTGACAAAGATGTGGCTCCTGACCTTCACTTCACTACCCTTCCTGTGTTGGTCTGGCCCCCAAAAAGCCTTGTCCTCATTTTTTCCCTCCCTTTACCCCCATCTTCCTCCTCACCTCTTACCCCCACTTTATTGATTCTCTTTCAGGAAACATTGCAATGTAGTGGAAAAGGTTCCCATTCTTTCCTTTTTTTAATTTTTAAAAATATTTATTTATTTTCTTTTGTCACCCTTATTGTTTTATTATCGTTGTTACTAATGTCGTTGTTGCTGGATAGGAAAGAGAAATGGAAAGAGGAGGTGAAGACAGAGAGGGGGATAGAAAGATAGACACCTGTAAACCTGCTTCACCGCCTGTGAAACGACTCCCCTGCAGGTGCAGAGCCGGGGGCTTCAACCGGGATCCTTATGTTGGTCTGCTGCGCTACCACCCGACTCCCAAAGTTTCCCATTTTAATGACACCTGAGTTGGGCTCAGATTTTCCCTTTGTTGCTCATGTGCCCTGGGTTAAGTCATGCCACCTCCAATGTCTTAGATCTATAAAAAGGTGACTAGCAGGCACTAGGTGGTGGCATACCTGGTTAAGTGTACCTGTCTCCTTACAAGGTCCTGGGTTCACCTTGATGACAGAAGCTTCATGAGCAGTGAAGCAGTGCTGCAAGTGTCTCTCTGACTCTTTCCCTCTCTACCTCTTCTTTTCTCAATTTGTCTCTCTTTTTATTTTATTTTTTAAAATTTTTATTTATTTTCTAGAAACAGAGAGAAGTTGAGAGGGGCAGGGGAAATAGAGAGAGAGGCAGAGAGACACCTGCAGCCCTGCTTCACCACTCGTGAAGCTTTCCCTGTGCAGGTGGGGACCAGGGGCTTGAACCTGGGTCCCTGTGTACTGTAATGTGAGCATTCAACCAGGTGTGCCACCACCTGCCCCTTCCCCTCTCTATTTTTGTCCTGTTAGATAAAAAACAGTAAAAAAAAAAACTTTAAAAAGAGGAGCAACAAGCATGTGGCTGCTGTGGGGATTGAAAACAGAGAAGCTCTAAGAGGTAAAATGCCTACTAAGGGGCCTGACATGAAAGAAGACCTCAATCAATATCCACTCCTTTTCCTTTTCTTGCAAAGTTCTCCTGCCTGTACTTTCTGCAATCAAATGCTCTACCCCTGAGCTATACCCCCTGACCCACCTATACTTTCTAAGAGAGCTGCAGAGTAACACAGTTGCTACTCACCTAATTAAAATCCTCCTTCCACAAGCTCAGGCTGCAGCCAGGAGCCAGCAGGAAAGTAATCTGACTCAACTGATTGGCACGAGGGTGACTGGTATTCACTTAGCCTTCTGTGACACATCCACAAGGACATTTTGAAGAGCAATCCTATTTATTGATGGGAGGAACCGAAACAGTCAGCTGCCCCACCATCTTCCCTGTGTGGAACTTCCCTGATGGAAGTTCTCCAATGTCTGGCCCACTCTCTGAAGGGCTGAAGTATCTTTCTGAAAGACACCATTAAGAGTTTACTTAATGGAGGACTTATGTTGAGGCTCGGCTCTCACAGAGCAAGTGTTTTTCTGGACTATGGGTGTGTGTATGTGTGTGTGTGTGTGTATGTATGCAGGTGTCAAGACCTCACAAATCTGATCTCACTCAAAGGTCATTTTTTCATTCAAACAGAGGGAAACACCACAGCACCAGAGCTTTCACCATTATCAGATTACCTCCCATGTGATGTTAAGGCTCTAATCTGAGTCATGCACATGATAACAAAGGTTATACAGTGAGCTATCTCTTTGGACACCGGGAGATAGCATAATGGTTATGCAAAAAGGCTCTCATGCCCGAGGCTCTAAAGACTCAGGTTCAATCCCCTGTAGCACCATAAACCAGAGCTCAGCAGTATTCTGGTAAAAATGAAACAAAACAAAACAAGGCCAGTTGAGTGCACATGTTACCATGCACAATGACCTTGGTTCAAGCCCCTGCCTCCACCTGCGGGTGTGTGTGTGTGTGAGCTTCATGAGCAATGAAACAGTGCTGCTTCTCTCTGTCTCTTCTCCACTTTCCCATTCCTCTCAATTTCTATCTGTCCTATCAAATAAAGGAAGAGAAAGAAAAAACCAAGTCCCTGGAAGTGGTGGATTCATCTTGCAGGCACTGAGTCCCAGTGATAACCCTGGCAGAAAAACAAGCAAATAGACAGACAAGACAACAACAAAATCAAGCCAAAACCAAAATCCGGAAACCAAAACCCCAAAACTTGTCTTGTGATTCAAAGCAACATGCCTCAGACAAGGGACCTCAGGGTAGGGATGGAGGTGATGGCTGTCACTGGCATTTCTCATCTGACTGCATCGTCTGCCTGGCAAATCCCAGTCAGTTCCCAAGGCCTAGCCCAGAAGCCATCTGGTATGAGAGCCTTCCTCAGCCCTAGTTGGAGGTACTTGTTCCTTCTTTTTGGGTCTGTGTAACAATTTCCTCTATTCAGGGCTTTTCTCAGGTGACTGCAGCTCTGTGGGTGTGAATTGGTCTGAGTCACCTTCCTCCCAGGGAATGGTGACAGGACATTTTGTACTCCCTCAGGTCAGCTCAGTGTTTGCCCCTGGGGACTGGCAGCTCTACCAGGGCTGCAGTTGGGGGTATGATAGCAACACAACAACCAGCTCACTGCCCCATCTAAGGCATCTAGTAGTTCCAGGCACATAGTAGATACTCAATGAGCGATCACAGTAGCACTTTATTTATTTAATTAATTGATCTATTTATTTATTTATGTTAACAAGAGCATTGCTTAGCTCTTGTTTACAGTGATTTTATGGGAAATTGAACCTGGGACTCTGGAGCCTCAGGCAAGAGAGTCTCTGTATAACCATTAAGCTATCTACCCTCACCTGTAACATTCACTTTATGTGCCAGGCACTGCTGAACACAAGTAACGACTCACAAAATCCTCACAACAGCCCTAAAACGTGAGGCCTGCCATCATTCTAGCACACAGTACGGTGATTACAGGCAGGGGTCTTGGAGTTAGAGTACTTAGATTTCTGTCCTGGCTTCACCACTTTGTTTCTGTGTCATCTTGGTTAAGCTATTTCACCTTACTGTGCTTCACTGGTAAATGGGGAATAATACTTGTATTTACTTCATGATAGGGTAGCTATGGGGTTAAATAAGTTTATGTACATTGCCCAGTATGTCTGTATATTAGGTATTATCCTGGAGGGGAGAGGCAAGAGTTTTAGGGAGATGGAGTTTTAGTAATTTGCCCAAGGTATTTAGTGGAGCAAAGGTATGAATCAAAGCAGGTGTTGGTGCGGTTTCAAAGTTTATGCTCCTAACCAGTGCTGTGTGCTGTTCTTACTGAAAAATTTCAGACCTGACTACCTGGTGGAAGCATAGGGAGCTCACCTCTGAAACCTGATACTGAGGGTGCTGAGACCCCTGAGGTGGTTCCAGGCCTACTCTGTGGCTGCTTCTCGGTGTGAGCTCAGCCCGGGGTATTTCTGCTCGCAGACACCCTAACCTCGCAGGCAGGAGGGTTGATTGGTCCTGGGTTCAGGGCCTATCCCCGGCGCGGCAATTCTCCCTTTGGCCAGCAGGGGTCAGCCATATCCCTCGGCTCCTCGGATGAGCGGCTGCCAGGAATTAAGCAGAAGGACCCTTGGAGGTCATGCGCCTGCAGTCTGGTCCCACACCCAGAAAGTTGAGGGAGGATCCAACCAAGGTCATCCAGGGAACTTTGCCTATGGGGCGGGACCCCAATTTCCTATGTCCCTGACTCTGCTCCAAAGCCTATGAGGCCAGGTGGAGGGGCTTTAGGAACTAGGAGGTCTGATCCCCCTGCGAGGTTCCACAAGAAGTCTCGGCCCTGGTCCTGATTTGTGACCTTGGGCAGGTCGTCACCTTGTAGTCCTAGTGTCTGCAAGGAGGGCTCCCTGTGGGACAGTGCGCCTGTGACTCCCAGATTGTCACTGCTGCGTCCCCATGCCTTGGGCAGTTTAGAGTTGGCCCAGTCACGACAGGAGAGTTATGTCCTTGAGGCGCCCAGCAAGTGTGGGAGTGTCCCGGGCCCTTTCCCAGAGCCGGCACGGGCCGGCCTGGAGCTGGGCGCTCTTTGTCCGACAGGGGGCGCTGACGCACCGCGCGCGGCTCCGGGCGGGCGGGCGCGTTCTCCCAAGGTCAATGCGCGGCGCGGGCGGCTGGGCGGTGCTGGCTGCTCTGCCCTAGCTCAGGCGGCCAGGTCGAGTCGGGAGACGGTGTAGGACCTAGTGGGTGAAGGCGAGCCATCAGACCCCCCTCGCCGGCCTTTATTCGGTTCCTGATGCCCCGTGTCCAGGCCTAGCCGTGTGACCTTGAGAAGTCAATGCCCTCGCTTGGGCTTGGGCCTCCTGTTTCTGCTGGAGAGTTTATTGCAGAAGCTGATGCTTTGAGCTATTACATGTGCAAATGCTGAGGGCCCGGCCTGATGCAAACAGAAAGCTGTCTGAAAAAAAAAAAAGAAACAAAAAGAAAGGTTTCTGACTGAAAACCCTAAACATTCATTCCCTGCTCGCCTTATCTGTCCTCTGAGTTCCACACTCTGAAAAAGGACCATTCGGTCCTGCGTTTTTCTGACGTTTACCCACGTACTTTAAAAGTAATAGGTTTAAACTGCTGTTTTTTCATTTACCAACTTCAGACACCATCTATTGTCTTTCTGTTGGAATAAATACTGGATTAGCTGTGTTCCAGCTCTCTCTGCCTGCCCAGGATATCTGGAGCACTATTTTTGGGTGATTCAGTGATCAGCATTCCTATTTAAAAGACAGGACCCTTCGTTTTCCCAAAAGCCCTGTCAGAATTGCCCTCTACCTATCACCCCTTATCATTCTCCACAAAAGCTTTGTCATATTCCATATTGTCTTGGATTCTCCTTTGCCAAGGGTGTTCCTGCCTGGGCTGTACTGCCAGGGGGCCTGCAAGGGGGCTTTCTCATTGCCCTCCTGTTTCGTGGATATTGGTTTGCTCTCTTCTTTTGGAAATTCCTGTTGCTTCCTAAGAAAGTTGACAGAGATGAGACATCTGCATATATGTGGACTTAATCTGTATGCTACCTTTGTAGTCTTGATCGATGATTCTTTTAAGCATGCAGTTCTGGTTAGAAAATGATTCTCTTTCAGAATATCCATGTTCTGCTCCATTGTCTCTAGCACCTGGAGTTACAAGTTAGAAGCGTCATGCCTTTTGATTTCTTTCTAAATGCAACCTCTCTATTTCTGTCTCTCCCCACGTTATAACCCCTTCCCCTTTATCCTTGGGAGTTTGGAAATTCAGAATATATATGACATGCTGGTGACTTTTGTTACTATTGTGCTGAGCCCTGAGTAACCTGAAAATTGGACACTCCTGTCCCTTAGTTCCATAAGACTCCATTTTCCTATTTTCTATCCTGACCTCTTTCTCTCTGTTTCCTTTTCGAGATTCTTCTGAGTAGGATGTTGGGCCTCCAGAACTGATCATCCACATTTCTTTTTCTCTTTTCTCATATTTCTCTTGTCCTTGCCTTTCTGTTCTACATCATTGACTATTTCTTTGAATTTATGTCCCAGTTCTTCTACTGATTTTTTAATTTTTACTGAAATTCCATTTTTGCATAATTCCATTGCTCCTAAGGACACACACACACACACACACACTCACTCACTCTTAAGATAGATGGTGAGTGATAAAGAGGAAGGAAGTGTCAGAGAGAGGCAGAGAAAAGAGTGACACCACAGCACGGCTGTCCAACTTGTGAAGCCTCCCCTGTGTAAGTGCTATCCTGTGACGACAGCCTGGGCCCCAACCCAGGTTCCTCAGGCATGGTGAAGTGTTAAATCTATGGTGTGAGCCATTTACTAACACCCCCCCGCCCCCGCCTATCCCAGAATTTTTATTTTCTTTTATTATTTTTAAATATTTTTTATTATCTTTATTTATTTATTGGATAGAGATAGTCAGAAATCAAGAGGGAAGGGATGATAGAGAGGGAGAGAAATAGAAAGACTTACCTGCAATACTGCTCCACCACTCACAAAACTTTCTGTCGTTTTCGACGGGTTATGTTGTTTTCGCCGGGCTGGCTTCACGGGCAGGTAACAGACGACCAGGGACTCATAGTTGAGCTGTAGGCAGTATCTCTTTATTCATGCAGGACGCAGCACAATCTAAGCCGAGCTGAGCTAAACTAAAGGTAAAGTACTCTAAAACTCACAATGCTGTCTTTATATATACTTGCCAAGTAGGGTGGAAACAGGGTGTGACATAGAGAGGGTGGAGAGAAAAGTGACTGGTGACAATCAGAGTGTGACAAGGAGAGGATCAGGGTGTGACAAGGAGGGGGGGTGGAGCAAAAACATATCATGAAACAGTGGGGATTGAACCAATGCCCTGGAGGGAGGTACTTGTTAACAGCGGTTATATAAATAGAATGAAGTGGTTATGTAAATAGAATAGTGTTAAGCAGGGGGGATTTAAACCAAATGAAACAGAAAGGGTCTCATGCATACCAACAATTCCCCCTTTCTTTTTAACTAATGGCCATTTTGGGGTGAACAGAAACGTATATCGTACAGGCGTTTTCAAAATAACTGGCATAAGACATGGAAAACAAAATAGGCGAACAGCAATAACCAGTGTGATGTCAAGTGGAGCTTTTCTTGCCTCAAAGGGCAAGGCCTAGCAGGCGAAAGGGCATTTCTTGCCTCTGGGAACGCTTCATGCCTCTGGGGGCATCTCTTGCCTCAAAGGGCGTTTCCTGCCTCTGTGGGCATCTCTTGCCTCTTGGGGCGCTTCATGCCTCTGTGGGAATAACCTAATAAGGAGGGGGAGTTTTCTGCCTCTGGGACAGAGCCTGCAGGCGAGGGGACATGGTCTATAAAGTCTCAAGGCAATTGGCTGAAGTTAGTCTTTGAGAAACACAGCTGTGTGTACCAGTAAGTCCAATGGAGGTGTCAGTCCAAAGTAGCTGACCACAGAAGAAAATGCCGGAGGATGAAACGCTGCACGTCTGTCTTGATGGGGAATGTTGGCCACCAGAATTCTGCTTTTATGTAGAGAGTGAGCTTTCGAGTCTGTGAATCTGTTTCTTCAGGTCGTGCCAGGTCACATTATTGGTTTCCGGGGGCGATGTCAGAGAACAGGGGTCCAAATGGATTTCCGGGAATTCCATTTGAGTAGATGCTTTTTCATGTGAAGACTTGACAGCTGAAATTCACTTACTTGTCAAACAAAACTTGTAGCAGATTAGAAGTTTACTATCATTGATAACTCCATTATAATTGGAAGTCCTTTCTAGTATCATTTCAAGGTTGTTAAAACACTTTAAACTCAATAAAATGTGGAAAGGTAAACAGAAGAACCACGGTTAAAAGCCTTAGGCATGAGAATAATTAACATAATCATTGCACTATCTGCCCCACCCATAACTCATACAGTTTTCAGGATTAAACGTTTCAGATTCATGTCAAGACGTAAAAGAGAAATCATAGGAGGGAAAAAACAATTTTTGAATTGTTTCTGGATGTCTCTAGAAATCATGGCTACATCCAGCATTTTTTTTTTTAAGTCAATGTCAAACAAAAATTCAGCCATTCAAATCATTCTCTTATGAAACGCAACTTGAACCAGATTATCAAGATCTCACCATGTAGGATTAAGAATCCCCGGAGGGCGACCTAGTTCAAAAAGCTCCTCGAAATTCCATTTAGGGTGCTTCGGACTGTTCCTGCTGGATTGCTTCAGGCACCCATTTTTAAAAGTGTCTTCCCATCGAAGAAAGAATCCAATCAGGAGAGTAGAACTAACCACGTGTCTCCATACTTGGGAACTGCCAGGGTACTGGAGAATGCTCTTCAAATTAGAGTAGTCCTTCTCCATGGGGAACATTCGAGAAGAAGTCCAGAAAGTCCCAGGGGAAATCCCCATGCATATCCCAAGTTCTATGATCACAGTCATAAAGAACCAAATTGTGGCCCGGAGCAAAATGTAGTCCTTTTCCTCAGGAAACATGGGAGAGGGAATCCAGAAAGTCCAAGGAGAAATCTCCGTGCATCTCCCAAGCTCTATGATCCCGGTCATAAGAAACCAAAGTTCCCGGTCAGGGAACCGAAATGTAGCCCAGAGTAAAATGTTCCAGAGACAGACTAACTGTCTCATGATGAAACAGTAGAGGCTTTGGCAAACCTCTTCATAAGTAGAAAGGCAACCCATGGTGGATGGGTAGCCAAGTTTACTTATCTGGACGATGGATGGGTAGGGTCCCACGTTGATGCCGGTCCATGTTTCAGGGCTTATTTCAGTCCCTGTTCGGGCGCCATATGTCGTTTTCGACGGGTTATGTTGTTTTCGCCGGGCTGGCTTCACGGGCAGGTAACAGACGACCAGGGACTCATAGTTGAGCTGTAGGCAGTATCTCTTTATTCATGCAGGACGCAGCACAATCTAAGCCGAGCTGAGCTAAACTAAAGGTAAAGTACTCTAAAACTCACAATGCTGTCTTTATATATACTAGCCAAGTAGGGTGGAAACAGGGTGTGACATAGAGAGGGTGGAGAGAAAAGTGACTGGTGACAATCAGAGTGTGACAAGGAGAGGATCAGGGTGTGACAAGGAGGGGGGGTGGAGCAAAAACATATCATGAAACAGTGGGGATTGAACCAATGCCCTGGAGGGAGGTACTTGTTAACAGCGGTTATATAAATAGAATGAAGTGGTTATGTAAATAGAATAGTGTTAAGCAGGGGGGATTTAAACCAAATGAAACAGAAAGGGTCTCATGCATACCAACACTTTCTCCCTGCAGATGGGGACTGGGGGCTCAAACCCAGGACATTGTGCATTGTAACATGTGCATTCAACCAGGTGCACCACCACTCAACCCCAAGTTTTTATTTTATTATTTATATTTTGATTCTAGGACTTTGCACCTGTGTGATCCCACTGACATCAGGGAGACATTCTCCCCTTTTAACTTCAGATAGAGTCAGAAAGGGAGAGAGAGAGATAGAAAGAGAGATAAAGGGGGTTGGGTGGTGGCACAGCGGGTTAAGCACACATGGAGCAAAGCACAAGGATCCCGATTCTAGCCCCCGGCTCCCCACCTGCAGGGGTGTCGCTTCACAAGCGGTGAAGTAGGTCTGCAGGTGTCTATCTTTCTCTCCCTCTCAGTCTCCCTTCCTCTCTCCATTTCTCTCTGTCTTATCTGGCAACAATGATATTAAAAACAACAACAATAATAAACAACAAGGGTAACGAAAAGGAAAATAAATAAATAAAATATTTAAAAAAAAAGGAAAAGAAATACTGAGTTTCTCAAAAAAAAGAGATAGAAAGAGAGAGGGAGAGGGAGGGAGAAGAGAGACAAGAGGGAGACACAAAGCAAAGGGGAGAAACCACAGTCCTGGCACACTGCTGATGGAGCTTCTTCTGGTGCTCCCACGTGGTTCTATGGGCTCTAGCATGAGCCCTCCTTCATGGCAAAGTGTGTGCTTTGCCAAGCGAGCTATCTCCCCGTCCTATTGACTTTTTAATTTCAGTGATCACATTTTTAGTCCCCCAGAGTTCTTATTTAGTTTTTCTTCCCACACCCCCAGCACAGATACAACCTCTCTATATATTTTACTCTCCAAGTATATCACTTAGTGTTTTTTCCCCTCTTTTGATCCCAAATGTCTCCTGCTTCAAAAAAAAAAGAGTTTATTTGCTTTTATGAAGGAAAGATATACGAGCATGATAAAGAGGCCAGAGCCTTTGCTCAACACTGACATGTGTGGTGCCAGGAATTGAACTTGGCTTGTAAGTCTTGTGCCATCTTGCTGAGTTATCTCCTTGGCTGCAGCTTCCTCATTTTTTTTGGGTAACTTATTGTGGTGCATCCTGTGAGTACCCATTTATTGGGGAAACTGACGATCCTTCCTAGCCAACTGAATCCACATGGATCCCAGTCACTTCCAAAGCCAGCAACAAGCAGACATCAGGCTCAACCTGACGCTGTTGACTGACTATGGAAGAAGGGCAAACTCTAGAAGAAGAAGAAATTGTGCTCCCTCTCTGCTCCATGTCACTCACATTTGAGGGCTTACAAGTGTTTAGTGATCCTATGCTTTTGTCTATAGTTAAAGACAAGGATCCAGGAAGTTGTTTGGCACTCAGTGTCCTCCTAAGGCAGGTGGGGTTGGTTTCCCTTCAGGTGGGCTGGGCAGGGCCTGGCCTTTTGCTTGAGGGACACTAAATACCAACAAGGGGAATTGTTTTCTCTTTGACTTACTTCTTTTTCTCAGGTAATGCAGTATGATTATAGTTGAACATATGGATTTTGGAGTCCGATTATCTGGTTATTTTGGTCCCTTTCTATTTGTACAACTTTGGACAAGTCACTTAATCTGTCTGTGCTTCAGTTTCCTCTCTGAAAATTATATTTAGTAAGAATACTCCCCCATGGGTGGCTGACTTTATATATGTAAATCTTTCTTCTCATCAGTGTACCTGAAGTTTTTTATCCAAACCAGCAGAAATTAGTGCAAGACTAGTTAGTTGAAAACATTGTTTTGAGTGAAAAAAATCACTAAAAAGTAATACACTACAAACATTTAATTTTGATCTAAACTATATAGATGTTTATCATCTTTTCTTTGAGCATGAACCAATCAACTGGAATTCTATATGGTTTTTCTTGGACAGACCTCAATGCATTAAGCACTGTCTAGCTTTTCCTGGATCGGCTTTCATATAGTGCAGCTAAAACGTAAAGGAGCTATGAAACAATATGAGTGCAGAGTCCTTCTAGATTTCTTTCTCCTTCTCCTCCTCCTGCTCCTCTCCTCCCACCCCCTCCTTCTCTTCTTCTGCTGCCAGTTGCTGTGGCTCAGTGCCGGCACTATGAATCCACCACTCCTGGCAGCCATTTTTTCCTTATTTATTTATTTTAAATTTTATTTGATAGGACAGAGAGAATTTGAGAGGGGAGGATGAGATAGAGGAGAAAGAAAGATAGACATCTGAAGATCTGCTTCACAGCTCATGAAGGGTCCCTGTTGCAGGTGGGGTGCAGGAGCTGGAGCCCAGATCCTTGCACGGTTCTTGCACATAGTACTCAGTGGACTTAGCCAGGTGCGCTGCTGCCCACCCCTCCTAGATTTATTTCATTTCCTCACAGTCTGTCACAATTGCTTGTCTGTAACTCATCTGAACATTTTTTGTAGCAATCTGTCCTCATTGAGTCTTTCAAGGCATTCAAGTTAGTTATCACAAAACAACCCCCCTTTCTCAATCATATTTTATTGATTTATTAATATTATATTGAATCACATAATTACAAAAACAAACATAATGGCATAAACAGGTCGGGAAATGAGAAATTGTTTCAGGGAAGGCAGACAGGTTAACTGCAAGAGATGTATATAGGCATTCTAAAGAAAAGCTTCCCAAACACAGAAGCGTTTCCTCTTTATACCTGGCTGAGAGGTGGTGGGTTTGGGTCTCCTCAGAGGAAGTCATGCTGTGGCTTCTACCTCTCTGCAAATTACTGTGCATTCCTCCACCCTGTCAATCTTATAGAAATTTATTGATATCTCTCATCTGCTAATGATTTATCTTCCTTCCTTTTCGTCCTGTGCTTATTTGTTTTCTCTCTTTTTTCCTTGTCATTTTAAGAGAGGGGTGTGGAGAAGGAGAAGATGTAAGCATTAGAGTTCAAGTTGCCATTTAATCCAGACTGTTTTCTTATTCAAGGCTCCCAGCATCCAGTGAATGGCTGCATCCTATTGTTTTTTATTTTTATTTTCGACTGAGCCTATTATTATCTTTTTAAAGGTCACACAGCTATAAATGACAGAAGCACGTTTCAAATTTAGGTCTGTTAAGGAGCTATAGAGGTTACTGTTGTGGTGCTTTGCCCAGGTTTCCCTTCCTGAATCATCCTCCAGTTACCAGGGGAATTGGTTGCTGATGGCTCCCTGCAAATTGCCTTTGGCTGTAGGAGAGGCCCCAACCTAGCTTTTACTTCCTCCCAGAGGATCACTGTGGCCAGACTTACATACTGAGATTAAAAACAAACCAACAAGCAAACAAACAAACAAACAACTAGTTCTCTTCTGCCATATTAGGAGGATTCTGAGGGACAATTCCAGCTCCAATACACCTTATGGGATTAAGCAAGACATCAGTTCATAGTGAGCTAGCTTGTCCTTTTGTCCAGTTCTGGGTATAGCCCCAGAAAGCACTCCCCAGCATCCTCTGCACACCTGATGAGCTCATACCAGAGTCTTTCTCTACAAAGCCCATTAAAAGGCAGAGGCTGTGGCCCTTGATCTTTCTTGCAACCTCTAGAGACACTGAGCTCTCAGTCTGTGTTGGACTAGGATCCATCAGCAGAGAGAGGAAAACTGGGCTGCAAATCTCAGGCCCCAACTCAGAGGGGCTAACAACCTGCAGAAGGATTCTGTTGTGTGGTTGTAGGGCAGAGCTGTGTGTGGAGGTTGAGTAGGTGATCTGGCTGAACGGATAACCACTATCAAGTCCATGTCCCTGAGGGATTTCAGGGATGGGCCATGAAAGGCTTTTACACAAGGAATTCCATGGTTATATCTGTGATTGAGCTTGATGAACTTTGAACCTGACTCTAACAGGGATAGGAGAGGACCAGGTGGAGGAAAGAAGGGCTGCTACAATGTCCCAGGAGAGAGAGAATGAGACAGAGTTGATTTTCAGCAAATGAATGCTCCCCACCCACCATCTCCATTCCCTTTTTTATCTGTGCTTTCTAACATGCCACACAATTAACTTGTTATAGTATTGTTTACCTCCACCCACAAGGGGAAGGGATTTTGTCTGTTTTAGTCACTGACATGTTCCCAACCACAGAGAAGTGCATGGCATATGGCAGAAGCTCAGTAAGTAATACTTGATAGATGGATCCTTGTGCAGTGTGGGGAACTAAGACACAGCACTGAGTTGGTCCTTTGGCTTCTATCTGTCTGTCTGGATGGATGGTGGGGGCTGTCAGAAGTGAGGTCAGGAGGAAAGGATCCATTTTGTGCTAGTTAAGGGGCAGGAATGGAAGTCAGAGAACTCCCAAGCGCTGATGTCTGGCAGGTCTCAGTCCCTGCAGGCTTGGGTTTTTCAGTGCTACTAGGGGCTGTGGAATTTCTATGAGGTCTACCAGAGGTCTTGGGGTGATAAAGTTCTTTAGTAAGTTCCTATTTTTTTTTTAAATATTTTATTTTATTTATTTATTTATTCCCTTTTGTTGCCCTTGTTGTTGTTGTCGTCGTTGTTGGACAGGACAGAGAGAAACGGAGAGAGGAGGGGAAGACAGAGAGGGGGAGAGAAAGATAGACACCTGCAGACCTGCTTCACCACCTGTGAAGCGACTCCCCTTGCAGGTGGGGAGCCGGGGTTCGAACCGGGATCCTTACGCCGGTTCTTGTGCTTTGCGCCACCTGCGCTTAACCCGCTGCACTACAGCCCGACTCCCTGTAAGTTCCTATTTCTAAATACTATATACATGTTGCCTCCTTAGCCTGTCTCTCCCAGTCAAGAGCTTTAAGCCCTGATTTCTGTTGCAAATGTAGCACAGATGAGCCCTTTGCTTGGTAGGCTGCTTCAACTCTCTGAACCTGTTTCCCTCTGTCATGTGAGGTGAAGCCATTTACTCTCCTTTCTGATCAGAAACCTTTCTGATCTCTCCTGCCAGTTCCCCTCCCTTCTCTGATGGTTTCCAAGGTACTGAATGCTGCATCACATTTGAGTTACTGTGGGGCTGTGGAAGCTGTTTATCACAGATTCAGAACTGGCTTGTGGTCAGGAAACATGGGAGAGATAAACAACTGGGCTCCTGGACTGGAAGCTTAAAGGATGGGGCTCTCCAAAGCCATATTTGTTTAGTTTTGATATTTCTCCTAAATGACCCACAGTTGATCTTTAAAAGCTGTGCTGGTGTCTACTTGGATCTTTCACAGAGGGAGTGTGTCATCTCAAAGTCAACATGTCCAATAGCCCACTGGTCACTGCTCTCCACAAACTGCTGTTCCTGCTCACTGAACAGCATCTTTGTCCACCAGATGCATGACAGAAACCCCTCCTGCTTTCTTCATTATCTTCATTTTGCCATAGTTTCTTGGAAATATCTTTGCATTTTTTTCTATAGAAGGTTTTATTATACAGAAATTCAAGCTTAAAATACACAGAAAGGATGACATGTAAAAGAACAATGAACCCCCATGTACCTGTTCCCCGACTTCAGTGATTCTCAGCCCATGGTCTCCTTTGATCCATCTCCTGTCCACTCCCTCCAACCCACCATGCCTCTAGACCATTTTGAATCAAAGTCTAGACAGTATATCATGTTTATAAATATAGTGATGTATTAAAATACCTAACTATAGAAATATACCAGTCATCAAAAACAAACTACTGCATGATTTTACTTACAAGAGGGACTTAGAGTCTAACTATCATTACAGCAATAGAAAGTGAGATAGTAGTTCCTAGGGACTGGGAGGGGGAGCACAGGGAGTTAGTTAATGCTAAATGGATGTAAATTTTACAGGATGAAAAATTATGGAAATGGATTATGGTGATGATTATACAACATTATTAATACATTTAATATCACTGAGCTGTGGATGGTTAAGATGGTACTTTTCTTCTTTTTTTAAACTTTAGTTCCACTTTATTGGGGGACTGTTGATTTATAGGATTCTTACTGTTATGAGGTGCATAGCTACTTTCCTCCAAGTTAGTTGTCAGTACATTTCAGCCTTCATCAAACCATCATCTTATTTCACCAGGGGAACACCCGAACTCCCCTTAGTGCTCTTAGCTTTCCCCTGTGAAAAGACCACAGTACACTGAGGATTTACCTTGTGTAGTTCTTTGCTTTGTAAATTCTTAGAGCTCATCTATGAGTGAGGTCAGGTGGTTTTTATCCTTCTCCTAATTTATTTCTCTCAACATGATTTACTCCAGTTCTGTTCATGTTATAGCAAAGGAGAATACGTCATTGTTTCTTATAGCCATGCAGTATTCCCTTGTGTATATATGCTACAACTTCATTAACAATTCATCTATTGTTGGACATGTAGGTCGTTTCCAAATGTTGGCTATTACAAGTAGTACTGCCATGAACATAGTGTGTATAAATCTTTTTGAATATGTTCTTTGGATAGGTGTGTAGGAAAGGAATCCTTGGATTATATGGTAGGTTCATTTTGATGTTTTAGGAATCTCCAAACTGTTTTGCCAGGTGCTGTATTAATTTGCATTCCTACCAACAGTGTGTGAATAGTTCCTGTCTCTCCAAATGCTCTCCAGCACTTGTTGTTATTGTTCTTTCTGATGTAAGACATTTTCACAGGGTGGTATCTCATTGTCTTCATTTACAAATCTCTGATAATCAGTGATCTTGATAATTTTTCATATGCCTATTGGCCATCAGAATGTCTTCTTTGATGAAGAGTTTGTTAAGTTCTTCCCACATTTTTAATGGTGCTTTTGTTGTTACTGAATTTTGTGAATTATTTGTATATCTTGGTTCTACCTTTTGCTTCCCTTTATCTCCAGTGGGAAAATATATTTAGAGACTAAAGCCTGGGTGCTAAGGGTTACATTAATTTACTATTGTGTTTCTGTAAACATAAAAACATATGTACAATATATGTAATTATGAAGCTAGATTGCTAACATATTTAAGAACTGGAGCATAACCAACAACAGTTCACCTTGTACTTGCTCTCCTTTATCTTAGTCCTCAGCCTCCACAGATGCCAGTGTACTGTGTATTTATCATTCTCTTACTTAAAGAGAGTTTTGTCACATGTTACATGCCCTAAAATATACTTGTTTGGTTTTATTTGCTTTTGAGCTTTGTAAATATGATATCATGATGAGTGTTCTTCTATGACTGCTTTGATTTTTGCTCAATATATGTTTATAAGATTTAGTATCCAAACTTGGTTTTTCAGCCTATCAATAACCAACACTGTGGCTGGACTGGCCCTTGGGGGGATGCCTTTTAGCAGTAACCATCAGGAAACTTTGAACCTTATGCTTGAGAGTCCATTGCTTTATCCACTGCGCCACCTTCTGGACCATCAGGAAACTTAGAAGGAAAAAAAAAGAGGTTTATTGCTCATAGAACTTAGAAATTACACAGCATACCTGGGACCTCACAGCAGGTCATAGGTAGAGAGAAAAAGCATGCATTTCCTGGGGTCCTGTTACTACTGAGGTCAGGGCTGGGGGCCTAAGGTTTCATGGATTCATCTTTTATGGTGAGTTTACAAAAAAGTTTAGGAATTTAAAGTAAGGGAAGAGAGAGAAAAGAAGATGTAGGAGGAGAAGGAAGAAAAGAAGGAGAGGAGGAAGCAGAGGAGGAGGAGAAAGGGGAGGCCTTCCACATAAGTGGCTCCATATAACCAGTTATCTAAATCAACCAGGATCTGTGAAACAAAGGAACTTCATTTGGGGGAGGCAGCCTGGACTTTAGTGTAGTGACTGGCAAGGTATTTATTCCAGGTAGTTCTCTTTGAAATGGAGCCTTGGCATAAAGAAAAGTCAACCATCAGAGTTTATACCACAAAATGTGATCTCTTGTGTTTTCAGTGCTATATAATATTCCACACATGACTACAAAATACTTTTATTCATTCTGTTTATAGACATTTAAGTTGTCTCCAGCTTGTGCTGTTACAAATATTTTGCTAAGATAATACTACTGAAAGTATTTTTTGTTGTGTCCCTGGTAAATATGTGCAAGAGTATGTGTTGGGCAGTGGTCATCAAGCATTTAAGCACCAGGATCTCAAAGAACTTTTGTTTGTGTGAGTTACAACTATTTTTTAATTACAACTACTGATATGAGAAATTAAAACTGAGAAAAATACAAGCATTTTACTAATTCAGTCACAATGACAATAAACTCATTCACATATTAGCATAAATCATGCATTTTAAATGATAACTATATTTTTACATATTTTTGGTAATATAACCAGAAATGGAATAACTGGATTTTCTATTCTTTTTTTTTTTTTTTCCTCCAGGGTTATCGCTGGGGCTTGGTGCCTGCACTACAAATCCACTGTTCCTGGCAACCATTTTTTCTTTTCATTTTTTTTGGACAGGACAGAGAGAAATTGAGAGAGGAGGGGAAGATAGAGAAGGAAAGAGAAAGACAGATACCTGCAGACTTGCTTCACTGCTTGTGAAGAGACCCCCTTGAAGGTGGGGAGCTGGGGGCTCAAACCAGGATCCCTGAATGGGGCCTTGTGCTTTTTACTATGTGCACTTAACCTGGTGCACCACCTCCCGACTCCCCCTCATTTTTTTTTTCCTGAAGATACATCATACTGTTATCCACAAAGGCTACATGAGTTTACAGGCCCATCAACAGTACACAGGTGTTCCAGTTTATCCATGCTTTTGCCAAGATTTGTTTCCTGTCTTTCCCTGTCGGGTTTTGCTGGAGCTTCATACCTGCACGATTCCACCATTCATGGTGTTCTCTTTCCTTCCCTGTCTCTCTCTCCCTCTTTCTTTCTCAGATATAAGACAGAGACAGAAAGATAAGGAGAGATGCTATATAGTACTGCTCCATCTCTTGTGACACCTCCCCCTGGACAGTACTCCCATGGAGACAGTACTCCCATGGAGACTTGAACCCTGGCGCACAGGATATAGTGCACTCCATTGGGTGAGCTATCTCCTGACCCTGTTTGTTGTCTGTTTGACACAGTTCATTCCCACAAGTGTGAGATGACATCTTGTTGTGGTTTTTATTTGCATTTCCCTAAGTGTAAATGGATTAAAGGAGATAGATGTAATGATAGAGGGAAACTAGACTCTTGGTTGTGATGGTTACACTGTACTGTATGCATATGTTAAGCTATAATGTGCAGACCTGAAGCTTGTACACTTTTTAAAACCAATGTTACTTCCATGATGTTTGAAAATGTATTTTATTTTTACTTTCTTATTATTTATATGTTATATTACATTACATTATGTTATTGCCATGAGGGTTATCACTGAGACTCAGCTGCACAACAAATCTGATACTCCTGGAGACCACTGTACTCTCCTTTTCTTCCTTCCTTCTTTCCCTCCTTCCTTTCTTTCCTTTTTTCTTTCTCTTTTTATTTGATAGTACAGATAAGCACTGAGAGCAGAGGGGGAGATAGGGAGAAAGATGGACATGACAAGGTGGGTGTTCTCAGGGAGCCATCCTCTGGGCCTCAGTAATACACAGATAAAGTTATAAAGTCATGCCCCAGAAGTTTTATAATTTTTTTTTATTATTGGCACCAGTCTTATCTCTGGGGCTTAGTGCCAGTACTATGAATCCTCTCCTCCTGGAGACCAGTTTTTCCTTTTTTTTTTCTTTTTAATAAAGTTAGTTTTATTTATTTATTGGATAGAGACCTAGAAATTGAATGGGAAGGGGGCGAGAGGCAGAGAGACACCTGCAGCACTGCTTCACAGCTTGTGAAATCTCCCCCTGCAGGTAGGGACCATGGGCTTGAACCCAGGTCCTTGTACATTGTAACCTGTGCACTCATCCAGGTGCACCAGCATCAGGCCTCCTCTTTCCTTTCTGTTTTATTAGATAAGATAGAGGGATATTGAGAGGAGAGGAAGACATGGAGAGGGAGAGAGAACAAGAAACACCTGTAGACCTGCTTCACTGCTCATGAAGCTTTCCCTCTTAGCTGTACAATATTTTCAAATCAATGTTAAATCAATGTTTTTAAATGATAAAAAGGTTAGCCTAGGAGGTGGCACAGGAGAGAAGTTCAAGACTTATTTATGTACATGAGGTTTTATTTTTTTAGAGATTTAAGATTTTATTTTTTTAAAGATTTATTTATTTCCTTTTTGTTGCCTTTGTTATTTTTATTGTTGTTGTAGTTATTGTTGTTGTTATCGATGTCGTTGTTGGATAGGACAGAGAGAAATAAATGAAGAGAGGAGGGGAAGACAGAGAAGGGGAAAGAGACACCTGCAGACCTATTTCACTGCTTGTGAAGCGACTCCCCTGCAGGTGGGGAGCCAGGGGCTCAAACCGGGATCCTCATGCGGGTCCTTGCACTTTGCACCACCTGTCCTTAACCTGCTGTGCTACCACCTGACTCCTGGGTCTTTTCTTTTCTTTTCTTTTCTTTTCTTTTCTTTTCTTTTCTTTTCTTTTCTTTTCTTTTCTTTTCTTTCCTTGAGTACTGCTTAGATCTGGTTTATGTTGTTGTAGGAGGTTGAACCTGGGACTTTAGAGCCTCAGGCATGAAAAGTCTTTTGCATAACAATTATGCTATCTTCCCTACTCCCATACATGAGGTCTTGAGTTCACTTCCTGGCACCACATCTGCATTGGGTTGGCAGGAAGGAAGGTTCTTCCCAGAGGCAGTAGGACTTGGAATGAGCATGGGAAGGTGAGGGTGAGGATGAATGAAATGGATGCATACCGGGTCTGTGGGAGGAGACCTGTGGGCCTGAAACAAAGCTGAAAAATTATGAATTTTAGGGCTGGGGAGACAGAATAATGCTTATGTAAGATTTTCATGTCTGAGGCTTTGAGGTCCCAGGTTCAATCCTTAGCACCACCATAACCCAGAGCTGAGCAGTACTCTGCTTTTTGTTTCTATCTCTATCTGTATCTCTCTCAGTAAAGTAAAACAAAAGAAAATATTTTATAAAAATTTGTGATTTTAATACACAGAAACTGTGTGAACTCCTGTAACCAGTTCTCATGGCTACCCATCTGCCCAGCAGATGTCTGGCTGGAGCAAAGCCTGGGGACAGCAAGAGATGAAATGGGAGAATGCAAGGTTTGGGGTTCATGTTGCTCCATGCCAGCTGCAGAGGACTGGATCCATCCAGAGACCAGGTGGAATCTTTTGGCCTACATAGGAAAGCTGACTCCAGGGGTCCTTTCTGGGCCTAGGGATTTCTGGAGATTTTACAGATAGTCAAGATCAACGATTACAGTTCTAAGTTAATCTTTTGATCCCTGAATTTTCTTGCCTCCTGGTTCTTGTAAGCTGGCTTTTTCTCCTAGGGCAGTTACAATAACCAAGGGACCGGCAACCATGTTTGATTTCCTTTACCCCCTCTCCAGTTTACTCAGGAATAGAGGGATTATGTTGCTAAATTTTTGGTTCATGGATAAGAACAGAGGTAGGGAACCTTTTACTGCCAAGAGCCATTTGGATATTTATAACATCATTCTCTGGTGATTCAAAATTATCCACTTAAAATTAACATTTAATGTTGCTATAAAAAAGGCTCTAGTTTCCTTGGCAGGCTTAGATAAAATATATAGCCTGCATGCCAGGCATTTCCCACCCCTGCATTAGTATAATCAGTTGGGAACATTCTTAGCTTCTAACTTTTCATTTTTCTCTTCTTAGGAGAAATTTATATCATCATCATCATCATCATCATCATCATCATCATCATCTTTATCCTTATATCACTACCATCACCACCACCACTTCTTCTTCTAGCGTTTGCCACCACCACCACTATCATCATATAGCTTCTGTTTCATCAATTTTTTTTTTTATAGAGACAGGCAAAAATTGAGAGGGGTTGGGGAAGATAGAAAGGGTGAGAAACAGAGAGACACTCACAGTACTTGTGAGCATCTCCCAATAGGTGGAGATCAGGGGCTTGAACCCAGACCTTTATGCACTGTAACATGTATGCTCAACCAACCACCACCACCCAACACGATAGAGATTCTCTTTGGCTACACAGCTGTGTAGGCCAAGCCTTGTGTTCTATGTTAGGTACTTTACATATATTAGTACATGAGGTCCTTAAATAGCTTTGCATGGAAAGTGTCATTATTTCTATAGAATAATAGCTAAGGAAATAGAAGTAAGGAAATGGAACTGACTCTTTCCAATTCACACATCAGCTAACTGTGGAGTAGAAGCAAAGCCCAGTGCTCCCATCTCTTGGTGCAGGATGGTTAATGACCAGAGCAGAGGGTCACCATTCCAGAAATAATACAATTTTGGAGTTTTTGAGAGAAATGTAGGCAGAGGGCAGCTCTATTTCATAGGCCAAAGTCTGTAGACTTAGTTGGCTCATCCAAACCATTGTCCACCATGAAAACTCCCTGCCCTCCCCTCAGGGCTGTGTTCCCTTCCTTGTGTGGGCTTCTGGCTGCTGAAACAGAAAGGAAATTGGTATGGTGTGTGTGTCCTGGGACCACCAACTCCTGTGTCTCACTATTCTCTTCCATATACTACTAGGACAATCTCTTCTGTGGAGTTTTGGGAGGAAGAAACTGCTAAACAAATACTCTCATGCATTTAATGCTTAGATGGCAGGCACTTACCAGCTTTTTACATCATATTATTTAATCTTTTCAAAACCCCTGCAAGCTAGGTATCCTTTTATCTATTTATTTACTTAAAGTTGTAGAAACTAAAGTTTACAGAGGCTACATGCATCACTTGCCCAAGGACAATGAACTCAGAAGTAGTAGAGCTGGGGTTTGTTCTCAGATCTCTCTGGGATACAGGGTTTTCTTTTCTTTTTTTATTTTAAATTTATTTAAGAAAGGAGACATTAACAAAATCATAGGATGGGGGAGTACAACTCTACACAATTCCTGCCACCCAATCTCCATATCCCATCCCCTCCCCACTAGCTTTCCCATTCTCTATCCCTCTGGGAGCATGGACCCAGGGTCGTTGTGGGCTGCAGAAGGTGGAAGGTCTGGCTTCTGTAATTGCTTCCCCGCTGAACATGGGCGTTGACTGGTCAGTCCATACTCCCAGTCTGCCTCTCTCTTTCCCTAGTAGGGTGGGTCTCTGGGGAAGTGGAGCTCCAGGACTCATTGGTGGGGTCTTCAGTCCAGGGAAGCCTGGCCGGCATCCTCATGGCATCTGGAACCTGGTGGCTGAAAAGAGAGTTAAAAATACAAAGCCAAACAAATTGTTGAAGAAGATGCAGAGTTTTCTAATGGTAATGTTAATAGTGGTAGTAAGCATGTAGTGGAAACTCTGTGGTCTTACATGAATATGGATTCTGGTCAGTACTGGTCAACAGTGAACCAGGACATTTGCAGAAGATAGACCAGTGTGAGTCAGATTACCTGGTGAAGCTATATTTGCCAAAAGACATGACAGGAAGGATAAATGGAGGGTATGATGGTGGTGACAGAGACACCAACATCATTATAGACACGATAGTGTTTATAGTCAATATCATTATACAGGTGGGATGCATTGGATCGACCTTCCCGTGGTGCATCCCGTGAGTACCCATTCATTGGGGAAACTGACGATCCTTCCTAGCTGACTGAATCCACATGGATCCCAGTCACTTTCAAAGCCAGCAACAAGCAGCTCCTGACAGCTTTCAAGCTGTTGGTCCTGCTCTTCGAGTCCTCTAACTTCAAAGGTGGTCTCGAAACTTTACATCAGGCTCAACCTGACGCTGTTGACTGGCTACGGAAGAAGGGGAAACGCTAGAAGAATTATACAGGCACTTTAGGCAATTATTGGATACCTACTCCATGCCAGGCTCTGCAGTTTGAGCAATGAAATCAGCCTGGCCTAGCACTTAGGGAACTCAAGGAGACAGACAGTGCAGTAGACACATCAATCAGCCACAGTATTCTGTTAAGATGTGGAGCTTGCATTATTTTTTCTTTTTATGTTTTGATAGAAATTTTTTAAATTGATTTAGTTATGAATGACAAGCCTATTGAATAAGAGGGGTACAATTCCACAAAATTCCCACCACCAGAGTTTCACATCCCATCCCCTCCATTGGGAGCTTTCTTATTCTTTATTCTTTTGGGTGTATGAACCAGGATCATTATGGGGTGCAGAAAGTGGAAGTTCTTACTTCTGTAATTGCTTCTCCACTGGACATGGATGTTGGCAGGTTGATCCATACTCCCAGCTTGTTTCTGTCTTTCCCTAATGGGGCAGCACTCTGAGGAGGTGGGTAACCAGGACACACTGGTGAGGTCAACTGTCCAGGGAAGTCAGGTAGGTATCATGGTAGCATCTGCAACTTTGTGGCTGAAAAGCACCAAGATATAAAGCAGAAAAAATTATTTAATAATCAGGAACCTAAAGGTAAGACTATAGCAGATGAGATCTGGGGTCTCCATTTTGGAAAAAGTTAGGAAGACTATTTTAGGTGTATTCCAAGGGGCCCATGGGCTTGACTTTCGGAGGCAGGGCTACGGAGCAGCTGCAGCTGTGTTTCTTTCCTTTCCTCTCTCAGGTCAACTAGGAATATCAAAAGAGACCACCTGGGACTGCAACAAGACAGGACTAGAATGACTTCAGGAACCCACCAAATCAGCAAATGAGTGCAAATACATGTGGCTCATGGACAGCGAGGAGCCTAGGGAGAGATTAAGTGGCTGGTAATAGTCCTGCAGTTTACCAGTTGAGACAAAACCTCCAGCCTGTTTCACCAACAAAAAGACAGATAAAGGGAGGAGAGGACTCCCCTAAGACTCACCAAATGCAATTGTGAGTCTCCATTGCTGCTGCTCTCGGAATGTGTGTAGGGGGAGTCCAGGAAACTCAGGAGAAGATCTATACCTCTGTGGCCTAATGGAGGGGCTGTGAGAGTTTCTTTGCATAACCACTGGAGTATCTCTACCACACCCTGCTTTATCTCTTGGTCAGGAGTCAGTGATTAAGCTAAGAAGCCTACTTGTAGTTTAAAAGCCCTCAGGCTCCCCCATAGCCTACAAGGAAGAAAAAGAACAAAAGAGGTTTTTAAGCCCCTGTGCTCCAACTCAGGGATTAAAATAATATTGAAACAATTGTCAGTTTCCACAACTGTGAAGTCTTTAAGTACCTTTCTTAGACACAAGTCAATCCACACAAGAGTGACGAGGAATTTGAAAAGTACTGAGAGAGGGAACTCATAACATAATATATAGAATGGTTAAACCAACAAGAAGAAATACTGGAGAAATGAACCAGGACAAGAGTACAGCTAAAAGTCCCCCAAAGGTTGAACCACAAAACAATGAGGTCAACATAAAAGCAATAGTTCAGGAAATAGTCACAGGAGTGAGTAAAGAGTTTGAAAGAATTGTCATCAGAAATGCAGAAACAACAAATGAGACTCTGGAAGAAAACACTAATTATCTCAAGGTTATTAGAGAGCTGAAAGCTGAAATAGCTGAGCTAAGAACACAACTAGCTGAACAAGCTAAAACAGTATCAGAACAGGGTAACAAAATAGATGAACTCCAGAAAACAGTAGAGGGCAGCGAGAATAGAATCAATGAGGCTGAAGACAGAATTAGCAAGATCGAGGATGAATTAGAGACAACTAAAAAATAAGTAAGAGATCTCAAAGAGAGATTAAAAGATACTGAAAATAACAACAGAGATCTATGGGATGACTTAAAAAGGAATAGTATCCACATGGTTGGCTTACCAGAGGAAGAAAGAGAGGGAGGGAAGAAAGCATGTTTCAGGCCATAAGAGCTGAAAACTTCTCTAGTCTAGACAACATCAAAGACATAAAGTTTCAAGAAGCCCAGAGGGTCTCAAACAGAATTAGCCCAGACTTAAAGACATCAAGACACATCATATTTTGAATGGAAAGGAAAAAGGATAAACAAAGGATCCTGAAGGCTGCAAGAGAAAAACAGTCACCTACAGAGGAAAACCCATAAGATTAGCAGCAGACTTTTCCACACAAACACTACAGGCTAGAAGAGAATGGCAAAATATCTATTGAGAAAGGCTTTCAACCAAGAATACTTTATCCTGCTAGACTGTCATTCAGACTAGATGGAGGCATCAAAACCTTCTCAGACAAGCAACAGTTGAAGGAATCAACTATCATCAAGCCTTCCCTGAAAGAAGTTCTAAAAGGTCTCCTATAAACAGTCAGACCACCATAAATATACCATCTATCAGAACACTCTAAAAATTTACAAGAATGGCGTTAACATATCTTCAATCATTGATATCAATAAATGTCAATGGCCTGAATTCACCTATTAAAAGACACAGAATAGGTAGATGGATCTGAAAACACAACCCAACAATATGCTGTCTACAGGAAACCTAACTAACTCAACAAGACAAACACAGACTCAAAGTGAAAGGATGGAAAACTATCATACAAGCCAATGGCCCACAAAAAAGGGCAGGAACAGCTCTTCTAATATCTGACACAATAGACTTTGAAATAAATAAAATTCAAAAAAATAGGGATGGACACTACTTAATGCTCAGAGGATCAAAAGAACTTAATAATTATTAACATCTATGCATCCAATGAGATGCCATCTAAATATATCAAACATCTACTGAAAGAGCTACAGCAATATATTAACAGCAACCCAATCATAGTAGGGGACTTCAACACCCCACTGTCTCAACTTGACAGATCATCCAGGCAGAAAATCAATAAAGACATAAGGGAGCTAAACGAAGAGAGAGATAAACTAGAACTATTGGACATTTTCAGAGTCATTCATCTCAAGAAACTGGAATACACATTTTACTCAAATCCACATGGGTCATTCTCAAAGATAGACCACATGTTAGGCCACAAAGACAGCATCAGCAAATTCAAGAGCATTGAAATCATTCCAAGCATCTTCTCAGACCACAGTGGAATTAAACTAACACTTAACAATCAACAGAAGACTAGTAGTAGTCCCAAAATGTGGAAGCTCAATAGTAAACTCCTTAACAAATACTGAGTCAAAGAGGAAATCAAGGAAGAAATCAAAATGTTTCAAGATTTCAATGAAAATGAAGACACAAGCTATCAAAATATTTAGGACACAACTAAGGCAGTACTGAGAGGGAAGTTCATAGCAATACAAGCGCACATTAGGAAACAAGAAAAAGCACAAATAAACAGCCTGATTGCACATCTTAAAGACCTAGAAGAAGAAGAACAAAGGAACCCTAAAGCAACCAGAAGGACAGAAATTACTAAAGTTAGGGCAGAAATAAATAACATTGAGAATAAGAAAACCATACAAAAGATCAACGAAAGTAAATGATGGTTCTTCGAAAGAGTGAACAAAATCGACAAACTTTTAGCCAGATTCACAAAACAAAAAAGGGAGAAGACCCAAATAAATCGGATAGTAAATGAAAGAGGAGATATCACAACAGAAACTGCAGAAATTCAGCATATCATGCAAGACTTCTATGAACAACTCTATGCCACCAAGCTAGAGAACCTGGAAGAAATGCACGATTTCCTGGATACCTACCAACTTCCAAAACTAAGCAAGGAGTAAGTGGATAACATGAACAGGCCCATCACAGCTAATGAAATTGAAACAGTTATCAAATACCTTCCCAAAAATAAAGTCCTGGACCAGATGGTTTTACAAATGAATTCTACAAAACCTTCAAAGAAGAACTAATACCTCTACTTTTAAAAGTCTTCCAGAAGATTGAAGACACTGGAATACTCCCTGCCAGCTTCTATGAAGCCAACATCACTCTGATACCAAAAGCATACAGGGACACAACCAAAAAAGAAAACTACAGACCAATATCTCTGGTTGTTGGGTAATTGTGAGGAGCCTCACAAAGCACCCTGCATTCCTGATAATATGGCCTATCTACATAATCATTGTTTTGCCTGAGACATCCCCACCCATTCCATTCCTTTGATCTATCTTCTTTCTACCTTGAGACCCTCCCTGCTTGCAGGGTAATATTAATCCTACCAGTTAAAACTCTGGCAACAGTTGCTATGGAAGTTTCTACCTTTTAGCCCACTTTTGCCTTTCTCCACTCCCTTCCTAGCCATTTCCGTTTCTGACTTGCCACTTCCAGGTCTACTGTTTAAAAGCGTTGGCTCTCTGATCAATAAAGACATTGCATTGCCACTCTGCCACGAGTTCATGAGTCATCTCCCTTGCATCGCTGAGTGAGTAGCAGCCTAGGCTGGCTCTGGTTGAGTTCTCTCCAACCCAGAGAGTACGTGCCCGGGAAGAGGCACCCCCACACTAGCCTGGTATCTGCTGAACATAGATGCTAAAATATTGAACAAAATTCTAGCCAGCCAGATACAACAGTATATTAAAAAGATTGTTCATCATGACCAAGTGGGGTTTATCCCAGGAACGCAAGGCTGGTTAAATATATGTAAATCAATCAACGTGATCCACCACATCAATAAAAGTAACACCAAAAACCACATGGTCATATCAATAGATGCAGAGAAGGCCAAGGGGCCAATGACTTTACTTAAATTTTTGCCTGAGCTTGACAGCTAACACGCAAGTGGGCTAAAGGTATTGTCTGGAAAGTGGTGTCAGAGTTGGAAATAGGACTAGAAAGCTGTATCAGGGAAGAGAGTAGCTTCCCAAAATGGGAAAAGTATATAAATATTGTTAACTGTAAACCCCATCAATCTGATATGGGGCCCATATTTAGCACAAAATCCTGTGTAATCTCTGCAATCCTGTAGGTTTGAGCTTGCATTCCAAGGTCATAGCTAGGAATATTCTAGGCTGCATTCATTTCAGTCTTTCTCAAGTGACAGAGTATGTTGACCCAGTCTCCCTTTGGAGAGTGGGGTAGTCCCTACCACTGTTGTTCTACATTGAGGGCAAAGTCCTGTAGAGGCACACAAGCAGGTCTACAATGCTATTCCTGATGGAGATGGCTAGTGGGAGTGGAGAGAGGGATCTCTTAGAGGTCTAGGGGTGGGAATCTAGAGAAGGATCAGGAGAGTGGAATTTGGGGGGTGGAAGTTGGAGTCCTAGGTTCAGGGTGAGAATATTTTGCAGACACTTATCAAGCAGAGCTGGAAGATTGTGCCCAAGCCGAGACAACTGTGCTGTAAACCATTAATCCCCAGATAAAATGGGGAAAAATGGAATCATAGAGATAGTCACTTTATCTATCTATATAGGGAGAAAGAGGCTTAGTGATAGTTGGTTTTGGGTTCACTATAACGATGATATTTTCCCTTCAGGAATGTCAATGCTGAAGGTGCTTTTTACAGTTCTAAGTGCATGGCTGTAAAACCTGAACATCACAGAGTAAATTCAGCTTTAGATGTCATCCTCACACTTACGCTTAAGAGGAGCCGCTCTTACTGTTCTGTCATGCCAGCACTGTCACTAAGGCTCTTTCCTCACCTTGATCACCCTCTGCTGGAGTATCAAAGTGCCAAGCTCCTTTAAGGAAGCATCCTGAAGACTTCAGGACAACCCTGGGTCCCACCTATCTCCACTAATTTCCCTGTAGCAGATTCTTTCTCTCCACTGTGTTATAACCAACCATGATCTGCTCAGTGTAAACTGTGCATTCTAATTAAAGGATCACACTATATTTAACTTGCCTTTGAAAATATCACCGTAGGAGAAATTCTTATTGGATGTTAAGAACAGAAATGGAGATGAGTAGAGACAGTGTCATGTCACAGTTAAGAGTGGGGCCTCTAGAGCCCTCTAGAGTCTTTCTGAGTTAGAATCCTGACTTTGCCACAACACTTGAGCAAGTCTCTTAACCCTCTGTGCTTCATCTCTAAAAGAACAGTAGGATTCACCTCACATGCTTGTGAGGTTTCAAGGAAATAAAGATTGGTACAGAACCTAGCAGAGCATGAGCACTCAATGAATGTTATAGTCTCTCCCTATCTCTCTCTTTTAAAATATTATCTTTATTTATTGGATAGAGAAAGCCAGAAGATGAGAGGATAGGGGAGGTGAAAGAGAGAGAGAGAGAGAGAGAGCTGCAGATCTGCTTTACCACTTGCAAAGCTTTCCCCCTGCAGGTGGTGACCAGGGGCTCAAACCCAAATTCTTGTGCACTGTAACATGTGCACTCACCGAGGTGCACCACCACCTGGCCCCTGAATGTTCTAGTCTTATCTAGCAGAGAGACAAAGGGTCCACTTAACATGGGATGGAAGAGTGAGGGAAGTTACTGTGGAGGAAGAAAAGCTGGAGCAGATTTTAACAGGTGAATGGAACTGATAAGGAGAATGAGGAAGGAACCTACACACACACACACACACACACACACACACACAGAGAGAGAGAGAGAGAGAGAGAGAGAGAGAGAGAGAGAGAGAGAGAGACTCTTTTGAGGTCCCCAAAGAAGCCTGGAATGACTAAAGGCATGATTTATCCTGTAATAGATAAACTCTAAAAGGTCAATGACTTAATATTATCTTAATTTCTTACTCACTGTAAATCAATAACAGTGGCGGGGTGGGGGTTGAAAAGAACCCTACACATCACTATTGTCAATCCAGGCTAAGAGAAATTCTATAATCTCTCCCATGTGGCTTTCTTTTCTTTCTTTTATTGCTACAAGGATTATCACTAGGGCTCAGTGCCTGCATGATAAATCCATCACTCCTGGTGGCCATTTTCCCCCTCCTTTCTTCCCCTCCTTCTCCCTTCTCTTCTCTTCTCTTCTCTTCTCTTCTCTTCTCTTCTCTTCTCTTCTCTTCTCTTCTCTTCTCTTCTCTTCCCTTCCCTTCCCTTCCCTTCCTCTTCCTCTTCTCTTCTCTTCTCTTCTCTTCTCTTCTCTTCTCTTCTCTTCTCTTCTCTTCTCTTCTCTTCTCTTCTCTTCTCTTCCCTTCCCTTCCCTTCCCTTCCCTTCCCTTCCCTTCCCTTCCCTTCCCTTCCCTTCCCTTCCCTCCTCTTCTCTTCTCTTCTCTTCTCTTCTCTTCTCTTCTCTTCTCTTCTCTTCTCTTCTCTTTATTTATTTGCTAGGCCATAAAAATTGAAATGGAACGGGGGAGAGAGAGAGTCACTTGTAATACTGATTCACTGTACATGACCCCCCCCCCCCACACACACACACTGTAGGTGAGGACCAGAGGCTTGAATCTGAATCCTTGTACATGGTAATGTATGTGCTTAACTGGGTGTGCCACCATCCAATGTCATCATGTGCACTGACTTTTGGCCAGTAGATGGGAAAAGAGTGTGGAGGATTACGGAGGAGATTTTTATGGGTTAAACTTGAAAGTGGCATAGATCACTACCTTCCCCACAGCTAGATACGACATGGGCATGTCTTACTACAAAGGAGTTTGCATAATGAAATGTTGAGTTAGCTCAGAAGAAAAGTGAAATGGACTTGATGACTAGCTAGCAGATCTCTGTCCCAGGTTTTGGAGTTAAGAGGTACACCTGCCCAGACAAGGAGAGGTCAGTGGTGAAGCCTAAGGTAATGAGCTTGATCTTGTCCTGAGGATGATGGCAGGGGGGAACTCTAGGGTGTTTACCAGGGAGAAATTCTGTCAGAAAGTGCCAGGAAATTAATTGGATCTCTTACTGAAAGGTGGGGAATATAGGCAAATGAGGAGAAGAAGTCAGGTCTCAAGAGCATTTGGAAGCTGTTGCAGGGATCTAGGCAAGAGCTGCTGAGTCCAGCACTCAGTCAGGTCCTTGGAGATGAGGAGGAGTTCATCAGGTAACAAGTGCATGAGTTCATCAGGTAACAGTTACTTTGAAATACCTATTATTCCATGATTCTAGCATTCAGTGCTAAGGATCATATAAGGAAAATGAACCAGCCTTATCTGCTGAGAGCAGACACTCTATTTATAGACATGAAACTGACAAAGATGACACTCAGGTGTCAAAACTTTGGTTTAAGCTGGCCAGGGTTATCCTAAAGTGACCTTATATGGACTTGGGAGCTCTGTCATTTATTTCATTCCATCTCTACTTTCTCTCCCCATATCCTATCTTTACCTCACGCTGCATGTGACTTTATTTCTTGGCCAGGCTGCCTCTGCCAGGTTAGAACCATAGCTGAAGTCAGGTCTAGGCTTTCATTTACACTTCCTAGCAACACAGAGTTATAAATATCTCATTATGGTTTTGAGCAGTGGTTCTCACCATTGAATGCATATCTGCATCACCAACAGGGGTGTTAAAACACAAAATGCTAGGCCATAGCATTCTTGATTTAGTAGATGCATTAATTTGCTAGGCCACCATAAGAAATTATCACAAGTTGGGTTGGCTTAAACCACAGAAATTTATCTCCTTGTACTCTTGGAAGTTAGAAATGTGAAATCATGGTTTGGGCAGGGCTGGTTTCTTCTTTGGGCTTTTCTCTGTGGAGTGTGTAGATATGACTGTTTTCTTCTGGTCATGTCCTCTCTCTGAGTTTGTCTTTGTCCTAATCTCTAATTTAAAAAAAATTTTTATTTATTGGATAAGGACAGCCAGAAGTCAAGAGGGAAGGGGGTGATAGAAAGGGAGAGAGACAGAGAGACACCTGTAGCACTGCTTCACCACTCGCAAAACTTTCTCCCTGCAGGTGGGGACCGGGGGCTCGAACCCACGTCCTTGCACATTGTAATACATGCGCTCAACCAGGTGCGCCACCACCTGGCCCTTCTAATCTCTGATTCTTATGAGGATCCCAGTCACAGAAGGTCCATTCCAATGACCTCACTTAATCTTAATCACCCCTTAAAGCCCTTATCTCTAAAAATAGTCATGTTTGGAGGTACTTAGAATTAGGACCTCTGTGTATGAATTGGGGGTTGGGACATGATTCAAATAACAGCTGGTATGGGGTGGGGCTCTAAAAAGTGCATTTAAAAATATATATATATATATATACCGCTGGACTCCCTACTGATGTTTTTATTGATCCATTTGCTCATCAAATATGTGACTAAGACTCAAAAGGGAGCAGGTCTAGACCTGACTCTGAACTTTAGCTTTCTACCCTTGGGCCTCACTTAATCTCTCTGAACCTCCATGATTTTATCTGCCTAATCGAGAAGAGTTCTCTATTCCTCTCTTCTCTCTCTCTCTCTCTTCTACTATCCTCAAATCTGGTTGTTCTGAAGACTAAATAAGATAATATTTGGAAATGCAAAAGTTGATTATAGTGTGTTACATACTGAAAAATCTTTCATTTAATGTTTTTGTTTTCCTTGAAATAATTACTAGTAAAGGCAACTGCTTTCTGACTCCTAAAAATTTGTTCTCTCTGTGTAATTTTACCCACATGCTTCTTACTCAGCTGGGCCAATCAGAAGACTTCCTTGAAATTTTTCATGCTGAAATAGAGAAGATAATACTGGCTATTTTTATGATAGTGCAAATTGTTGGATTGGGGCTCAGGAAGCATAGGCTGTGACATCTCATCAAAAGTCAAACTTTTCTCAGATGAATGATGCTTATATGGGGAGAGAGAGAGTCTAATACAGGGTAACAAAAAGTACCTAGGGATGTTTGGGGTCCTAACTCTTTGGATTTCTGTGGTCCAGTTGTACTTGAGGTACCTCACTATCTTTTCCCTTTTCATCTGGGCAAGTTTTCAACTGGGTTTGTATCACCTGTAACCCTGACTAACACACTCTTCATGCAACATGTATTAACTGAACATCTATGCTATGATAGCTGTTGGGTTAGATGCTGGTCAAATGATATGATAGAATTTCTTTCTTTTTCTTTTCTCAGTGATTTAATATTGGTTTACAAAATTATGAGACAACAGTGGTATAATTCCACACCATTTTCACCACCAGAATTCGGTATCTCCATTCCCTCCATCGAAAACTTCAGTAGTTCTTCCAAAGTCACAGTTATGGGTTGACTATTATTTCTATAATTATCTACTTAATAATTATCTATTCAGAATTACATATATTTACCCATTTTGCTATGGTCCTGCCGTCTCTTGCTTACTAAGTCACACGTCTACTTATTGCTAATTCCGAATGTCCTTCTTTTTTTCCCTTTACTCTCTCTGGGTCTTGGGGTCATGATGGCAAATGATGATTCATCATCTGGTGGCTATGGAGATGATGGCCTATTGTTAAGTATGCATGAAATACCCATACTTTGAGGAGCACACAGAAAATGCCAGAAACCCTGACCTCCTGGAGGCTTTATTCTCCTATGTAGGAAGAGGCCTAACCATAGGAGAAGAATAAATTCTTCTTTATAACATCCCGGTGAGGCCAAAGTTATCATTAGTCCTGGTTGACAGGTGAGAAAAAAAGGCTCAGAGGGGGAAGCAATTTTCCCCAGGGTCAATTTGCCTCCAAGCAGAACCCTTTTAGTACTTGCCCCTCTGAGTCCTATAACTTGGTCCCTCCTTGTCTTGTTTTTCCTGTATTTTTTTGAGCTGGGTTTTCATCCATACACTATTTTACCTATCACCTAGCTACTTTTTGCATATTAAGGGAGATAAAGACATCACAGAATCAGAGCTTCCTCTGGTGCCATAAGACATCACAAGTGGTGCTGGGGCTCAAATCTAGGCCACACACATGGCAAGGCACACACACCACCCAGTGAGCTGACTCTCTGGCCTCTTATTCTCAGAAAAGTGAGAAACACGAGAAACAGTAGCCCAGGGATTAACTACTTAGAAATCACTTCCGAAGCTTCTTAAAGGTACTAATTCCCCAGATCTTATACCTAAATATTCTAATTCAGATTTTTTTGACAGGACTTAGGAATCAGTAATTTTAAGTAAATACTGAAACTGATACAGTTTGAAGTAATGGCTGAAAATGAGAGGATTGCTTTGAAATTCCTCAACTTCTTCCATCTGTAGGCCCAATAATAATGAGGAATCATCTCTTCCACAGTGAGTTTAGTTTCTACCTTCTATATAAGAGTTTTCCCTAAAGTACATGAGAATTAACATTTAATTACTCTCTGATTCAATAACTCTGAGAAACCAAGATTCTGTGATTTTGCCTAAGGGTCTTGCTAAGCAAGAAATGGAAGTGAGCTGTGCAGATTCCTGCTAAGGTGTGAAGAAGTGAGTGGCAGGTGGAATAGATCTGAGAGCAATGAGAATAGCCCTTCAAATCTGTCAGGCCCAGTGTTTTTCGTCCACTTACATATTTGCTAGCTATGAAGATCAAATAAAATTTACTCAAGTCATGGACCCCTAGGACTATACCTAAAATAGACTTCCTAGATTATCTCTATCCTAAAATCTCTATTCTCATCTGTTCTATTCCTACCTAAATTTGGGACCTAGCTTCCTTCCAGGTCTTGCTAGTCTCTCCCAGAGGCCCTAGAGGGAGGAATCCTGGCCCTTCCCAGTGACTTCATCAAAAACTCCATGTGGTAGCTCAGGATACTCTGAACAAACCATCCATTTGCACCGAGGACCTCAGTAGCCCAAGAGTTCTTTCTGGGTTAGTCTCAGGTTGGGCTTTCCTCCTGGCTTGATTTTTCATTAAAATAATTAGTGATGGATGACACAGAATTTGTCTGGACTTTAACCTCAGAGTTTTATTTTATTTCATCTTTAACTGGTGTGGTCACCTTGGGGATAAAATGAAGTACTATGAAAGCATCTCTCCTGTGGCACAACTAGAAGGATCTGAGTTCTGGTTCTGGTCTTATCAAGATCTCTCAGACCCACAATTTGTCTGGTATTCTGCTAGAGTGTGGCAGGGTAGGAGGGCCAAAAAGATAATTAAAGAACTTGTGGATTTCAAAATAGGGCAACCAGACTGCCATTTTCAGCTAAGGATTTGTTTCTCCACATTTATTTGATTCTCTGTACCTGGCGTTTTGCCAGTGCTGGGGTAACTAGCAGGCCCTCCCACCATGTGTAAAAGCACCTCCACCTCCACAGACCCCTATTTATCCCAGGCCAACCCCCATTCATTAGCTTCTGTGCCCCCTGATGCTTCCCTAGTCCAGACTGCCACCCACTAGGGAGACCTTATTAGCCTCCTCCTGCCCTCCTTTATAGGTGCTTCCCAGCAGCTGGTGGTTTTTCTCAGGCACAAGCCATCTCCTCCTCTGCCCAAGACTCTTCACTAGCTTCTGTCTGCTGAGGCATGACACAGTCCACTTTATGGCTTAGTAGGACTTCTCTGTGCTCCCTGCTCACTCTAACTTCATCACACATGACTCTTTGGTTCTTCAGACCCACCCTTACCTGGCCACTTAGACTGTTTCAAGCTTCCATGTCTTTTCTAGGATTCCTCCCACTACAGAAATGCACCTTTCCTGCCAGAACCTCCTCATGTTTTTGGCTATGATCTGCTCTGTGACTATATCCCAGAGTTGCTTTCAGTAAGATGGTTTATTTGAGCAGCTGTGGAAATAGTCTGGGAGAAGAGAGGGACCACTCCAGTGAGGTCACAACTGAAATGTGAACACAGACACTTATTTTCTCCCTTCTGCAGGTAGCAAGTCCAAGTTCAAATTATAGATTAGGTTGGTTTCTGGTGAGACCTCTTTTCCTGGCTGATATTGGGGTATTGTAAAAGTCATGACATATTTTTCTTTCTTTTTAAAAAATTAATTTAATAATGATTGACAAGACTGTAGGATAAGGCGTAAAATTCCACAAAATTCCCACCACCAGAGTTCCACATCCCATCCCCTCCATTGGAAACTTTCCTGTTCTTTATCCCTCTGAAAGAATGGACCCAGGATCATTATGGGGTGCAGAAAGTGGAAGGGTCTGGCCTCTATAATTGCTCCTCCACTGGACATGGGTGTTGGCAGGTTGATCCATACTCCCAGCATTTTTCAGTTTTTCCCTATTGGGGCAGGGCTCTGGAGAGGTGGGTTTCCAGGACACATTGGTGATGGCAACTGCCCAGGGAAGCCAGGTTGGTGTCATGGTATCATCTGCAATTTCGTGGCTGAAAAGCACTAAGATATAAAGCAGAACAAGTTGTTTAATTATCAGGAACCTAAAGGTAACAATATAGCAGGTGAGATTTTTGGGTCTCCATTTTGGAAAAAGCTAGTAGGTCTATTTTAGGTATATTCCAAGGGGCCCATCACTTGACTAATTTTTGCCTGACCCTGACAGCTAACAGGCTGGTGGGCTAAAGGTATTATCTGGGGAGATGGTGTCAGAGTTGGAAATAGGACTAGAAACCTGGATCAGGGAAGAGAGTAGCTCCCCAAAATGGGAAAAGTATTTAAATGTTAACTATAAACCCCATTAATCTGATCTGGGGCCCATATTCATCACAAGAGCCTGTGTAATCTCTGCATCCCTGTAGGTCTGAACTCACATTCCATGGCCATAGCTAGGAACATTCTAGGCTGCATTCATTGCAGGACCTGTCTTCCTTGAGTGGCAGAATATATTGACTCAACCTCCCTTCAGAGAATGGGGCACTCCCTACCAATGTTGACCTATATTGAGGGCAAGGTCTTGTAGAGGTTCACAAGAAGGTCCACTATGTTGTTCCTGATGGAGATGACCAGTGACAGTGGAGAGAAGAATCTGTTAGAAGTTTAGGCTCATCAATGACATATTTTTCTATGCTAAAAAGTGTCATGACTTTTAAAAAAATATATTGTTGGTATGTTTCATATTGGTTTGGTCTCCTTCCCCCCACTTCTGGGAGAAATTGGTTTGGCCCTTGCTAGTTTCGTGGGCGCCCTTCTCCCCACCCCTGGGACCCCTACAGAGTTCGAGAGTTTAGGCAGAACCACTGGGAGAGAATGATGCTGGACAGATCTGTGTGGTGATTAGTTTAAGGGTCTCTTTCTGTTGCCAGAGCAGAAAGACAGGAGAGCATATGTTTGTCTGCTCGTGAATAAAGCCTCTCTGCCCAGCCGTGTGTCTTTGGTCATATGTTACCCACCTGTGAAGCTAGCCCAGCCTACTGGAGCCCCGAACTTTAACGACAAATGGCGCCCACATGGACCTGACCTGCGCATCTCTCAGAAAAGTGAAGACAATTTGGCTACCTATGCACTATGGCCTTCTCTTCTGCTTGTGAAGAGATCTCCAAAGGCCTCTGCCCTTTCTTCATGAGACTGTTTCGCTGTTTCTGGAACATTTATCTCTGGACCACTCTGTGGTTTCCGCCCAATGCCAGCCTGCAGGAGCCCAACGCCAGCCCGCAGAAACCGGCTTTCTGCCACATGGTGTGGGGCATTGGGTGCGGGCTCCTCCCACGCTGCTCGGCCACTGAGAGCAGGGCACCAGACATGGCAGGCAAAGCTGCAGCCTCTCATGACCGTGTACCTCGGCACGCACCTTCTGCAGAGCTGGCCTGCCTGCCCTCCTGCTATGAAGTCTCTACAGATCCTGGACCACCTGGAGACCACGGGCTCCCTGCCGAAACTGGGCCCCCTGGCCGAGATCCTCAACTCGGCTCTGAAGTCAAAAGAGCTAGAATACGCAGAGATTCATCCAGAGATCGCAACCTACAATTCCTAGAAGTGGAGCTGCGCGGATGGTGACCCCCCCAACAACTAAGACAGTACAGATCTAAATTCGTGTTAAAAATGACATGTCTTCATAACAAAAGTTTCTCTCCTTGTGTATTGAAGACCATGTGTATGTTTGTGTTTAAAGTTTGGTAACATTAACTTTAAGGTTAAAAATATAACTTTAAGGCTAAATTCTTACCAGACAGAGTTAAATGAAAAAGGTTTTCAATATAGTTCTCATAAAGGTAAAATTAACTTACATTTAAAGTCTGAGTTAAAAATTAGTTTAAAATCAATATATTTTAACTAAGTTGGTCTAAAAAAAAACCTGTGCACACCTAGGGTGTGTTTCCATCTTGAATGGGTGTAACAAAAGGTTAAAAAGACATTGTTCATATGTAGAAGTCTCAAATTCCTTCTCAATTAGAAACGCTAGATTGCGCTATGCTTATGCTAATGATTCTCATGCCTGAGGCTTTTTTCTTTCTATGGTTCATGTTTGCCTTTCCACATTTTATTGTTTGAACTTTAAATAGCCTTGGAATCGTGCTAGAAGAGACTTCCAATTGTAATAGAGTTATCAATTGTGGTAAACTTCTAACCTGCTACAAGTTTTGTTTCATAGTAAGTAAATTGCAGCTGTCAAGCTCTCTACAGAAAAGCGGAATTCCAACAGCTGACCTTCCTCATACAACGTTCCACCCCCTGGCATTCTTCCGTGGACATCTGCTTTGGACTGGCATTTCTATTGGACTCAACTGGTACACCTCTTTGACACTTTGCAGCTTCCCTTTATGCTGCTGGGTTTCTCAAAGACTGACTGGAGCCAGCTGCCTTGAGACTCTAGGTATCCCCACCCGCATGCTAGGTAATGCCCACAGAGAAAAAAAAATGCCCGTTGAGGCAAGTAACGCCCCCCCAGAGGCAAAAAAAGGTCCCCCTCAGGCCTTTCCTTGACAGCACACTGGTTCTTGTCTTACATGTTCCTCCATGTTTGTGCCAGTTTCTTTTTTTAAAATGCCTGTATGATATAGGTTTCTGTTCACCCCACACCCCTGATACTGTGGTCATTTAGTTAAAAAGAAAAGGAGAAATTGTTGGTATGTTTCATTTTGGTTTGGTCTCCTTCCCCCCACCTCTGGGAGAAATTGGTTTGGCCCTTGCTAGTTTCACCAGCACCCTTCTCCCCACCCCTGGGACCCCTACAGAGTTAGAGAGTTCTTGGCATGGCAGTGTGAGGAGATGGAGGACAGATCTGTGTGGTGATTAGTTTAAGGGTCTCTCTCTGCTGCCAGAACAGAAAGACAGGAGAGCACATGTTTGTCCGCCCATGAATAAAGCTTCTCTGCCCAGCCATGTGTTTCTGGTCGTCTCTGTCTACTGCCGTGAAGCTAGCTTGGCCTGCTGGAGCCCCCGAACTTTAACAACAATATATTTATTTGTAAAATGGAAACACTGACAAGAAAGATCATAGGATAAGAGGGGTATAATTCCCACCACCAGAGCTCTGTATCCCATCCCCTCCCGTGATAGCTTTCCTATTCTTTTAACCTTCTGGGAGTATGGACCAAAGGTCATTATGGGGTGCAAAAGGTGGAAGGTCTGGCTTCTATAATTACTTCCCCGCTGAATATGGGTGTTATCCATACTCCCAGCCTGTCTTTCTTTCCCTAGTAGGGGAGGGCTCTGAGGAAGCAGAGCTCCAGAATACATTGGTGGGGTCATCTGTCTAGAAAGTCCAGTTGGCATCATGTTAGCATCTGGAACCTGGTGGCTGAAAAAGAGTTAACATATAAAGCCATACAAATTGTTGATTAATCATGAACCTAAAAGCTGGAATATTTCAGATTAAGATTTGGGGTCTCTTAACAACTTCCAAAACTAAGTAAAGAGGAAGTAGATAACATGAATAGGTCCATCACAGCTAATGAAATAGCTACCCAAAAATCTACCCAAAAATAAAAGTCCTGGACCAGATGGTTTTACAAATGAATTCTACAAAACCTTCAAAGAAGAACTAATACCTCTATTTTTAAAAGACTTCCAGAAGATTGAAGACACTGGAATACTCCCTGCCAGCTTCTATGAAGCCAACATCACACTGATACTGAAAGCAGACAGGGACACAACCAAAAAAGAAAACTACAGACCAATACCTCTGATGAACATAGATGTGAAAATATTGAACAAAATTCTAGCCAACCAGATACAGCAAGCAGTATATTAAAAAGATTGTTCATCATGACCAAGTGGGGTTTATCCCAGGCATGCAAGGTTGGTTTAATATACATAAATCAATCAATGTGATCCACCACATCAACAAAAGCAAGACCAAAAACCACATGGTCATATCAATAGATGCAGAGAAAGCCTTTGACAAAATACAACACCCCTTTATGATCAAAACACTAAAAAAATGGGAATATATGGAAAATTCCTGAAGATAGTGGAGTCTATATATAGCAAACCTACAGCCATACTCAATGGTGTAAAACTGGAAGCATTTCCACTCAGATTAGGTACTAGACAGGGCTGCCCACTATCACCATTACTATTCAACATAGTGTTGGAAGTTCTTTCCATAGCAATCAGGCAGGAGCAAGGAATTAAAGGGATACAGATTGGAAGAGAAGAAGTCAAACTCTCCTTATTTGCAGATGACATGATAGTATACATGGAAAAACCTAATGAATACAGAAAGAAGCTTTTGGAAATCATCAAGCAGTACAGTAAGGTATCAGGCTATATAGTTAACATTCAAAAGTCAGTGGCATTCCTCTATGCAAACACTAAGTTAGAAGAAATTGAAATCCAGAAATCAATTCCTTTTACTATAGCAACAAAAACAATAAAATATCTAGGAGTAAATCTAACCAAAGAAGTGAAAGACGTGTATACTGAAAATTATGAGTCACTACTCAAGGAAATTGAAAAAGACACAAAGAAGTGGAAAGATATTCCATGTTCATGGGTTGGAAGAATTAACATCATCAAAATGAATATACTACCCAGAGCCATCTACAAATTTAATGCTATCCCCATCAAAATCCCAAGCACATTTTTTAGGAGAATAGAACAAATGCTGTAAATATTTATCTGGAACTAGAAAAGATCTAGAATTGCCAAAACAATCTTGAGAAAAAAGAACAGAACCGGAGGCATCACACTCCCAGATCTCAAACTGTATTATAGGGCCATTGTCATCAAAACTGCTTAGTACTGGAACATGAATAGACACACTGACCAGTGGAATAGAATTGAGAGCCCAGAAGTGAGTCCCCACACCTATGGACATCTAATCTTTGACAAAGGGGCCCAGACTATTCAATAGGGAAAGCAGAGTCTCTTCAACAAATGGTGTTGGAAAGAATGGGTTGAAACATGCGGAAGACTGAAACTGAGCCACTGTATTTCACCAAATACAAAAGTAAATTCTAAGTGCATCAAGGACTTGGATGTTAGACCACAAACTATCAGATACTTAGAGGAAAATATTAACAGAACTCTTTTCCGCATATATTTTAAAGACATCTTCAATGAAACAAATCCAATTACAAAGAAGACTAAGGCAAGTATAAACCTATGGGACTACATAAAATTAAAAAGCTTCTTCACAGCAAAAGAAACCACTACCCAAACCAAGAGACCCCTCACAGAATGGGAGAAGATCTTTACATGCCATACATCGGATAAGAGTTTAATAACCAAGGGGTTTTCCGGAAGATGGCAGACTGAGAAGCTGCTAGTGGCTTGAGCTCTGATCACATCTTCTGGAAATGGTAGGATTTTCTGCCTTTAGTAGGCCAGTCAATAAGGGGTCCTAGTGGTGACACCAAGGAGGTGACTATAACTTAATTTGGGTTAAGAATTAGAGTAGAGGTGGCGCGGACTAGCGGGTGGGCAGCTCCAGACTTCCCAGGCGGTGGGGGGCAAGGCCGGGCACTGTCCTCAGCCCGGGAAGGCGGCTCCTCCACTGGTTGCAGAGCGCTGCTGGGCAGCCGGCAGAGGACCGGGAGGGAGCACTGTAGCTAGGGGGCTTTCTCTTGGGAGTCTCCGGGGACCACCACGACCCTGAGGGCGGATCTGAGGACATCCTTGAGTACAGCTCTCATTGGATCAAAAGGACTTGGAGCTAGTTTTCATTTTTGAGAAATCCTTTAAAAAAGCTTCGGGGGGGGGGGTTTTCCCAGAAGATGGCGGACTGAGAAGCTGCTAGTGGCTGATCTCTGACCACATCTCCTGGAAATGGTAGGATTGTCTGCCTTTTGCGGGCCAGCCAATAAGGGGTCCTAGCGGTGACACTAAGGAAATGACTATAACTTAATTTGGGTTAAGAATTAGAGTAGGGAAAAAAGGGGAAAAATTTTTTTCTTCTCAAGCATACCTCCTTCCCGCCTCCCCCCATAACCAGACCCTGGGGTCCAGCTCTTAGCAGGGGAGGAGAGCTCCTTTTCTTTACCAAATTCCTGCCCCACCAGGGAGTATCATTAATTCTAAGTCTATACCCTTCTGAAACCTCTGGCCTTTTTTCTTTCTAAGTAGCCAACCCCCCCACCTCACCCTGCATAGCTAATTAAATAATTAAAAATAAATACAAAAAACCCCCTTTCCTTTCACTGCCCTTTTATGACTGTTCTTTTTCTTATCTTTTTCTTTTCTCTCTCTATTTTTTTTTTCCTTTTCTCATTCTTGTCATCCCTTCTTCCTTAATCCTAGAGCTTCCAAATTCACAACCCCCAGCCCCCACACCACAGTGTGCTTTTTTGAATTCACTGATACACATTTGGGAATTTCCTTTCACTGCTCTTTAATTACAGCTCTTTTTCTTATCTTTTCCCTTTTCTCTCTCTTGTCTCTCTCTCTTTTTTTAAATCTTGTCATACACTTCTTCCTTCTCCTATGCCTTTCTGAATTTGTGAATTATTTTGGGGAAGAAATCTGACTCAGAGTGGACTCTCTATGTGTGTATCTCTGTTCTAGTTCCCTTTCCCCTCTTGTTACCCCTAGAATATACAGTGGATAGTAGATTTGCATAACTGTCTATTCTTGCTATCCTTTCTTTTCTCTTTCTTCACTAGGAGTTGGTTACTATTTTTTCACGGATTGGAGAAATTGTTTGGCTAACTTGTAACGATTAAACTACTTCAATACTTGCTTCAGTTGCTACTGTAATTCCTGAGGTTGGTGAGTGCAATGAGTCATAAAGGTATTTAGTACAGTGTTACTTGTACTCAAGACACAACAACTGAGGAACAACAGAGCATAAAAAAAGGAAACACATAAATAAAAAAAATGGGTAGATCAAAAACAAATAAAACTGCTACTCCAATGAATGAAGACAAGAGCCCAGAAGAAACTACAAATCAGCCAGAAGTAACCATAGATACACCAAGCCGGCCCTGAAAGAGGTTCTGAAAGACTTCTTATAAACAAGAACATCACTATAATACTTGCAATATATCAGAGCAAACAAATTTTTTTTTGAACAATGGCACTACAATACATTAAATCCATAATATCAAAAAATGTCAATGGCTTAAACTCACCCATGAAAAAGGCACAGGGTGGGGGGATGGATCAGAAAACATAACCCAACCATATGCTGCTTGCAAGAATCCCATCTGTCACAACAAGATAAACACAGACTTAAAGTGAAAGGATGGAAAACTATCATACAGGTTAATGGACCACAAAAAAGGGCAGGAACAGCCATTCTCATCTCAGACACGATAGATTTTAAATTAAATAAAGTAATAAAAGTTAGGCAAGGACATTACATAATGATTAGAGGATCAATCAGCCAAGAAGACTTAACAATTATTAACATCTATGCACCCAATGAGGGACCATCTAAATACATCAAGCACCTACTGAAAGAATTTCAAAAATACATCAATAGTAATACAATAATAGTGGGAGACTTCAATACCCTATTCTCACACTTAGACAGATCAACAAAGCAGAGAACCAATATAGATACAAGAGAATTGAATGAAGAGATCGACAGACTAGACCTCTTGGACATCTTCAGACTCCTCCACCCCAAAAAACTGGAATACACCTTCTTTTCAAATCCACATAACACATACTCAAGTATAGACCACATGTTAGGCCACAAAGACAGCATCAATAACTTTAAGAGCATTGAAATAATCCCAAGTATCTTCTCAGACCACAGTGGAGTAAAAGTAACATTTAACAACAAACAGAAAGTTATTAAGAGACACAGAATTTGGAAACTAAACAACATGTTCCTTAAGAACCACTGGGTCAGAGACTCACCCAAGCAGGAAATTCAAATGTTCCTGGAAACTAATGAAAATGAAGACACAACCTATCAAAATATTTGGGACACAGCTAAAGCAGTAGTGAGAGGGAAACTTATAGCAATACAATCACATATTAAACACCAAGAAGAAGCTCAAATGAACGACCTTACTGCACACCTCAAGGACTTAGAGGAAGAGGAACAAAGGAACCCTAAAGCAACCAGAAAGACAGAAATCACTAAAGTTAGAGCAGAAATAAACAACATCGAAAATAAAAGAACCATACAAAAGATCAATGAAGCCAAATGTTGGTTCTTTGAAAGATTAAACAAAATTGACAAACCCCTAGCCAGCCTCACCAAACAAAAAAGAGAGAAGACTCAAATTAATAGAATTGTAAACAATGGAGGAGATATCACAACTGACACCACAGAAATCCAGAGAATCCTGCGACACTTCTATAAAGAACTATATGCCACCAAGCTAGAGAATCTGGAAGAAATGGAATAATTCCTAGAAACATATGCCCTTCCAAAACTGAACCAAAAGAACTACAAAACCTAAATGCACCAATCACAGACAAAGAAATTGAAACATTTATTAAGAATCTTCCCAACAACAAAAGTCCTGGACCAGATGGCTTCACAAACGAATTTTACAAACTTTCAGGAAACAGTTAGTACCCATACTTCATAAGCTTTTCCATAAGATTAAAGAAACAGGAATACTCCCTTCTACCTTCTATGAAGCCAACATTACCCTGATACCAAAAGCTGATAGGGACAGAACAAAAAAGGAAAACTACAGACCAATATCTCTGATGAACATAGTAGCCAAAATATTAAACAAGATCTTGGCCAACCGGATACAGCAACATATCAAAAAGACTGTTCATCATGACCAAGTGGGATTCATCCCAGGAATGCAAGGTTGGTTCAACATCTGTAAGTCAATCAATGTCATTCACCGCATCAATAAAAGCAAAGCCAAAAACCACATGATTATCTCAATAGATGCAGAGAAAGCCTTCGACAAAATCCAACACCCATTCATGCTCAAAAATCTACAAAAAATGGAAATAGATGGGAAATTCCTCACGATAGTGGAGTCTATATTAGCAAACCTACAACCAACATCATACTCAATGGACAGAAGTTGAAAGCATTCCCCCTCAGATCGGGGACTAGACAGGGCTGTCCACTGTCACCGTTACTCTTCAACATAGTATTGGAAGTTCTTGCCATAGCAATCAGGCAAGAGAAAGAAATCAAAGGAATACAGATTGGAAGGGAGGAAGTCAGGCTCTCACTATTTGCAGATGATATGATAGTATACATAGAAAGACCTAAAGAATCCAGCAGAAAATTACTGGAAGTTATTAGGCAATATAGCAAGGTATCAGGCTACAAAATCAATGTACAAAAATCAGTGGCATTTCTTTATGCAAACACTAAATCTGAAGAAGACATCCAGAAATCACTCCCATTTACTGTTTCAGCAAAATCAATCAAATACCTAGGAATAAAGTTGACCCAAGAAGTGAAAGACTTGCATGCTGAAAACTATGAGTCTTTACTTAAGGAAATAGAAACTGATACCAAGAAATGGAAAGATATCCCATGCTCATGGATTGGAAGAATAAATATCATCAAAATGAATATTTTCCCTAGAGCCATATACAAATTTAATGTAATACCCATCAAAGTTCCACCAAGCTTCTTTAAGAGAATAGAACAAACACTACAATCATTTATCTGGAACCTGAAAACACCTAGAATTGCCAAAACCATCTTAAGGAAAAGAAACAGAAATGGAGGCATCACACTCCCAGACCTTAAACTATATTATAAAGCCATCATCATCAAAACAGCATGGTACTGGAACAAAAATAGGCACACAGACCAGTGGAACAGAATGAAAGCCCAGAAATAAATCCCAACACCTATGGGCATCTAATCTTTGATAAGGGGGCCCAAAGTATTAAATGGAAGAAGGAGGCTCTCTACAATAAATGGTTCTGGGAAAACTGGGTTGTAACATGCAGAAGAATGAAATTGAACCACTTTATCTCACCAGAAACAAAAATAAACTCCAAATGGATCAAAGACCTAGATGTCAGACCAGAAACAATCAAATACTTAGAGGAAAACATTAGTAAAACACTTCCCCACCTACAGCTCAAGGACATCTTTGATGAATCAAACCCAATTGCAAGGAAGACTAAAGCAGAAACAAACCAATGGGACTACATCAAATTGAAAAGCTTCTGCACAAAGAAACTATTAAACAAACAGAGAGACCCATCATGAATGGGAGAAGATCTTCACATGCCATACATCAGACAAGAAACTAATCACCAAAATATATAAAGAGCTCAGCAAACTTAGCACCAAAAAAGCAAATGACCCCATCCAAAAACGGGCAGAGGATATGAACAAAACATTCACTACTGAGGAGATCCAAAAGGCTAACAAACATATGAAAAACTGCTCTAGGTCACTGATTGTCAGAGAAATGCAAATTAAGACAACACTAAGATACCATCTCACTCCTGTAAGAATGGCATACATCAAAAAGGACAGCAGCAACAAATGCTGGAGAGGATGTGGGGACAGAGGAACCCTTTTACATTGCTGGTGGGAATGTAAATTGGTACAGCCTCTGTGGAGAGCAGTCTGGAAAACTCTCAGAAGGCTAGACATGGACCTTCCATATGATCCAGTAATTCCTCTCCTGGGGTTATACCCCAAGGACTCCATAACAGCCAACCAAAAAGAGGTGTGTACTCCTATGTTCATAGCAGCACAATTCATAATAGCTAAAACCTGGAAGCAACCCAGGTGCCCAACAACAGATGAGTGGCTGAGAAAGCTGTGGTATATATACACAATGGAATACTATGCAGCTATCAAGCACAATGAACCCACCTTCTCTGGCCCATCTTGGACAGGGCTAGAAGGAATTATGTTAAGTGAGCTAAGTCAGAAAGATAAAGATGAGTATGGGATGATCCCACTCATCAACAGAAGTTGAGTAAGAAGATCTGAAAGGGAAACTAAAAGCAGGACCTGACCAAATTGTAAGTAGGGCACCAAAGTAAAAACCCAGTGGTGAGGGGTAGACATGCAGCTTCCTGGGACAGTGGGGGGGTGGGAGTGGGTGGGAGGGATGGGTCACAGTCTTTTGGTGGTGGGAATGGTGTTTATGTACACTCCTAGCAAAATGTAGACATATAAATCACTAGTTAATTAATATGAGAGGGGGAAAATTAATGGTATGTCTCAAAGTTTTTCAAAACACAAACTGAATCTTTTTAATATATAGGCTGTGTATTTGATATGCGGACTCTCTCAAAAGCCTAGACCAAGTAGATTAGAAGCATCCAATAGCACAGCTATATTCAAGATACTGGATACTGTACAGCAAACTCTAACAAAAGGACTTTTCAAAGTTAACCCAATTACCAAATAATGTGATGATAACATTAACTATCGATTGCCTTTTTGATCCCTAAGACAGCAAGAACCTCACATCTCCACTATAGAGCCTCTACTTCCCCCAGTCCTGGAACCCTTGGATAGGGCCCACTTTCCTGTATGCCTCTCCCAAACCATATCAAATAATATTGCATCTGCCGATCACAACCTAACCAACACAACGATTGCCACCTCAGCATGCTTCACTTCAGACTGTGTCCAGAGACTTCACGTGTGGAATGACAACCCTTCAGCTTCATTACTCAGGTGAGACCTTTCCTTTCATAGTATACTCTAATTCCATCTCAGGTGGTTCACTTTCTAACAAAGTCCCAAAACCTAGATATACACCAGTTTCTTTGAGAGAGAGCTTATGTTCACACGTATCCATAAACTACTGCAAAATATATTCCTTAAAGCAGAAGTACACTGGAGTTTGCAGTGAGTATCTCCCTAACACTTCCTCTCCAATATTCCAAGCTTTGGGTCCATGATTGCTCAACAGTTTGTTTGGCCTCGTATGTTAACTCTCTTTTCAATCACCAGGTTTCAGATGCCACCAGGATCCTGGCCAGGCTTCGCTGTATTGAAGACCCCACCAATGTGTCCTGGAGCTCAGCTTCCCCAGAGGCCCACCCTAATAGGGAAAGAGAGAGGCAGACTGGGAGTATGGACTGACCAGTCAACGCCCATGTTCAGCGGGAAGCAATTACAGAAGCCTGACCTTCTACCTTCTGCAACCCACAATGACCCTGGGTCCATGCTCCCAGAGGGATAGAGAATGGGAAAGCTATCAGGGGAGGGGGTGTGTTATGGAGATTGGGTGGTGGGAATTGTGTGGAGTTGTACCCCCTCCTACCTTATGGTTTTGTTAATTAATCCTTTCTTAAATTAAAAAAAAGAGTTTAATAACCAATGTATATAAAGAGCTTGCCAAACTCAACAACAAGACAACAAATAACCCCATCCAAAAATGGGGGGAGGACTTAGACAGAATATTCACCACAGAAGAGATCCAAAAGGCTGAGAAACACATGAAAAAATGCTCCAAGTCTCTGATTGTCAGAGAAATGCAAATAAAGACAACAATGAGATGCCACTCACTCCTGTGAGAATGTCATGCATCAGAAAAGGTAACAGCAGCAAATGCTGGTGAGGGTGTGGGGTCAAAGCAACCCTCCTGCACTGCTGGTGGGAATGTCAATTGGTCCAACCTCTGTGGAGAACAGTCTGGAGAACTCTCAGAAGGATAGAAATGGACCTACCCTATGATCCTGCAGTTCCTCTCCTGGGGATATATCCTAAGGAACACAACACATCCATCCAAAAAGATCTGTGTACACATATGTTCTTGGCAGCACAATTTGTAATAGTCAAAACCTGGAAGCAACCCAGGTGTCCAACAACAGATGAGTGGCTGAGCAAGTTGTGGTATATATACACAATGGAATACTACTCAGCTGTAAAAAATGGTGACTTCACCATTTTCAGCCGATCTTGGATGGACCTTGAAAAAATCATGTTGAGTGAAATAAGTCAAAAACAGAAGGATGAATATGGGATGATCTCACTCTCAGGCAGATGTTGAAAAACAAGATCAGAAAACACAAGTAGAACCTGAAATGGAATTGGCGTATCGCACCAAAGTAAAAGACTTTGGGGTGGGTGGGTGGGGAAAATACAGGTCCAAGCATTCAGAGGACCTAGTGGGGGCTGTATTGTTATATGGGAAACTGGGGAATGTTATGTATGTACAAAGTATTGTAATTACTGTTGAATGTAAAACATTAATTCCCCAATAAAGATATACAAAAAAAAAAAAGATTTGGGGTCTTTGTTTTGGAAAGCTAGTAGGTCTATTTTAGGTATATTCCGAAGGGCCCATGACTTTGCCAGACCCTGTTCAGGGCACCATTATGCCGGGCTAGCTTCATGGGAAGGAGAGAGAGACGACCAGGGACTCATGGCTGAGTGGTACGCAGTTCAGTCTTTATTCATGTGGAACGAAGCGCAATCTAAGCTATCTCTAACCAAAATCCTGTCCTTATATATATCCTGAGGCAGAAGTGTTAGGTCTGAAGAAGATGTACGTCGGATAGGGGATGGGGAGAAGGAAAAAGCATGCAAAACAGTGAGGATTAAACCAATGCCCTGGAGGCAGGGCGGTGCTTAGTTAACAGTGTTTATATAAATAGAATACAGTATTAAGCAGGGGGGATTAAACCAATGAATCAGAAGGGGTCTTAGAAGCATAATTTAGAAGCAGACCAACATCTCCCCCATTCTTTTTAACTAATGGCCATAGTATCAGTAGTGTGGGGTGAATAGAAACCTATATTGTACAGGCATTTTCAAAAGAACTGGCAGAAGACACGGAGGAATAAGTAAGAGAGCAGCAAGAACAAGTGTGATGCCAACGGGAGGCCTAAGGGGGCGTTTCCTGCCTCAAAAGGCAAGGCCTAGCAGACAAAATGGTGTTTCTTGCCTCTAGCAGCATCTATTGCCTCAAAGGGTGTTTCCTGCCTCTGTGGTCATCTCTTGCCTCTAGGGGTGGTTCCTGCCTGAAAGGGCATTTCCTGCCTCTGTGGGCAGTACCTAGTAAGGAGGTGGGGTTTCCTGACTCTGGGGGCAGGGCCTGTAGGATTGGGGGTGTATCCTATAGAGTCCCAAGGCTCTGGATGCAAAGTCCATGGACTGATGTGGTCAGTCTTTGAGAAACCCAGCAGCTTCAAGGGAATTGCTGTAAAGTTGTGTAAAGTGTCCAAGAGGTGTACCAGTAAGTCCAATAGAAGTGTCAGTCCAAAGCAGATGACCACGGATGAAATGCCAGGGTATGAAACACTGCAGATCTGCCTCAGTGGGGAAGGTCAAACACTGTTATTCTGCTTTTCTGTAGAGAGTGAGCTTTAGAGTCTGTGAATCAGTTTCTTCAGGTTGTATGAGGTCACATCATTGGTTTTGGGAGGTGCGTTGTAGTCATGCCATTTTGTGGGCGATGTCAGAGAGCAGGGGTCCAAATGGATTTCTGTGGATCTCATTTGAGCAGATGCTTTTTCATGTGAAGACTTGACAGCTGTAATTCACTTACTTGTGAAACAAAACTTGTAGCAGATTAGAAGTTTACTATAATTGATAACTCCATTATAATTGGAAGTCCTTTCTAGTATGATTTTAAGGTTGTTTAGACAGTTTAAACTCAATAAAAGAACCATGGTTAGAAGCCTCAGGCATGAGAATCATTAACATAACCATTGTGCTTTTTCTACCCCACCCATACTCATACAGTTTTTAGGATTAAATGTTTCCAAGACGTAAAAAATCAAAAGAGAAAAAAACAGTTTTTGGACTGTTTCTGGATGTCTCTAGAAATCATGGCTGCATTCAGCATTTTTTTTAAAGTCAATGTCATACAAAAATTCAGTCATTCAAATCACTCCCTTACGAAATGTAACTGAAAGCAGACAGCAAACGTAAGATATTCAGAGAGAACAATGAGGGGGGAATTGAGAGAAAAGCATTAGGCAGTTTTTGCTTCTTTCACCTTGAACCAGATTATCCAGATCTCACCATGTAGCATCATGAGTCCCCGGAGGGCATCCTAGTCCAAAAAGCTCCTTGAAATTCCATCTAGGGGGCTTCTGATGGTTCCTGCTGGATTGCTGCAGGCACCCATTTTTAAAAATGTCTTCCCATAGAAGAAAGAATAGAATCAGGAGGGTAGAACTAACCACATTTCTCCATTCTTGGGGACTGCCAGGGTACTGGAGAATGCTCTTCAAGTTAGAGTAGTCCTTCTGTGTGGGAAACATGAGAGAGGGAGTCCAGAAAGTCCCAGGGGAAATCTCCGTGCATCTTCCAAGCTCTACAATCATGGTCATAAGGAACCAAAGTTCCCGGTCAGGGAACCCAAGTGTGGCCCAGAGCAAAATGTTCCAGAGACAGAGAAAATGTCTCATGACGAAAGAGTAGAGGCTTTGGGAAACCTCTTCATAAGTAGAAAGCAGCCCATAGTGGATAGGTAGCCATGTTTACTTATCTGGGGGATGGGCAGGTTAGGTCCCACGTTGGTTGGGTACCATATGCCAGTCCATGTTCAGGGCGCCATTTGCTGGTCTAGCTTCGTGGGTGGGAGACAGACGACCAAGGACTCATGGCTGAGCTGGGAAGCAGTATCTTGTTTATTAATCAGATACATTGCCCTTTATGCATCTCTTCACTGGAAGTGACAAGGGAAAGAAATGACTAGGAGAGGGGGTGGAGCAAAAAAAGAGCATGAACAGAACATAGAAAGCTTCCATATAACCAGTGGGGATTAAACTAATACCCTGCAGGCAGGGTGGGACCCAGGTAAAATAGTGATTATGTAGATAGACCACAGCCTCAAGCAATGTAACAGAAGGGGTCTTAGAAGCAGAATTTAGAAGCAGACCAGCATGACTTTATTAGTTTTTGCCTGAGCCTGACATCTGATATGCAGGTGGGTCCAAGTTATTGTCTGGGGAGATGATGTTATGGCTGTAAAAAGGGATAGAAAGCTGTATCAGGAAAGAGAGTAGCTCCCAAATATGGGGAAAGCTTATAAATATTGTTGACTATAAATCCCGTTGATTTGATCTGGAGCCCAGATGTAGCTTAGGAGCCTATGTAACATCCACATCCCTGTAGGTACAAACTTGCATTCTGTGGTCATTAGTAGGAACATTCCAAGTTGCACCAATTTCAGGACTCATCTTCTTCAGGTGGTAGATAGAGTATATTATCCAACTCCCCTTCAGAGGATGGAACATTCTCTACCATTGTTGATCCACATTGAGGGCAAGGTCGTAAGGGGCCCCCAAAGGGGTCCATAATGCTGTTCCTGATGGAGATAATCAGTAACAATGCAGAGAGGGATCTATTTGAGGTATAGGCCCATTATGACTGTGTGGGAATCCCAGGACTCCCTGACTAGGGCCCCAGCTGATAGGGTGGCCTTATAGTGACTAAACAGTCATAATTAAAGTATGCCAGTCTCTTGCTCTTATTTAGCTTTTGTAGTCCTTACTTTGATAACGTTAGCTTTGGAGTGACTGAGGGAAGTGTAATAGGAAGTAGATGAGGAGGGTATTTAGGTCTAAGTAGAAACTATTCATTAGGTACTTTATGGTGTCTTTTTAGGTCTTTCTACTTGCTTGCTGCATTTATTGACTCATTGCACTCTATTGTGCACTTTTGCTTTAAGGTATATATATATATTTTGCCCTAATTTATGGACACATGTGTACATCTGACCTATCTCATGGGACCTGGTCTATATCTAGGTTTTGAGGCCTTGTTAGAAAGTGAACCACCCGAAATGGAATTCAGGAGTCTTATGAGAAAGGAAAGGTCTCACCTGAGTAATGAGGCTGAAGGGTTGACATTCCACGCCTGACATCTCTGGATACAGTCTGAAGTGAAGCTTGCTGAGGTGGTACTGGCTGCATTGATTGGACTGGGATCTGCAGATGCAGTATCAGTTGAAGGAAGCATGCTGGGAAGTGTGCCCCACCCTAGAGGTTCTAGGACTGGGGGAAATTTAGGCTTTATAGAGGAAGTGCGAGGTTCCTGCTATCTTAGGGTTTAAGAAGGCAATAGTTATTGCTATGATCAAAGTATTTGGAAATTGGCTTGACTTTGAAAATCCCATTGTTAGGATTTGCTGTATCAAGCATGTAGTGTCATGACTTTTGCAACAACTGAACAGATGGCTGCTTTCTTGGTGTGTATGTGTACTATCTCAATCTCTTCTTCTATAAGGAAATTAGGCCCCTGACTAACCCTTATGTGTCCTTAACTATCTTCTTAAAGGTTCTGTCTCTAAATACAGTCACACTGGGGACTAAGGCTTCAGTATATTACTTTTAGAGGGACATAATTCAGTCTCTAACACCTTTCTTGCTGGAGACCCAAGGCTTGCGAATAAACAATGGTACAGGAAAAAAGGGTGCTCTGTGTGTCCTGTGGAACCAACAGGGATGTGAGGAGTGGGGCACACAAGTAGGAACTTGGCCAGTGATGACAGAGAGAGTCTTAGTGTCCTACACTGAAGTTCAGGAGGGAGGAGAAGCCTGTGTGTGTGGCAGCTTGGCCATGTATGAATATGTAGGGTGAGTTTGGAGGAAGGTGAGGAAGGAGTGGCATGCCAGCCCATCCACCCTTGATTTTGGATGAGAGTACAGAGTATTTCTTCTTGTTTGTGGAACTTCCATTTCTTGGAATTGGTAGCATCACTGCCTAAATTAATTGTCTTTCTAGTAGTGGAGGCAAGACTTGGACTCAGAAGTCGTGATCCTTCAGCCTGAGGTACTTTCTCAGCTTAGGGTTAGGACTAGGTAAAGGCAAGAAAGAAGCAACATTTAGGGAGGCACTTGCACAATTCTGAGAGTGAAAGCCTCTTTTCTTGTTTTGCCCTGACCCTGGTTCCAGTCTGACCTCTTTCACTGTGGCCCCTCCTTTCTTTCTAGTCTTCTTGGCAGCAGAGACAGCAGTCTGCAAGGACCTGCATCCGGGCTCTTGCTCTGCTCTTGACTTTATTTATTTATTTATTTATTTATTTATTTGCCTCCAGGCTTATCACTGGGCTTTAGTGCACCACGAATCCACTGCTCCTGGAGGCCATTTTTGTTGCCATTGTTGTTATTGTTTTTGCTGTTGTTGTTGGACAGGACAGAGAGAAATCAAGAGAGGAGGGGAAGACAGAGAGGGAGAGAAAGATAGACACCTGCAGACCTGCTTTACCACTTGTGAAGTAACCTCCCCCCCAGCAGGTGGGGAGCTGGGGGCTCGAACCAGGATCCTTGTGCCAATCCTTGCACTTTGTGCCCATGTGCACTTAACCTGCTGTGCTACCGCCAGTCCTCCCTGACCTTATATCTTGACCTCACATCTTGTCTTTATAGTAATGGCCCAACAAGTGAGATCAGTCCTGTTCAAATGCCTGCCCTCATCTTCCCTGACTGCTTTAGAGACTAAACATGCAGCATTATTTGTTCTTATTTATTTTCTAGGTCCATTTTAAGCCACGGGGTTATATGGCAGAACTTGGGTGAAGCAGGTAGAGAGGTCAGGAGCCTCTCTCCTTACTCTGTTCTGTGATTGAGGGTGGCTGTCATCAGAGGCTGGGAAGAGCTCAAGACTCAGCTAGAATTTTGAGTTCAAGTCCCATTTTCTGCTATGTGACCTGGGTGAGTCTCTAGTCCTCTCTGAGTCTCCTCTGTGAAGTATGTAATTTTTGCCTTCCAGGTTACAATGAGAAATTAATATGAAAATTATTTAAGAACTTTAAAAGCTGGAAAGGGGTGGGCTTAGGAGATAGCTCACCCAGTGGAGTGTGTGCCTTACCATGTATGAAGCCCAGAGATCAAGCCCTGGCAATATATGGGCACACCAAGAATGGCACCTGGAAAACTCTATGGTGAGGTGTACTGAGATGTCTTTCCTTTCTCTCTCTCTCTCCTCTATCTCTTTCTCTTCTCTAAAGAAAAAAGAATAAAAAAGTTGAACCCTGTGTAAGCCACAGTGTTACCAAACATGCATGAGGACCTGAGTTTATTCCCTAGCTCCACATAAAAACAACAAAAACTGAAGAACTAGGAATAATAATGTAAACATTTTTAAAAGTAGATACTATGTGCAGGTATAACTCATTTTTTCTTGTGGTTTATTTCCTTTCAAAATTGTTGACTATCACCACAATGTGTGCATAGGCTTACTTCATTATTGTTATGCTTGTTCACCAAGTGGGCAGAGACACATAGATATTTCCAAAGTACAGATATCCGGCTAAGGGAATCAGCTCCCCTTAGATTTCCAACACTGGAAAATCACCTACAAGCATCTGAGAACCAGAGACTGCCTTGCCAGGTGAGATTCCCAGGGCAAGAATTTGCAAAAGGTCACATAAATTGGAAGCAGGGTCAAGATCAGAATGTAAATGATTACTTTATCCTAAGAGCATTCTAAGTATTGCCTGCCGCCTGTATGGTCTTCATCTCTATTTGAAAGACAAAGGAAACAGCAACTTTAGCAGGAAAAGCTGCTTACCTAAGGGTGAAACGCTAATCAGTAGAGGGCTGGTTCAAACTCAACAATCAAGTCCTAGATCTATGCTCTTACTCACAAAACTGCTTTTCCTCAGCTACCTCCGTCAGGGTTCCTTTCTACGTATGTTAATTAAGAATGATTAGTTATTTAGAAAAGGACCAGTGCTTTACTACATTTTTTTCATTTGATCTTTCTGATATGATAGAAATTATTCACTCATTTTGCAGATGACTTATAAAGAGAGCATCTAACTGGTAAGTAAGTGGAAAGTCAGGATTCAAAACTAAATCTGTCTGTTTGTTCTAAAATAATGACAGTAGTAATGGCAGTATGATAATAGTTATGTTAGTAACAACTACCAGCTAGACATTGCTCTCAGGGTTATAATAATCTACATGCTCATCTTGGTCCTGCTACCAATCTCTATGTGACCTTTTGCAAGACTCAGCCCTTGGGATCTCACTGCCAGTCTCTGATTCTCAGGTCCCTTCAGTCCTGCAGGTGGTGATGTACCAGGGCAGGCAGTCAGAGGGGAACTAATCCCCACAGATGGAGATATTTGTTATCTACTGGAAATACTTATGTGCTTCAACCTAATTAGTGAAAAAGTATAATAACAATAATGTCAACAATAAAAAAAGAAATTCTGGAAAGGGACTTGCTACTGGAAATGATAGTTTAGATTTGTTCCCAGCTCTTGCTACCTGATGGAATAGTGGGCCCCTTCTTTTTGGTGACAGATGCCTTTTGGCTGGGGTTTTGGGGCTTGAAAAGCTATGTGGAGTAAGGTATGGGGCATGGTATCAGCCTGTATTGGGGGAGTTTAGGCCAAGATTGTTTGCCACAAGTTTATTATATTTAAAAAATTTTTTATTTATAAAATGGAAATATTGACAAGGCTATAGGAAAAGAGGGGTACATTTCCACACAGTGCCCACCCCCAGAACTCCATATCTAATCCCCTCCCTTGATAGCTTCCCTATTCTTTATCTCTCTGGGAGTATGGACCCAATATCATTGTGGAGTTCAGAAAATGGAAGGTCTGGCTTCTGTAATTGCTTCACTGATGAACATGGGTGTTGACAAGTTGATCCATACTGCCAGCCTGTCTCTCTTTCCTTAGTAGGGTGGGACTCTGGGGAGGTGGGGCTCCAGGATATATGGTGGGGTCATCTGCCTAGGGAATTCAGGTTGTTATCATGGTATCATCTGGAATATCATCTGGAACCTGGTGGCTGAAAAAAGAGTTAAAATATAAAGCAGAAAAAATTGTTTATTGCCACAAGTTTAAAGGTTCATCACACATAAAGTTAGCAAAGAATTGAAGAGAAAGCATGATTTTCAGGAATTTTAAACTTTATTCAGGAAAACTGGGAACATACATGTTGGACTACATGTGGGCAGGCCCACCTCAGCAGAGAGAGACAGAGCTCAACCATGCCCAAAGAGATAGTTTATATAAACCAAGCCCTGCCTTCACCTCCTTTCTTTCTTTTTTTTAATTGGGGAATTAATGTTTTACATTCAACAGTAAGTACATTGGTTTCTACATGCATAACATTCCCCAGTTTCCCATATGACAATACAGCCCCCACTAGGTCCTCTGAATCCTTGGACCTGTATTTTCCCCACCCACCCACCCCAAAGTCTTTTACTTTGGTGTGATACGCCAATTCCATTTCAGGTCTACTTGTGTTTTCTGATCTTGTTTTTCACATCTGCCTGAGAGTGAGATCATCCCATATTCATCCTTCTGTTTCTGACTTATTTCACTCAACATGATTTTTTCAAGGTCCATCCAAGATCGGCTGAAAATGGTGAAGTCACCATTTTTTACAGCTGAGTAGTATTCCATTGTGTATATATACCACAACTTGCTCAGCCACTCATCTGTTGTTGGACACCTGGGTTGCTTCCAGGTTTTGACTATTACAAATTGTGCTGCCAAGAACATATGTGTACACAGATCTTTTTGGATGGATGTGTTGTGTTCCTTAGGATATATCCCCAGGAGAGGAACTGCAGGATCATAGGGTAGGTCCATTTCTATCCTTCTGAGAGTTCTCCAGACTGTTCTCCACAGAGGTTGGACCAATTGACATTCCCACCAGCAGTGCAGGAGGGTTGCTTTGACCCCACACCCTCACCAGCATTTGCTGCTGTTACCTTTTCTGATGTATGACATTCTCACAGGAGTGAAGTGGTATCTCATTGTTGTCTTTATTTGCATTTCTCTGACAATCAGAGACTTGGAGCATTTTTTCATGTGTTTCTCAGCCTTTTGGATCTCTTCTGTGGTGAATATTCTGTCTAAGTCCTCCCCCATTTTTGGATGGGGTTATTTGTTGTCTTGCTGTTGAGTTTGGCATGCTCTTTATATATGTTGGTTATTAAACTCTTATCTGATGTATGGCATGTAAAGATCTCCTCCCATTCTGTGAGGGGTCTCTTGGTTTGGGAAGTGGTTTCTTTTGCTGTGAAGAAGCTTTTTAATTTGATGTAGTCCCATAGGTTTATACTTGCCTTAGTCTTCTTTGTAATTGGATTTGTTTCATTGAAGATGTCTTTAAAATATATGTGGAAAAGAGTTCTGTCAATATTTTCCTCTAAGTATCTGATATAGTTTGTGGTCTAACATCCAAATCCTTGATCCACTTGGAATTTACTTTTGTATTTGGTGAAATACAGTGATTCAGTTTCATTCTTCTGCATGTTTCAACTCATTGTTTCCAACACCATTTGTTGAAGAGACTCTGCTTTCCCCATTGAATAGTCTGGGCCCCTTTGTCAAAGATTAGATGTCCATAGGTGTGGGGGCTCACTTCTGGGCTCTCAATTCTATTCCACTGGTCAGTGTGTTTACTCATGTTCCAGTACCAAGCAGTTTTGATGACAATGGCCCTATAATACAGTTTGAGATCTGGGAGTGTGATGCCTCTGGTTCTGTTCTTTTTTCTCATAATTGTTTTGGCAATTCTAGATCTTTTCTGCTTCCAGATAAACATTTGTAGCATTTGTTCTATTCTCCTAAAAAATGTGCTTGGAATTTTGATGGGAATAGCATTAAATTTGTAGATGGCTCTGGGTAATATATTCATTTTGATGATGTTAATTCTTCCAACCTATGAACATGGAATATCTTTCCACTTCTTTGTGTCTTTTTCAATTTCCTTGAGTAGTGACTCATAATTTTCAGTATACAAGTCTTTGCCTTCTTTGGTTAGGTTTACTCAAGATATTTTATTGTTTTGTTGCTATAGTAAAAGGAATTTGTTTCTGGATTTCAATTTCTTCTAGCTTAGTGTTTGCATAGAGGAATGCCACTGACTTTTGAATGTTAATTTTGTAGCCTGACAACTTACTGTATTTCCCAATGATTTCCAAAAGCTTCTTGCTGGATTCTTTAGGTTTTTCCATTTATACAATCATGTCATCTGCAAATAGGGAGAGTTTGACTTCTTCTCTTCCAATCTGTATGCCTTTAATTCCTTGCTCCTGCCTGATTGCTATGGAAAGAACTTCCAACACTATGTTGAATAGTAATGGTGATAGTGGGCAGCTCTGTCTAGTACCTGATCTGAGTGGAAATGCTTCCAGTTTTTCATCATTGAGTATGATGTTGGCTTTAGGTTTGCTATATATAGACTCCACTATCTTCAGGAATTTTCCATATATTCCCATTTTTGTAGTGTTTTGATCATAAAGGGATGTTGTATTTTGTCAAAGGCTTTCTCTGCATCTACTGATATGACCATGTGGTTTTTGGTCTTGCTTTTGTTGATGTGGTGGATCACATTGATTGATTTATGTATATTAAACCAACCTTGCATGCCTGGGATAAACCCCATTTGGTCATGATGAACAATCTTTTTAATATACTGCTGTATCCGGTTGGCTAGAATTTTGTTCAATATTTTTGCATCTATGTTCATCAGAGATATTGGTCTGTAGTTTTCTTTTTTGGATGTGCCCCTATCTGCTTTCAGTATCAGAGTGATGTTAGCTTAATAGAAGCTGGCAGGGAGTATTCCAGTGTCTTCAATCTTCTGGAAGTCTTTTAAAAGTAGAGGTATTAGTTCTTCTTTGAAGGTTTTGTAGAATTCATTTGTAAAACCATCTGATCCAGGACTTTTATTTTTGGGAAGATTTTTGATAACTGTTTCAATTTCATTGGCTGTGATGGGCCTGTTCATGTTATCCACTTCCTCTTTACTTAGTTTTGGAAGTTGGTAGGTATCTAGGAAATTGTCCATTTCTTCCAGGTTCTCTAGCTTGGTGGCATATAGTTGTTCATAGAAACCTTGCATGATATGCTGAATTTCTGCGGTGTCTGTTGTGTTATCTCCTCTTTCATTCACTATCAGATTTATTTGGGTCTTCTCTCTTTTTTGTTTTGTGAGTCTGGCTAAAGGTTTGTCGATTTTGTTCACTCTTTTGAAGAACCAGCATTTACTTTCGTTGATCTTTTTTTTATGGTTTTCTTATTTTCAATGTTATTTATTTCTGCCCTAACTTTAGTGACTTCTGTCCTTCTGGTTGCTTTAGGGTTCCATTGTTCTTCTTCTTCTAGGTCTTTTAGTTGTGCAATCAAGCTATTTATTTATGCTTTTTCTTGTTTCCTAATGTGTGCTTGTATTGCTATGAACTTCCCTCTCAGTACTGCCTTATCTGTGTCCCAAATATTTTGATAGCTTGTGTCTTCCTTTTCCTTGAAGTCTTGAAACATTTTGATTTCTTCCTTGATTTCCTCTTTGACCCAGAGGTTGTTAAGAAGTGTACTGCTGAGCTTCCACATTTTGGGACTATTATTAATCTTTTGTTGATTGTTAAGTGTTAGTTTCATTCCACTGTGGTCTGAGAAGATGCTTGGAATGATTTCAATGCTCTTGAATTTTCTGATGCTGTCTTTGTGGCCTAACATATGGTCTATCCTTGAGAATGACCCATGTGGATTTGAGTAAAATGTGTATTCCAGTTTCTTGGGATGAATGACTCTGAAAATGTCCAATAGTTCTAGTTTATCTATCTCTTCATTTAGCTCCCTTATGTCTTTATTGATTTTCTGCCTGGATGATCTGTCAAGTTGAGACAGTGGGGTGTTGAAGTCCCCTACTATGAATGTGTTGCTATTAATATATTGCTGTAGCTCTTTCAGTAGACGTTTGATGTATTTAGATGGCTTCTCATAGATGTTAATGATTGTTAAGTCCTCCTGATTGACTGATCCTCTGAGCATTAATTAGTGTCCATTCATATCTTTTTAAATCTTATTTATTTTAAAGTCTATCATGTCAGATATGAGAATAGCTGTTTCTCTTGCAGCCTTCAGGATCCTTTCTTTATCCTTACTCCTTTCCATTCTAAGTATGATGTGTCTTGGTGTCTTTAAGTCTGGGCTAATTCTGGGTCCTTGCACACTGCAACGTATGCACTCTTCTGCCACCACCCCCCCCTTAAAATATTTTTATTTACCGATCTCAGATTCTTTATTTGTAAAATGGAACAACCATCTCTCGTCTCCCTTCTGTTTCAAGGGTTCTGTGAAGATCAATTACATGCAAAAATTAAAAGTTCTTATAAACTGACGAGTGATATAAAAGTATTTTTAATCATTGCCAGGGTTGGTGAAATAGCTTATCTGGATAGTGCATTTAATTTGCCACATGTGTGACCCTTGTTTGAGCCTGGTTCCTATGATATTGGATCAAGCATTGGTCTTGTGGTCTATTTATCATCTACCTATCTAACTGGATAAGTCTTCCCAGAGTGGCAAAACTAGTGAGGACAAAAAAGAAATCATAGTCAACATTTACCAAGCCCTTGCTATGCTTTACTGGCTGAGGTAATTAATACTTGCTGCTGGAATATACAGCCTTCACATCTTAGTGGATTAAATAACAAGGATTTATTTATTGCTCACTATAGATGTTGGCCAGAAGATTCTTAGGAGAAGTTCTTTCGCTAATTCTCATTTTTGGGGGGGGAGGGTCATATCTTGGGCTTCACTTCTTTGGGATGATTTTTTTTAAAAAAAATTAACTTATAAAAAGGAAACACTGACAAAGCCATAGGATAAGAGGGGTACAACTTCACACAGTTCCCACCACCAGAACTCTGTATCCCAATACCTCCCCTGAAAGCTTTCCTATTCTTTAACCCTCTGGGAATATGGACCCAGAGTCATTATGGTGTACAGAAGGTGGAAGGTCTGGCTTCTGTAATTGCTGGGCACTGGCAGATTGATCCATATTCTCTGGGATATTTTTTTTTTCAGAGAGAGAGAGAGAGAGAGAGATCATAGTTCCAAAACTTCCTTCAGTGTGAAGTATGCCATAATTAAGCCTTTGTTACACACATGGTGAAAAAGTACAACATCCAAGTGACTTCACTTGCCAGACCAATCATTTTCTTTTAAAAAAATTTTCACCATGACTTTTAACCTACAGTCACCATCTTTATTTGTTTGTCATGACCTTCAATCAGGTGGGCAGCCAGCCACTATGCTAGAGACAGAGAGAAACTGAGAGGGGAGGGGAGGATATAGAGGGAGAGAGACAGAGACACCTGCAGACCTACTTCACCATTTGTGAAGCTTTCCCCCTGCAGGTGAGGTCTAGGGACTTGAACCTGAGTTCTTTCACACTGTAGTGTATATGCTTAACTAGGTGCATCACTGCCTGCCCACCCATCATTTTTTAATGATTCTTTTCTGTAGTCTTCCCTTTTTAGTATAATTGATGAGCAAGAGAAGGATGGAAGGTGCAAACCAGGTTTATGGTCAAGGCTGGAACAATTACATCTTGCTTCTGTCTACATTCCACTAATCAGAAATCAGTTCCATGGTTCCTTGTAGGAACTGAAATGAAATCAAACTGTGCAATCAGATGGAAAATAAACTTCTTTCCTTTTCTTTTTTCAGTAAGAGACAGAGAGAGAAAGAGAGAGAGAGAGAGAGAGAGAGAGAGAGAGAGAGCAGAGAGAGAGAGAGTGCTGGGTAGGGTTGGAGGGACTCAACTACAATGTGCTAAGTACCTTGTGAATCTTCATAGTAATCCTTGAAATGATTTCCTTCTTTCCTCCCTTCCTCCCTTCTTTCCTCTCTTCCTTCCTTCCTTCCTTTTCTTTCTCTCTCTCTACCTTTTTTCTTTAAAAAAATATTTATTATTGGATACTGACAGAGAGAAATTAAAAGGGGAGGGGAAGAGAGAGAGGGAGAGAGACAGACATCTGCTACTCTACTTCACCACTTGTGAAGTTTTCCCCTGCAGGTAGCTCCAGGGGCTTGAACCTGGGTCTTTACATCTTATAGTGTGTACACTTAACCAGGTGCACCACTGCCTGACCCCTTTTTCTTTTCTTTCTTCCTTTCTTTCTTTCTTTCTTTCTTTCTTTCTTTCTTCCTTCTTTTCTTTCTTTCTTTCTTTCTTTCTTTTTTTTTTGCCTCCAGGGTTATCACTGGGGCTTGGTGCCTGTACTAGTAATCCACTCTCCTGGAGGCCATCCCCCACTTTTGTTGCCCTTGTTGTTGTTATTATTATGGTTGTTGTTGTTATTGGATAGGACAGAGAGAAATTGAGAGAGGAGGGGAAAATGGGGGAGGGAGAGACACCTGCAGACTTACTTCACCACTTGTGAAGTGACTTCCCCTGCACGTGGGGAGCCTTGAGCCAGTCCTTGAGCTTCGCACCATGTGCACTTAACCTGCTGCGCTACTGCCTGGACCTCTTCACCTTCCTTTCCTTTCCTTTCCTTTCCTTTCCTTTCCTTTCCTTTCCTTTCCTTTCCTTTCCTTTCCTTTCCTTTCCTTTCCTTTCCTTTCCTTTCCTTTCCTTTCCTTTCCTTTCCTTTCTTTCTTTCTTTCTTTCTTTCTTTCTTTCTTTCTTTCTTTCTTTCCTTCTCTCTTTCTCTTTCTCTCTCTTTCTTGATGAGGAATAGAGACAAAAGTTGAATAATTTAGTAAATATGCCAGATTAACAGGGTGGGGTAATCTGAATTAGGGTTGTCTGCTTATCTCAACCTAGTTCTTTCTTCCAGAGAGAACTTCCAGCTGCAGGTGGATCTGCTTAATTTTTGTTGTTAATTCATTTCCCACTGTATGCTGAGCACTGTCACAACATGTCACAATAATCTTCTCTCCTCTCCCTTGCATTATGCTCTTTATTTCACTGGCTATTCTAATTTTGTTTGGTCTTTAAGGTTTGACTTCAGACCGTTCCCTTCAGGAAGTCTGTCCTGATTATCCCTAGAATTATTATTTTTAAAGTTCTCTTGTACTAGTCTCAATTCCAGGAAATCCTGCAGTTGAAAGTAATGTACAAAGTGTTTTTCCCCTCCCTGCACTCCTACAACAGTTGACAACTAAAATTTATGTATTAGAAAAAAGACACAATGTCCCCACATTTCAAAGGGACTGACTAGGAGTCAAGATAGCCACCTGTTGACTGAGAGGCTCCTGGCTTTAAATAACCAATTTGACTCTGACTTTTTCCCTCTCAAAGAGGCAGATTGGGAGAGGAAAAAGCTGATCCTCCCCATCTCATTCCCCTGGAGGAGACTAGAGATTTTTTTCCTCCCTGAGACAAGGCCATAAGGGAAGTTTATACTGATGTTTTGTTTCTACAACTAACTATCTGGCCTGATTCTGGCAGCAGTAAAAGAGCAAAGGAGAGATGGGTGGTGATTTGGCCAGACTAAATGGGCAAGGACAGTGCCCTCCCTACATGTACTCACAGATCTAAATGGAGGTCCACAGGGATTAGATGATCTTAGGGGCCTCATGCAGTGAAGTGGTGTGAAGAGATGGAACTGTGAGACCATGATGATAAGGATCAATCAATGATGAAGCAAACCTCACTGCAGGAGATGTGTGGGGAGCTGTGTAAGGGAGGTGCTCTCTATCACCGTTAAGGAGCCCATGGGCAATAAACCAGATTAATGGCTGCTGCAAAGTTAGTAGAGGACAGCCTCTGTGAACTATCTAAGTAGGACCCCACTTCCTTCTACCTCCCTCATTGCACCCCAAAAGCAGAGCAGTGGAAGACAGAGGAGATGAGACAGAACAAGACCTTCATAAACAATATAACCAACTAGAGTCAGATGCTTGAACTGTGTTAGAGATGGTGAGACAGGGTGGTGGGGAATGGCAGGGGTGGGATATGGAGAGATATGGCCCAAATATATATATAAAATTTTGTCCTAAAGAGCCCAGACAAGACTGTTGTAAAAACTGAAAGTGACTGAAAAAGTATGTTCTTAGACTAAGTTTATTAACATTGCCTGCTATCTGACTAAATTTGTAGTAGGGCATCAAAGTAAAAACCCTGGGTGGAGGGTGAGGGTGGATGTTCAGCTTCATGGGGCGGGGTGGGGTGGGGTGGGATGGGGTGGGAGGGGGGATGGGATGGGACACAGTCTTTTGGTGGTAGGAATGGTGTTTATATACACTCCTATTAATTTGTAGTCATATAAATAACTATTTAATTAATATGAGAGGGGAAAAACTGATTGAATGTCTCAAACATTTTAAAGCACAGACTGAGTCTTTTTAATACATAGACTGAGTCTTTGATATGTATACTCTCTTAAAAGCTTAGTCCAGGGAGAACAAAAGCAACTGGTGACATAGCTATATGCAAACAGTGTCAAAGGACATAAAATATGGTGAGGGTGTGTATGATACAGCAAATCCTAACAAAGGAATTTTTTTCAAAGTTAACCCAATTGCCAAACAATGTGTTTATTCAAATAACTATTGTTTTCTTAAACCCTAAGACAACAGGAATCTCTCACTTCCTCTATAGAGCCTATGTTTCTCTTAATCTTGGAACCTCTGGGGTGGTGCTCACTTCCCTGCATGCTTCTCTCATGTCATACCAAATGATATTACATCTACTGATTCCAGCCTAATAAATGCAACAAGTACCATCTCAGCATGCTTCACCTCAGACATCAGAGACATCAGGCATGGCATGCCAACCCCTCACCCTCATCACTCTGGTGAGACCTTTACTTTTATAGTATTCTCTAATTTCATTCCAGGAGGTTCACTTCTTAACAAAGTCCCAAAACCTAGATATAGACCAGGTCCAATGAGATAGAGCATATGTTCACATGTAGTAGGGCAAAATATATACCTGAAAACAAAAGTACACAATAGTCTGCAGTGAGTCAGTATAAAGTTCCTAATGAAAGAGTGACTTCTTAGACTTAGATACCCTCCTCACCTACTTCCTATTACAGTTCTCTCACTCACTCAGAAGCTGACCTTATCAAAGCAAGGACTGCAAAAGCTGAATAAGGGCAAGAGAGTGGCATACTTTAATGAAGACTCTTTAGTCACTATCAGGCTATTCCACCAGCTGGGGCCCTAATCAGGGAGTCCTGAGTCTCCCAAACAGAGCTGATGGGCCTAGACCTCAAATAAATCCCTCTCTCCATTGTTACTGATCATCTCTTTCAGGAACAACAAAATAGACCCTTTGTGGGCCCCCCATAGGACCTTGCCCTCAACTTGGATCAACAATGGTAGAGAATGTTCCATTCTTCTAAGGGAGGATGGACAACATACTCTATGCTACACCTGAGGAAGGTGGGTCGATACTGGGGCAGCATGGAATGTTCCTACTCATGACCACAGAATGTGAGCTCAGATCTAGAGGGATGCAGAGGTTACACAGGCTCCTAAGCTGAATATGGGCCCCAGATCACATCAAATTGATGGGGTTTACAGTCAATAATATTTATACCCCTTCCCCATCTTAGGGAGCTACTCTCTTTCCTGATGCAGCTTTCTGGTCTTTTCCCAGCTATGACATCATCTCTCCAGACAATAACTTGGATTCACCTGCATATCAGATTTCAAGCTCAGGAAAAGCAAACAAAGAAAAAAAACAAACCACTAGTATGGCTGCAGGCCTTTGAAATATAACTAAAATATGCCTGCTAGCTATGTCCACAATGGAGGACCCCCTAACACTTCATCTGCACTATTCCAGCCTTTAGGTCCATGATTGTTTAATAATTTGTTTGGCTATGTATGCTAATTCTCTTTTCAGCCACCAGGTTCCAGATGCGACCAGACTTCCCCGAATAGATAACTCCACCAATGTGCCTTGGAGCTCCGCTTCCCCAGAGCCCTTCCCCACTAGGGAAAGAGAGAGACAGGCTGGGAGTATGTATAGACCAGTCAGTGCCCATGTTCAGCGGGGAAGCAATTACAGAAGCCAGACCTTCAACCTTCTGCATCCCACAATGACCTTGGGCCCATACTCCCAGAGGGTTAAAGAATAGGAAAGCTATCAGGGGAGGGGATGGGATATGGAGGTCTAATAGTGGGAATTGTGCATAGTTGTATCCCTCTTTTCCTATGGTTTTGTTAATTTTTCCTTTTTATCAATAATAAAAAAAAAAGAGTTGCCTGCTGCCCAACAGGAAAGGAAGGGTTCAACATAGTGTTGTTGGTAGCAGTTACTGGGGAAATAAAACTATTACAGGTTTATACCTCAATGAACTGAAACTCCACATTAAATCAGTTTCATATTCATCTATTTAGCTATTTGCTGAGCTTCCAGTCTTTGGCAGACAATGGTCTTGGCACTGGAAAGTAGCTTATTCTGGTAAGGAGATAGACAAGTGAAAAGAGAAACTGTTCAGTGTGATAAATTCTCTGAGGCATGATGGCAGAGTACAGTGGGGCATGGAGGAAAGAAGTTGTGTGTGTCTGAAAGTGCAGGTAGGGGAGGATTTTTGGGATCTTGAAAACCCTCATCAGCATTTTAGAAAGTTACTTATGTACAAAGGTACAAAACATGAAATAATGGTGCACGTTAGGGGAACTGTGAGAAGTGCCTTTCAACAATGTAGGTGGGATTTCATTATTACTACTCTGCTTCTTCTTCTTCTTCTTTTTTTTTTTTTTTTGCCTCCAGAGTTATTGCTAGGGCTCATTGCCTGCACCGTGAGCCCACTGCTCCTGTTGGCCATTTTTTCCCCCCTTTTGTTGCCCTTGTTGTTGTAGCCTTGTTGTGGTTATTATTGTTGTTGATATTCGTTTTTGGATAGGACAGAGAGAAATCTAGAGAGGAGGGGAAGACAAAGAGGGGGAGAGAAAGATAGACACTTGCTGAGCTGCTTGGGGTCAAGCATTAGCACAGCGGGTTAAGCTCATGTGGCACAAGGTGTAAGGATCCTGGTTCGAGCCCCGGCTCACCACTCTGCTTCTTATCTTCAAGTTATCACCTTTGTCTACCTGGACTTCAAGAGAGGGCAACGTGAAATCTCAATTTTATCCCCTTACTACAATTAGCATAAGTGCACATGTAGTACTGAGCTGTTTTTCACTGGAGGTAATCCAGCAGATATTGCACGATTCTCAGAACTTGGCAAGTCCTTAATGGGAGGGCCTGTGTGTGGCTTACAGTTCCCCTTCTAAGTATTAATATACTTTTCTGAATGTAAGAAAGCTGACCAGATGCCTCAAGTGGTAGCTAGAAAATATCTGGATTTAGAATTTGAGAGACAAGAGCAATATATAAGAAATCAATTTCTTACAAATTCAATTCAACTTAGGTAGTGTATGACTTTCCTGTTCCCTCCAGTATTAGTTTCCCTATTTGTAAAATACAGGAGTAGCACTGCACAGCTCTAAAGTCTTTTTTTAGGTCCAGCCTTTTGTATTTCACAATAAATCTAATTGACCTTGTCCTGGCCTGGCATCCTTGCTCAGAAAGACCTCACTCCCCTAAAATTTCTTAAGATATATTTGAAAACTCTTTGGGGGTAGAGGAAGGGAGATTAGAGCCAGGAGAGGATATTTGAGTGAGGCAATGAATATTTATAACAGACGCTCCCACCAGAGGAGACATTAAGTCTTGCAGCATAACAAAACTGAATTACCATGAAATAAACTTTCTTAATTAAACCAATTAAATTTCTTCCCAGTATGTAATTTAGAAACTCTGATAAACCCTGGCTGAAAAGGTTTGTTTTAGCCTTAAGCTGGCTGAGAAAGCAGGAACATCTGGTTGTTGGTGAAAAGGCCTGTTTGGGCTCCAGGCCATAGGGGGAGTACCATGGAGCTATCTGTGGTGCTGAAACAGCCTCGGCCTCTCAGCCTTCATAAAGGACACAGGCAGGCCAGGACCAGTGGAGCTTAGGATGATGCAATTTGAGGACAATGTTTTCCACTCTAAGCATGGAGAGCTTTTCTTTTCCTATGCTTGGTAGTGGCCATTAAAAACTTCACTAAATATTTTCCCCACTCCCACTTTTCACTGGGGTTTGGAAAGTTGGCATAAAATTTCTTATTTTTCAGAGGGGAAGCAATCACAGAAGCCAGACCTTCCATCTTCTGTACTTCATAATGACCCTGGGTCCATACTCCCTGAAGGATAAAGAATAGGAAAGCTATCAGGGGAGGGGATGAGATACAGAATTCTGGTGGTGGGAATTGTGTGTAGTTGTACTCCTCTTATCCTACATTTTTTGTCAGTGTTACCTTTTTTATAAATAAAAATTAAAAAGAAATTCTTATTTGTGGAATCTTAGACTTTCAAACCTGGAAGCCATGTCCAATTCCAATTTCCTAATTAGGACTAAAAAACCCCTGCTTTTCAAAGAGTTAAATTGTACTGAACAAAGATAACGTAACCTGTAAGTGATACACCTGAGATTCAAATCCAGTTCTCTAGTTTTGAACTTAGTGTTATTTTCACCAGTATGTTCCTGTAGTCAGTGAAACTTTGAGCTACAATCCAATATGTGAGATATATCCACATCCAGTGTGTGGAAACAAGGTAGAGGTACTTAGGAAACAGGTAGTGAGTGAAGAGGTGTGGTCTAAACATTGGTAAGTGGCACAGATGGTGACTGCCCTGGCATTTTAGGAGCGAGAATGAACTCAAAGACTCCTGGGGATCAGAGAGATAGGTGGGAGACAAGCTGACAGTGGAGGGTTAGTGCAATTTCAATAGTTAGAGTGAATAACATTCTCATAAAATCAGAAAATTTTAATGCTGGAAGCAACTGAGAAGTGATCACTTCTTACCGCTTCATTTTATGGACCTGGAGACTGAAATTGAGAGAGATTAGGTACTTGTTCAATATTATAAAGCCATTTATAACAGACTTTTATGTATAGAAATTTAGGACAGGATGGCGACTTTGGAGCCTCAGCTGCCATGAGCTCCAAGAGGCAGCAGCTTGCAACCTGGGATCTGCTGGTTAGGGTAGGAAACTGGGCTATCTCTAGGAGGGTGAACACAGGCTGGTCAGAGTGACACCAGAATACAGTCACATAACTCTCTCTTGGGCTGACAAACAGAGGTCAGGGGGACAAAGGAAAATCCTTTGATTATTTCTGAGCTCACTCCCCCCCGCCCCCCAGTACCAGTCCCCAGGGGCAGCACAGCCTCTCCTAGCAGGCTCCCTGCTGAGATATTTTCTTTACCAAGATTCCTGGCTCAGCAGGGGTGTCATTCCAACCCTCTTCCTTTAACTTCTCTCTTTTTTTAAGTGGCTGGAGCTCTATTTGAGTGACAAAATACCTGACCAATCAGAGCCTCATCCCTGCCTGGGAAAGACTACCTGGAGGTTTTTTTTTTTTTTTTTTTAGATACTTCTTACAATTGGCTGTCTTTGCTCAGGCTGCCTGCAGTCAGTCGTGCAGTCCAAGCAGCAGACTAACTGTTAGGGGTTTTCTACTCTATTTTATTTTATTTTATTACTACTATTATTATATACATGTGTCCCTTTTCCATCCACCTTCTTCAGGTTGACCAAAATTAACCATTGTTGTTTTTTCCATTGCTAGGTGATTGGGTGTCCTATCCATTGTGAGAGGAACTTGTTTCTCTCTACCTCTCCTCTCCACTCTACTTTTTCCCTCTTCCTAGGTAATTAAAAAAAAAAAAACTCTTTTCTTTCATTGCTCTTTCTTTTTTCTTCTTTCCTTCTTACTTCCTAAATTTTTTTTTTAAATTCTTTTCTTCCTTCCTGCTTCTTTTGTTTTCTGAATTAACTGATACTTACTTGTGAATTATTTTGGGGAAGAAATCTGACTTGGAGTGGACTCTGTGTGTGTGTATTCTCTACTTCCCTTTATCCCTTTTCTATTGCTAGAATCTATAGTGGACAGTAGATTTGTTTATTCTTGCTTTCCCTTTTTTCCTGTCTCTTTCCTTTTATTTTGTTTGTTTGGAGGTGTTGTTTGCCTGAATGGTATTGCTTTAACTGTATCAATCCTTGCCTCAGTTACTATTGTTATATATTCTGAGGTTGGTGACTGCACTTGTCATAAAGGTGTTTAGTATAGCATGACTTGTACTCAAAACACAACAAGTGAAAAACAACAGAACAGAAAAATAAAAAAACACATCAATAAAAAAAATGGTCAAATCAAGAACAAATAAAACTGCTACCACACTGAATCAGACAGGAGCCCAGAAGAAACTCCAAATCAGTCAGAAGTAACCATATATAAGCAAAGTATGCAAGCAACAGTAAAACTAATAATCACAGAAATGAAGACAACTATGGAAGAAAGGGCTATCAGAATTAGGGAAACAACAGAGGAGAACCTCAAAGAAAATACAAACTACCTTTAGGTAATTAGAGAAATCAAAGCTGAACTAGCTGAGCTAAAAGGCCAACTAGCAGAACAAGCTAATACTATAACTGAACTGAAGAAAGAGGCTGAGGGAAGGGAAAGAAGATTAACAGAAGCAGAAAACAGAATTAGCCAGACAGAGGATGAGCTAGAGAAAACAAAGAAAGAGGTAAAAGAGCTCAAAAGAGATTGAGAGACACTGAAAACAACAACAGAGACATATGGGATGATCTCAAAAGAAATAACATTCATATAATTGGCCTACCAGAGGAAGAAAGAGAGAGAGGGGAAGTAAATATTCTAGAGGAAATAAAAAAGAAAACTTCCCAGACCTGAACAACAGAAAGGACATTAAGATTCAAGAGGCCCAGAGAGTCCCAAACAGAATCAACCCAGACCTGAAGACACCATGACACATCATAGTTACAATGAAAAGAAGCAAGGATAAAGATAGGATCCTAAAGGCTGCAAGAGAAAAACAAAAAGTCACATATAGGGGAAAACCCATGACACTATCAGCAGACTTCTCCACTCAAATTCTAAAAGCCAGAAGAGAATGGCAAGATATCTATTGAGCCCTGAATGAAAAAGGGTTTCAACCAAGGATAATATATCCTGCTAGACTTTCATTCAAACTAGATGGAGGGATTAAAACCTTCTCTGACAGACAATTAAAGGAGGCAACCATCACCAAGCCTTCCCTGAAAGAGGAGCTAAAAGACCTCTTATAAACAAGAACATCACTATAATACTTAGCATATATCAGAGCAGATAAAGAATTGTTGAATAATGGTACCACAATACATTCAATCTGTAATATCAATAAATGTCAATGGCTTAAACTCACCCATCAAATGGCACAGAGTGGGAGGATGGATCAGAAAACATAACCCAACCATATGCTGCTTGCAAGAATCTCATCTGACCCAACAAGACAAACACAGACTTAAAGTGAAAGGATGGAAAACTATCATACAGGCTAATGGACCACAAAAAAGGGCAGGAACAGCCACTCTCATTGCTGACACCATAGACTTTAAATTAAATAAAGTAATAAAAGATAGGCAAGGCTATTACATAATGATTAGAGGATCAATCAACCAAGAATATTTAAGAATCATTAACATCTATGCACCCAATGAGGAACCATCTAAATACATCAAACATGTATTGAATGAACTACAAAAATACATCAATAGTAATACAATAATTGTGGGAGACTTCAACACTCAACTCTCACACTTGACAGATCAATGAAGCAGAGAATCTATAAAGAAACAAGAGAATTAAATAAAGAGACGGACAGACCTCCTGGACATTTTCAGAGTTCTTCACCCCAACAAACTGGAATACCCATTATTTTCAAATACACACAGCACATCCCCAAGGATAGACCACATGTTAGGCCACAAAGACAGTATCAACAAATTCAAGAGCATTGATGTCATCCCAAGTATCTTCTCAGACCACAGTGGAGTAAAGCTAACATTTAACAACAAACAGAAAATTACTAAAATTCACAGAATTTGGAAACTCAACAACATACTGCTTAAGAACCGCTGGATCAGAAAGACACTCAAGCAAGAAATTCAGATATTCCTGGAAACAAATGAAAATGAAGACACAAGCTATCAAAATATTTGGGACACAGCTAAAGCAGTATTGAGATGGAAACTCATAGCCATACAATCACATATTAGAGAACAAGAAAAAGCTTAAATAAATGACTTTACTGTATGCCTTAAGGACTTAGAGGAAGAAGAACAAAGGGACCCTAAAGCAACCAGAAGGACAGAAATAACTAAAATTAGAGCAGAAATAAACAACATTGAAAATAAGAGAATCATACGAAAGATCAATGAAGCCAAGTGTTGATTCTTTGAAAAATTAAACAAGATTGATAAACCCCTAGCCAGACTCACTAAAAAAAAAAGGGGGGGGAGAAGACCCAAACAAATAGAATTGTAAACAACAGAGGAGATACAAATGACACCACAGAAATCCAGAAAATCACGCGATATTTCAACGAAGAACTATCTGCCACCAAGATAGAGAATCTGGAAGAAATGGAAGAATTCCTAGAATCATAGGCATTTCCAAAACTGAACCAAGAAGAACTACAAAACCTAAATGCACCAATCACAGACAAAGAAATACAAACAGTTATTAAGAATCCTGCCAACAACAAAAGTCCTGGACCAGATGGCTTCACAAACAAGTTCTACAGAACTTTCAGGAAACAGCTAATACCTATACTTCTAAAGCTCTTACACAAGATTGAAGAAATAGGAACACTCCTTGCACCTTCTATGAAGCCAACATCACCATGATACCAAAAGAAGATAGGGACACAACAATAAAGAAAAACTATAGACCAATATCTCTGATGAACATAGATGCCAAAATATTAAACAAGATCCTGGCCAACCAGATACAGCAGTAGGTCAAAAAGATTGTTCATCACGACCAAGTGGAAATTATCCCAGAAATGCAAGGCTGGTTCAACATATGTAAGTCAATCAATGTCATTCACCACATCAATAAAAGCAAAGCCAAAAACCACATGATTATCTCAATAGATGCAGAGAAAGCCTTTGACAAAACCCAACACCTAGTCATGCTCAAAACACTACAAAAATGGGAATAGATGGGACATTCCTCAAGACAGTGGAGTCCATATATATAGCAAACCTACAGTCAACATCATACTCAATGGACAGAAGCTGAAAGCATTCCCCCTCAGATCGGGGACTAGACAGGGCTGTCCACTATCACCATTACTCTTCAACATAGTATTGGAAGTTCTTGCCATAGGAATCAGGAAAGAAAGAAATCAAAGGAATACAGATTGGAAGGGGAGAAGTCAAGCTCTCACTATTTGCAGATGATATGATAGTATACATAGAAAAACCTAAAGAATCCAGCAGAAAACTACTGGAAGTTATTAGGCAATATAGCAAGGTGTCAGGCTACAAAAACAATGTACAAAAATCAGTGGCATTTTTCTATGCAAACACTAAATCTAAAGAAGAAGACATTCAGAAATCATTCCCATTCAATGTTGCAGCAAAATCAATAAAATACCTAGGAATAAAGCTGACCAAAGAAGAGAAACACTGTATACTGAAAACTATGATTCACTATTCAAGGAAATAGAAACTGATACCAAGAAATGGAAAGACACCGCATGCTCATGGATTGGAAGAATAAATATCATCAAAATGAATATTCTCCTCAGAGCCTTATACAAATTTAATGCAATACCCATCAAAGTTCCACCAAGCTTCTTTAAGAGGATAGAACAAAACTACAATCATTTATTGGGAACCAGAAAACACCTAGAATTGCCAAAACTATCTTGAGGAAAAGAAATAGAAATGGAGGTATCACACTCCTAGATCTCAAACTATATTATAAGGTCATCATCATCAAAACAGCCTGGTACTGGAACAAAAATAGGCACACAGACCAGTGGAACAGAACTGAAATCCCAGAACTAAACCCCCACACCTATGGATATCTAATCTTTGATAAGGGGGTGGGGGAGTATTAAATGGAGGAAGGAAGCTCTCTTCAATAAATGATGTTGGGAAAACAGGGTTGAAACATGCAGAAGAATGAAACTGAACCACCTTATCTCACCAGAAACAAAAATCAACTCCAAATGGATCATGGACCTGGATGTTAGACCAAAAACTGTCAAATACTTAGAGGAAATCATTGGTGGAACACTTTCCCACCTAAACCTCAAGGACATCTTTGATGAAACAACCCAACTGCAAGGAAGACTAAAGCAGAAACAAACCAGTGGGACTACATCAAATTGAAAAGCTTCTGCACAGCCAAAGAAACTATCACACAAACAAAGAGACCCCTCACAGAATGGGAGAAGATCTTCACATGTCATACATCAGACAAGAGACTAATCACCAAAATATACAAAGAGCTCAGCATACTTAGCAACAAAAAAGCAAATGACCCCATTCAAAAATGGGCAGAGGTTTTGAATAAAACATTCACTATAGAGGAGATCCAAAAGGCTAACAAACATTTGAAAAATTGCTCCAGGTCGCTGATTGTTAGAGAAATGCAAATAAAGACAACATTGAGATACCACCTCACCCCTGTGAGAATGGCATACATCAAAAAGGACAGCAGCAAAAAATGCTAGAGAGGCTGTGGGGACAGAGCAACCCTTCTGCATTGCTAGTGGGAATGTAAATTGGTCCAGCCTCTGTGGAGAGCAGTCTGGAGAACTCTCAGAAGGCTAGACATGGACCTTCCATATGACCCAGTAATTCGTCTCTTGGGGATATATCCCAAGGACTCCATAACAGCCAACCAAAAAGATATGTACACACCTATGTTCATAGCAGCACAAATCATAATAGCTAAAACCTGGAATCAACCCAGGTACTCAACAACAGATGAGTGGCGATAAAGCTGTGCTATATATACACAGTGGAATACTATGCAGTTATTAAGAACAATGAACCCACCTTCTCTGACCCATCTTGGAAGGAGATAGAAAGAATTATATTAAGTGAACTAAGTCAGAAAGGTAAAGATGAGTATGGGATGATCCCACTGATAAACAGAAGTTGAGAAAGAAGAATAGAAAGGGAAACTAAAAGCAGGATTTGACTAAATCTGGAGTATGGCACCAATGTAAAAACCCTGTGGTGAGGGTGAGGGTGGATTTTTTGCTTCCCGAGGCTGGTGGGGGTGGGGTGGGTGGGATGGGACACAGACTTTTTGTGATGGTAATGGTGTTTATGTACACTCCTATTAATTTGTAGTCTTATAAATCACTATTTAATTCATATGAGAGGGGAAAAATAGACTATGTCTCAAACTTTTTAAAGCACAGACTTGAGTCTTTTTAACACATAGGCTGAGTCTTTGATACGTTGACTCTCTCAAAAGCCTAGACCAGGGAGAACAGCTATATACAAATAATGGCACAGCTATATACAAATAATGTCAAAGGATGTAAATTATGGTGATGTTGGGTATGACACAGCAAATCCTAACAAAGGGATTTTTTTCAAAGTTAACCCAATTACCAAATAATGTGATTATAACAATAACTACCTATTGTCTTCTTGAACCCCAAGACAGCAGGAACCTCACATTTCCACTATAGAGCCTATATTTCCCCCAGTCCTGGAACCTTAGGGTGGGGCGCACTTTCTTTATGCTTCTCTCAATTCATACCAAATAATACTGCATCTGCCAATACCAACCTAATCAATGCAATGAGTATCACCTCAGCATGTTTCACCTCAGACTGTGTACAGAGACTTCAGGTGTGGAATGACAACACTTTAGCTTCATTACTCAAGTGAGCCTTTTCCTTTCATAGTATTCTCTAATTCCCTTCCAGGAGGTTCACTTCCTAACAAAGTCCTAAAACCTAGATATAGACCAGGTCCAATGAGAGAGAGCATATGTTTACACATATTCACAAACTAGGGCAAAATATATACCTGAAAGCAAAAGTACACAATAGTCTGCAGTGATTCAATATAAAGTTCCTAATGAAAGAGTGACTTCTTAGACTTAGATACCCTCCTCACCTACTTCCTATTACAGTTCTCTCACTCACTCAGAAGCTGACCTTATCAAAGCAAGGACTGCAAAAGCTGAATAAGGGCAAGAGAGTGGCATACTTTAATGAAGACTCTTTAGTCACTATCAGGCTATTCCACCAGCTGGAGTCCTAATCAGGGAGTCCTAAGTCTCCCAAACAGAGCTGATGGGCCTAGACCTCAAATAAATCCCTCTCTCCATTGTTACTGATCATCTCTATCAGGAACAACAAGATAGACCCCTTTGTGGGCTCCCAATAGGACATTGCCCTCAACTTGGGTCAACAATGGTAGAGAATGTTCCATCCTTCGAAGGGAGTATAAACAACATACTCTATGTTCCACCTGAGGAATATGGGTCCTGAAATTTGGGCAGCATGGAATGTTCCTACTCATGACCACAGAATGTGAGCTCAGATCTAGAGGGATGCAGAGGTTACACAGGCTCCTAAGCTGAATATGGGCCCCAGATCACATCAAATCGATGGGGTTTATAGTCAACAATATTTATACCCCTTCCCCATATTAAGGAGCTACTCTCTTTCCTGATCCAGCTTTCTGTCTATTTTCCAAACATGACACTAACTCCCCAGACAATAAATTAGATCCACCTGCATATCAGATTTCAGGCTCAGAAAAACAACAACAACAACACTAGTATAGCTACAGGCCCTTCAGAATATAACTAAAATATGCCTACTAGCTATATACACAATGGAAGGCCCCCGCCCCCCGCAACACTTCATCTGCACTATTCCAGCCTTTAGGCCCATGATTGTTCAACAATTTGTTTGGCTTTGTATGTTAACTCTCTTTTCAGCCACCAGGTTCCAGATGCTAGTATGATGCCAACCAGACTTCCTTGGACAGACAACCTCACCAATGTGTCCTGGTGCTCTGCTTCCCCAGAGCCCCACCCTCCTAGGGAAAGAGAGAGGCAGGCTGGGAGTATGGATCAACCAGTCAACGCCCATGTTCAGCAAGGAAGCAATTACAGAAGCCAGACCTTCAACCTTCTGCATCCTATAATGACCCTGGGTCCATACTTTCAGAGGGATAAAGAATAGGAAAGCTATCAGTGGAGGGTGTGGGATATGGAGACCTGGTGGTGGGAATTGTGTGGAGTTGTACCCCTCTTATCCTATGGTTTTTGTTAATGTCTCATTTTTTAAATAAATAAAATATATAAAAAAAGAAATTTAGGACATAAAGCAGGTAAAATAGAGTTTCTGCTCTCAGTAGTTTGCCATGGTAGCAAAAAGAGGGATAGGAAGTATGTAGGTGCATTTGAGTGTCATAAGGTAATGATAGAGTGTAAGAAGGGTTTAACATGGTTGTCAAGAATGGAGCACTCATTCATTTTACAGAATACCATAGTCAAAGCTCAAAAGACTTCATTTGAACTGGTTAAGGTCAATCAATATCAAATATCAAATGCTAAAACCCAACTTTCAACTTCTTTCTATATATTTCCTTTTTAAAATATTAATTTTTAGATATTTTATTTCTTTATCAGCCAGAGATAGAGAGAAATTGATAGGGGAGGGAGAGAAAGAGAGACACCTGCAGCCCTGTTTCACCACTTGTGAAGCTTCCCTCTTGCAGGTGGAGACTAGGGGCTTGAACCTGGGTCCTTGTGCTCTGTAACATATGTGCTCAATCAAATGTGCCACTACCTGGTCCCTTAAAATATGTTTTTATTTGATAGGACAGAGGGAAGTTGAGAAGGGGAGGGGATATAGAGATAGAGACACTTACAGCACTGTTTCTCTGCCTGTGAAGCTTCCATGTTGTAGATGGGGACTGGGGTCTTTAATCTCAGTCCTTGACCATGGTAATGTGTGCTTTCAACCTGGGGTACCACCACCCATTCTCATATCTTATAACTTATAAATCCATTGGCTAGAAGAAATTCTTCTTAGGAGTGATATTAACTGGAACAAAGGAGAGAAAGTTACATAGAATTAAGTGCTTGGGTTCACTTGCATATCAGGTGTCAGGCTCAGAGAGAAAAAAACAAAGTAGTAAAGTCATGGGCCCTTTGGAATATATAAAATAGGCCTTCTAGCTATCTACAAAACGGAGACCCCCATGTCTTCAACTGTGTTATTTCAGCCTTTAGGTTCATGATAAGCCAACAATTTGTTTGGCTTTATATGTTAACTCTTTTTTCTAACCACCAGGTTCCTGATGATACCATGATGCCAACCTGAATTCCCTAGGCAGACGACCCCACCAATCTGTCCTGGAGCTCTGCTTCCCCAGAGCCCTTCCCTACTAGTGAAAGAGAGAGACAGGCTGGGAGTATGGATCGACCTGCTAATGTCCATGTTCTGTGGGGAAGCAATTACAGAAGCCAGACCTTCCACCTTCTGCACCCCATAATGACCCTGGATCCATACTCCTAGAGGGATAAAGAATAAGAAAGCTATCAGAGAAGGGGATGGGATACTTAGTGCTGGTGGTGGAAATTGTGTGGAGTTGTACTACTCTTATACTATGGTTTTTGTCAGTGTTACCTTTTTATAAATAAAAATAATAAAAAAAAAGAATTGAGAGCTTGAAAGACTGATTTCCATTTCTGGCTCTTTCTGGCTGAGTTGCATAGGACTTACTACTCCTACTACTAACAGCAGCATCAGTGCTCTCTTTATAAAATGAGGGTAGGAAATTTACCCCTTTAAAATTTTATTTTTTATTTTTTATTTAAGAAAGGATTAATTAACAAAACCATAAGGTAGGAGGGGTACAATTCCACACAATTCCCACCACCCAATCTCCATATCCCACCCCCTCCCCTGATAGCTTTCCCATTCTCTATCCCTCTGGGAGCATGGACCCAGGGTCATTGTGGGTTGCAGAAGGTAGAAGGTCTGGCTTCCGTAATTGCTTCCCCGCTGAACATGGGCGTTGACTGGTCAGTCCATACTCCCAGTCTGCCTCTCTCTTTCCCTATTAGGGTGGGTCTCTGGGGAAGCTGAGCTCCAGGACACATTGGTGGGGTCTTCAGTCTAGGGAAGCCTGGCCGGCATCCTGATGACATCTGGAACCTGGTGACTGAAAAGAGAGTTAACATGCGAAGCCAAACAAACTGTTGAGCAATCATGGACCCAAAGCTTGGAATAGTGGAGAGGAAGTGTTAGGGGGGTACTCACTGCAAACTCTAGTGTACTTCTACTTTCAGGTATATATTTTGCAGTAGTTTATGGATACGTGTGAACATATGCTCTCTCTCACAGAAACTGGTGTATATCTAGGTTATGGGACTTTGTTAGAAAGTGAACCACATGAAATGGAATTAGAGTATACTATGAAAGGAAAGGTCTCACCCGAGTAATGAAGCTGAAGGGTTGTCATTCCACACCTGAAGTCTCTGGACACAGTCTGAAGTGAAGCATGTTGAGGTGGCAATCGTTGTGTTGGTTAGGCTGTGATCGGCAGATGCAATATTATTTTATATGGATTGGGAGAGGCATACGGGAAAGTGGGCCCTATCCAAGGGTTCCAGGACTGGGGGAAGTAGAGGCTCTATAGTGGAGATGTGAGGTTCCTGCTGTCTTAGGGTTCAAAAAGACAATCAATAGTTAATGTTATCATCACATTATTTGGTAATTGGGTTAACTTTGAAAAGTCCTTTTGTTAGGGTTTGCTGTACAGTACCCAGTATCTTGTATATAGCTGTGCTATTGGTTGCTTCTGATCTACTTGGTCTAGGCTTTTGAGAGAGTCTGCATATCAATTACACAGCCTATTTACCCCTTTTTAAGACTGTGGGCATCATCAGAGGGAACATCCAAGTGTAAGTGTTATGTTAATTTTAAAGTGATTTTGCAATGTATATGTTAACTGCTATTTTACTCTTCCTGAATAGTTTGTTGCTGAAGAAAAAGTCCTAGATTATTTTTTTAAATTTCCTTATTGGGGAATTAATGTTTTACATTCGACATTAAATACAATAGTTTGTACATGCATAACATTTCTCAGTTTTCCATATAACAGTACAACCCCACCTAGGCTCTCTGTCATCCTTCTTGGACCTGTATTACCTCCTCCCACCCACCCCAGAGTCTTTGGTGCAATATGCCAATTCCAGTTCAGGTTAGTCCTGGATTATTGAGTCACCTCTCTGGGCTCATGATTTCTTATACATGAAATGGGATGGCATCTATCCCATCTACTTTAACAAATAATGTAAAGTAAAAAAAAATTCTCATGATAAAATATCAAATGCAAATAAGTGAAAAGTATAACTGTATTCCTGGATGGGGATCAATGATTGACTAGAAGAAACTGGGCATTGTCATTATAAGCTCACATTTTCTATACGGGGTCCATTTACAAAGAGAATTCATATCATTATCCTATCCCATCCCCTCACCAGTTCTGTGAGATGAGCTTATAAGGAAGAGCCAATCACAGGTGACTAGCCTCATCTCACAGATGTGAAACTGAGACAGAGGAATTGATGAGTCATGGGCTGAATATTAATATAGCCACAGAATCACCTCCCTTATTCTCACTCCTGCCAAATTTATTTTCTAGTACTCAGAATTTTATCTTAGTACAAGTCATTTGGGAAGATAGGTCACAGTCATCTTCTCTTGGAAGTTCCTCCTTGTCTTGGGGAATAACAATGGCCTCTCTCCCATTAAGTATTTAGTCCTCAGGGTACTTGATAAAATCTGCTTTCCAAAAATGGGTCAGAGGTCTTACTTGCATGAGGTGCTCCTGAAAAATAAAGAACAGAACCACCTGTACCCTTTGCTTTGTGGAGAGGCTTTCGATGGAGGCTGGCACAGCTGGCACATTCCTTAGGATGTGTTCAGCTGCTCAAGCTATCTCTGCCAAGACATACTGTCCTTTGTTCCTGCTATCTCTTGAGGACTTTCCTCCATATGCAGGCAGAAACTTAGGGGTTATTTTCCACTTCTCTGTTCTTGTCCCTTCTTTGCAAAACCCTCCAGTGACTATATTAGTCAGGTGTCCATATGTGGTCCCTTCCTCATGCAAATCATCAAGAAGAGAGGAGAAACATTATGATTTGGAATTTTCGTACATAATTGAATTGTATATATTTTTAAAAAAACTCCAGTCTTTTTTTTTTCCTGGCTAGACACAGAGAGAAACTGAAAGGGAAAGGGGAGATAAAGAGAGAGAATAAGAGATACCTGTAGCACTACTCCATTGCTCATCCCCTTGTCCTTGTGCATGGTCCTTGTGCATGGTCCTTGTGCATGAGGGACTTGAACCCTGGTATTCAACCAGGTGCACCACTGCACAGGCCCATTTCAATTTCATTTTATTAGAAAGTTTACTCTACATAATTTCTTCTTATACAGTATGGTCAGGATGCCTCCCTGATTTCTAGGCTGGGCTGAAGGGTTTCTTCTCAGGGATCCTAGATTATTGAACTTCTATCTGTTCCAACCTCTATTACATGATCCTCTTAATACCTGTGCTAGTGACTATCTCCCTCCACTACCCTGGGAATTCCTCTATTGCTGGTTTGGGTTCCCCTTTATACACAGCTCCTAGTAGAGGACTTGGCACACAATAGGTCTAGCATTGTAGTTAGGGGTATGGGCTCTGGAGACAGACTGCTTGTATTTGGATCCCACTTGCTAGTCTGAAGACTGAAGAATAGCCACTTAATTTCCTCAACTATATAAAATGGGTATAATGATGATAATTACCTCATAGGGTTGCTACAAAGACTAAAATGAAAAACATTTTGAGCAGTACCTAGTACAGAGTAAGTGCTATATATGAGTTGTATATTAGTTAAACCCCAATTGTGTATGCTGAGTTTTCACTTAAAGTAGGTTGTGCATTAAAGATATAATTCTTGTGTGGAATTGTACCCCTCTTCTCCTATGGTCTTGTTAATATTTCCATTTTATAAATAAATAAAAAAAGAAAGAAAAAGATAAAATTCCTTGCCTCCCTTTCTTGCAGGCCTTAGCTAGGAATGGAGGATAGGACAGACCAGGAAAAATTACATGTAAGAAATCCTTATTGTCTTTGTAAAATATGGCTGTTAGTGAAGTCTTTGTGTCTTGTGGCAGGAAATGCAATTAGACGGCCTCTTTCTCTACTCCTAATTTGCTTATTTGACACATATCACCTGGGTCAGCGGATGCTGAGAGGTATTAGTGTTCTATATAGTAACAGGAAGATCTTCTGGAGGATGATCTGAACCGGTCTTGGTTGGTTTGTATTGAGTGGCGTGTGTGGGAGAGGGTATTGGAGGCTAGCCAGTGGAGAAGGTTGGGCAGAAAGTACAAGAGTGCTTTCTTCTAGTGAGGTTATGGTTAGGTTAGAATAATCTTACTGGATATGTCCAGGAGATACAGTGTCTAACACTAGATCTGCCTCCAGGTAATCCAGTGAGAGTGAGAGCTTAGTCTTGAAATGGGCTTTGGATTCTGACAGTCTTGGCTCATTCCCTTACTGATTGTATGACTTTTAGGAAACTCAACTATCATTTAGCCCTTGGTTTCTTCTTTTGGGAAATAAGTAGCTTTAAAAACCAGTATTCTCAAAATTGCTTAAAATCAGCATTCCTTTTAATTTATTTTATTTTTTATTAGTGTTTTAATAATGATCAATAAGATTGTGGGATAAGAGAGGTAAAATGCCACACAATTCCCACCACCAGAGTTCTGCATCTCATCCCCTCCATTGGAAGCTTTCCTATTCTTTGTCCCTCTGGGGGTATGGACCAAAGATGTTTATGGGATGCAGAAGATGCAGAAGATGGAAGGTCTGGCTTCTGTAATTGCTTCTCCACTGGACATGGGTGTTTGCAGGTCAATCCATACTCTCTGCCTCTTATATTTTCCCCTAATGGGGCAGGGCTCTGGGAAGGTGAGGCTCCAGGAAATGTTGAAGAGGCCATCTACCCAGGGAAGTCAGGTTGGCATCATGGTAGCATTTGCAACTTGGTTGCTGAATAGCATAAAGATACAAAGCAGAACAAATTATTTAATATCAGAAACCTAAATGTAAGAATATAGCAGGTGCTATTTGGGGGTCTTCATTTTGGAAGAAGCTAGGAGTCTATTTTAGGTATATTCCAAGGGGCTCATGACTTTACTAATTTTGCCTGAGCCGTGTAGCTAACATGCAAGTGGGCTGAAAGATTGCCTGGAAAGATAGTGTCAGAGTTGGCATTCTTAAAATAAAGCAAGTTTCCAGTTTTACCCAATGATCTTGATTAACTGAGTCCAGAATGGGGACCTGGGCTTTGTACTTCTTGTAAGTAACTGGGATGTGTGGACTATAGTTTATGTGAATAAATTGGTTCTTACTGGTTTTGGTGTTATAGCACTATACTTTTCTCAATATTAAGTTACAATCTCACCATGTCAGGATCCTGATTAGAACTCCCCAATTACACTTGCTTTTAGGAAGGAGCTCTGTTTTCTTAGTCTGGCTTGAGAGCTTGTTTGGAAGTTCTAGCTGGGGAGCACAGCTACTCGTATACCCTTGACCGAAGACCGGTCCGTCTCTATTCGGGGAAGGCTGTCTTCTTCGAAGGAACGCAGCTTCGTGAGGGATGCACATGGAGCAGTGAGGGAGGAAGGGGACACCTGCCTAGCCAGCCAGATTAGCCGAATCAGCCCTGGCGATCAATGGGGTGACAGATGTTGCAGCCAGATCGCCCTCACATCCTAGTCTGGCTTGAGAACTGGCCCCCAACTCAGTGTCTGGACTCATATTCTACCATTGTCCTTTCCCAATCCATATTTTAGCCATATAAGGATTGTTTGCAGCATGTGAATTTCCCACCTCCTCTCTGCTTGAGCTGTTCTCCCTTTCTGATGTATTCTCCCCTTTCTGTCTTTTAAGGTTTTGCTCATTCTCACTTCTCCTGGAAGTATTCCCTATCATTTTCTGTTGCAGAAAGTCTGTTCTCCCCTGAGCTACAGAAGCACTGACACTTGGTGCTACTCACTAGTCATGAACATCAGGCTGCCTTGTATGTCTATTTATTTATTTATTTATTTAGCCTTCAGGAGTATCACTGGTGTAGCACTATGTGGCCACAACTTCGGCAGCCATTTTTCTCTTTCTTTTATTTCTTTCTTTTCTTTTCTTTTTTTCATTTTATTGGATAGGACAAAGAGAAATTGAAAGAAAGGGGGAGGTAGAGGGGGATAGAGAAAGAGAGATACCTACAAATATGCTTCATTTCTTGTGAAGCATCTCCTCTGTAGGTGGGGAGAGGGGAGGCTTGTACCTGGGTCCTTGAGCAGGTCTTTGCACATAATATTATGTGCTTGTAACCAGGACATCACTGCCTGGCCCCTATGGCTATTTACTTGTATTATGCTTTGTCCTGCCTTTCCCTTCTTCCTCACTGGAGTTCTTGGAGGGCAATGATTCATTCATATTGTCCTATCTCATGCGCTTTGCTGGCAAAGTCATAGACAACTATCTAGAGGTTAGTATTTCACTTGCTAGTTGATTGTCTCTGTCTTGAAATGAGCCAAGTTTGTTGCTTTATTTCCTAGCTTGAGAACACACTGTAATGGCAGTCACAAGAAAAAAAAGTCATGACTAGAAATATTATTTTCACATGTAAGTTTACCATCCTGAAAATGTTACCCACTAGTAAGAACAATAGACTATTTTAGAATTTGTTAAAAAGTAGACATAGTTCATAGCTGTTGTTTAGTAATAGTATAACATATCATTATATCATTAACAGTGATAGTAATTACTATTTTCCTAGCTCTTCAAGGAAAATGCCCTTATTCTCACATGTATGTGTTTAATAGGTATAGCGTGGTTAAGGAACATTTCTGGAAGATGAGTTTATTGAGAACATGTGGGCTCTGCAAACTCCACCCAGGACTCTCTTGCCTGGCCCATCTGCCTCTTTCAACCTAGGCCATATAGCTGCCATTAATTCTGCATGCTAACATCACTGTCACCTAAATAAATAATTATGACTTTCAATTAAAGAGCCTAGGACCTCTGGGACCCAAGATGACCCAGACACAGAGAAGCCCCCAGGTCCCAAGAGGTTACAGAGGCAGCTGCAGCTCTGTCCTTAGGTAGACTAGCGAGACTTGTCCCAGACTAGAAGAGGTTCAGAGAACCGGAAGCTGTGGATCTTCACTACTCATTATTCTCACTGCCTATCACTATGATTTGACCTAGGAGTCAAATGACTTAGTACCTAGTCTAATATTCATCTCTTGCACATTAGACCAGTGCTTCTTAACCTTGAATGTGCTTGTGAAACATCTGAGGATGTTACCAATATGAAAATTAGGACTCAGAAAATTTGGAATGGGGCCTGAAACTCTGCATTTCTGCAGAGCTCTTATGTTGATGTTTCAGACTCTCAAACCTTACTTCAAGTAGCAAGGAGCTAAACCCTAAGTTTTCCTTCTGAACCTCATTAAGATAAAACAAAACAAAGCATAACTCTAAGTTGAAGGTAAAGTCCATTTGTCCTCTAACTCCAGTGTGACACACATATTTTCCTCCTGTAGAGTCGGAATATGCAACAGTGTCAGTAACAAGGGCTCTTTTTACTTAGAGTCATTTGAAGATCAGCTACTTGTTTTAGAAAGGTCAGTATGGGAAGAGCTTGTGTAGAGCGTGCAGAGCTGAGGTTCCAGTAACTGTACATTGCATAGCCGAGGAGGGTATCAGTCACTGAAAGTGTTTCAATAAAGAGGAGCGATCAAGGATATCAGGCTATGTGGGTGTGAGTCCAAGGTTCCTAAGTAGTGCAGGAGTCAAGGTATGGGTGTGTTTCTCTGGAGATGTCAGTGTCATCAGTTTGTGTCCCATGGAAAAACTTATTTGTTGTATTTCATGAATTAGATTAAAAAACTAAAGAAAGTCAAGAACACTAAAGGGGGGAAAGGGGGGAGGGGAGGTAAGGGGAGAGTTTTGGGAGTTGCTTCATTCATCCCAGCAAGAGACTGAGTCCTGGAAAATTCAGTGACAATATCTGTGTATGACTGGTACACAATACTGAGTTCTGGGAGAAGACGGAGAAATAAGAGCTTTCTGGAACTTAACACCCCACTCAAGTTTCACACAAATGTTGCCACTGCCAAGTAATGATAAATACAGCCTCAAAGCAACAATAGACAGAGATAAGCTTAGTTCATGAAAAATGATGAGTACACATTCTGACTAGAACAGGAGCCTACTCCACTAGTCTGTATTACGATAGTCTTGGAAATGTATGTATATGTGACATTAATATTATAAATTTGAGATGTTTGTACTCTGAATTTGGAGCAATAATTGTATTTTGCTTTTTGATTGACAGAGTATATCAATATCAAGAACATAAATTCTAGAGGTAGGAGGTATAGGTTATTTTCTTTACTACTTTGTAGGTATTTGATCTTGGAAAAGTCACTTAATCATTCTGTGCTTTGAATTATACTTATGTAGATCTTGGACTGGAGTTGGTGTATTGCAAGAAAATAGAAAGACTCTAGGGTTGAAGGGGAGGGTTCAGGTCCTGGAACATGATGACAGAGGAAGACCTAGAGGGGGTTGAATTGTTATGTGAAAAACTGAGAAATGTTAAACATGTACAAATTATTGTATTTTATTGTCAACTGCAAACCATTAATTCCCCCAATTAATTAAAAAATCATTCTGTTTTTGTAAACCAGCATCCCCTGAATTACATATTTTGAAGATATGTGAGATCTTTCCCCTGGGACAATACAGTTTTGTAAATCTAGAGTAGGGCACCAAAGTAAAAACCCTGGAGTGAGGGTAAGGGTGGACATTCGGCTTCCCAGAATGGTGGGTGGGATGGAACATAGTCTTTTGGTGGTGGGTATGGTGTTTATGTACACTCCTATTAATTTGTAGTCATATAAATCACTATTTAATTAATATGAGAGGGGAAAATTGACTATATGTCTCAAACTTTTTAAAGTGCAGACTGAGTCTTTTTAATACATAGGCTGGGTATTTGATATGTTGACTCTCTCAAAAGCTTAAACAAGGGAGAACGGAAGCAACCAGTGGCACAGCTATATACAAGACATTGGTTATTATACAGCAAATCCGATCAAAGGGACTTTTCAAAGTTAACCCAGTTACCAAATAATGTGATGATAACAATACCTATCCATTGTCTTCTTGAACCCTAAGACAGCAGGAAACTTACATTTCCACTATAGAGCCTATATTTCCCCCAGTCTTGGAACCTTAGGGTGGGGAGCACTTTTCTGCATGTTCCTCTCAATTCATATCAAATAATATTGCATCCACCAATCGCAACCTAATCAACACAACAAGTGCCACCTCAGCATGCTTCACTTCAGACTGTGTCCAGAGACTTCAGGTGTGAAATGACAACCCTTCAGCTTCATTACTCGGGTGAGACCTTTCCTTCATAGTATTCTCTAATTCCATCCCAGGTGGATCACTTTCTAACAAAGTCCCAAAACCTAGATATAGACCAGGTTCTGTGAGAGAGAGCATATGTTCACACGTATCCATAAACTAGTGCAAAATATATACCTGAAAGCAGAAGTACACTAGAGTTTGCAGTGAATACCCCCCAACCCTTCATCTGCACTATTCCAGCCTTTAGGTCCATAATTGTTCAACAATTTGTTTGGCTTTGTATGTTAGCTCTCTTTTTAGCCACCAGGTTCCAGATGCCAGCATGATGCTTACCAGACTTCCTTGGACAGACGACCCCACCAATGTGTCCTGGAGCTCAGCTTCCCCAGAGACCCACCCTACTAGGGAAAGAGAGAGGCAGACTGGGAGTATGGATCAACCAGTCAACACCCATGTTCAGCAGGGGAGCAATTACAGAAGCCAGACCTTCCACCTTCTGCAACCCACAATAACCTTGGGTCCACACTCCTAGAGGGATAAAGAATGGGAAAGCTATCAGGGGAGGGGACGGGGTATGGAGTTCTAGTGGTGGGAATTGTGTGGGGCTGTATCACTCCTATCCTACAGTTTTGTTAATGTCTCACTTCTTAAATAAATAAATAATAATAAAAAAGACTTCCCAACAGCAAAAAAAAAAAAAAAAAAGAACAGGAGCCTACCACAGTCTTTGTAGGAACTGAACTCATGTCTGATGACTTCAGGACCTGGACCACTTCTGGATAGCTGCCTTGGCTCCCACATCCTTTACTTCTTTATTACATTGATGAGTTATAAAGGTTGTTCCAGGGTTATACTTGACTCATGGCTTCTCTATCAAGGACTTAAATTTTTTCCTTTGGAGCCAGGAGGCAGGAGCCAGGAGCCAGGAGGCAGGAGGCAGGAGCCAGGAGCCAGGAGCCAGGAGCCAGGAGCCAGGAGCCTGGAGCCAGAGCTTCACACAATTTCACCACTGCAGGCAACTTTTTCACAGAGAGAGAGAGAGAGAGAGAGAGAGAGAGAGAGAGAGAGAGAGAGAAGAGAATAATCTAGAGAGAGAGAGAGAAAGAGAGAGAGAAGAAAGAGAAGAATCTAGAGAGAAGGAAAGATGACAACAGCAGAGCATTCTCTAGCACCTCCCACCTCCCATGTGGCACTGGCCTAGCACATGGTAAGACAGATGCCCTATCCAGTGAACCACCTTGGGGCCTAGACACTTTTTTTAAAAGAGGATTTATTATGCATTCCCTTGTTTAACGTGGGCTGACCCTCCTTGGTTAGAACATGTCCTAAAATGAAATCATAGTTTTGTCAGTGCAGTAAATCAATGCACATATTATTTTATATCACTTATTTTAATTAATTAGTTAATTAATTAATTTTTGCCTTCAGGGAAATTGCTGGGATGCAGTGCCTGTACTATGAATCCCCTGCTCCTGGAGGTCAATTTTTCCATTTTGTTCCCTTGATATTATTGTTATTGCTGTTGCTGTTATTGTTACTGTTGTTGGACAGAACAGAGAGAAATCCAAAGAGGGGGGGAAGACAGAGGGAGAGAAAGATAGACACCTGTAGACATGCTTCACCATTTATGAAACAACCCCCCTTGCTGGTGGGAAGCTGAGGGCTTGAACTGAAATCCTTATGCCAGTCCATGTGCACTTAACCAGCTGCGCTACTGCCTGACTCCTTTTATTATTATTATTATTATTTATAAAAGGAAAGATTTCTATGGGAGCACACATGGTTACAGAAGTGATCTCAATGGGGAAGGTAAAGTTCCTGGTTAGGAAGTGAGGGCAATGATCCCCATGGCCCACCACCACAACATATTTCAGTGATTGCTAGGCTATTATTTTTTCCATTCTGCAGATTGGGAACCTGACACTCATAGGGGCTGCACAACTTCTCTGAGGTCACATAGCTTGCTAGAGGGAGAAACCAGGATTGGCTCTGTTCTTATGGCTTCCAACCCCATGCCTTTTCCGTTTCTCTCAAGTGAGGAGATGGCACCTTGTCCTTCAAAGGTGTTCAGGGATACAAAGGCTGACTCACAGTCATACAAAAACATGAAAAAAATAGGCTATCATTATATAGGTTGCATGTGGTATCTCAGAATAAAAGGGTTTCAGAGGAGAAATGAATCAGGGAGGACAAAAGCAACGAAGGAATACTTCCCAGAGGATGCCAGGCTTGGGTAGTTTAGTCCTGGAGCTTGTGCACAGTTGTGGAGCAGGAAGATGTGGGGGAATTTCATTTATGTTCTCACCCCCAGATCCCTAGACCACAGGGATGGGGTGGGGGTGGGATTTAAATGCATCTGGCCAGCTTGGCTGGAAAACTTCTCTCCTTCTGGTTTCACCCAGAGGATCTGTTTGGGAAGGTGAGGTAACAGGAAGGCCATCATCTGCATCATCATGGGCAGAAGGGAAATGGAAGAGTATCCTTGGGGCCTTCAAATGGCCTGTCAGCATTATCAAGATAACTGGCAGGTATCCTTTCTCCACCTGGCCAGGCACCAAATCCTGCTGCCCAGTGGCTCCAGATGTGGCCTAGAAGCTACTATTACTTAGGCGAGCTCCCCCCCCACCCCGCCCTAACCCCACCAGAGACCAGACCGCTCTTTGGTCACCCAGGAGAGCTGTTGGCTCTAGCAGCTGGTACTAGATTAATAATTGAGGCTCTCTTTCCTGAGCCCAGGGTGCATCAAGGACTAGTCCTCTTGTTCTTGCTATTACTGTGCTCTGATCAATTATCAGGGAAGAAATGAGGTCAGAGAGTACAGGTGTGGGCTTGGCTTTGTTTCTAGGGAAGGCTGGGGCTGGGCCTTTGGTAGGGCAACAATGATGAGGAAACAGTTCTTAGGGCTTTAGGCCATGGGCAGTAGAGAGGAGAGTGGACAATAACAAGTACAGAGCTTTTTAGCTCAGAAGGTTTGGACTCACTGTTGCCAAGAGATAAGAACAGCATTTGGAAAACATTTGTGCTCCGGGCTTCACAGGGCACTGGATGGGCCCATTAGCCACTTAATGTCCTGGATAATGACCCTCAGCTTCTGAGAATGTCAGCTAGAAACCCAGACTGTATCAACAGCATGGAAACAGGCCAGCATCCTCAGCCTCATGTTCAAAGCCCTCCCCATCTATCCAGTCAACCTTACTGGCTTTATCTATAACCTTCCTCTTATGTGACAACCTGAGCGTGTCCTGGCTCTCGTATTTCCTTTCCTTTGCTTAATATGCTGCTGCTCACTTTTACTTTCCTCTGATTCATCTCTGTGTGGTGATAAGCTCTTCATCCTCACTGTACTGTGCCATGTACCAGCTTCTTTATGAAGCCTTCTGTGATAGCTCCCATCAGAAGCTGTTTCTTGCCTCTGAACGCCAGGATGTCAATGACATTTTGCCTTATATTAAGGAAATCGGAACTTATTCTCATCTTTTTCCCCCAGCTTGGGAACAGTTGAATCACAGAGAGCCATACTTTATCCAGCTCTGATGACTGACTTTGACTGTACTTGGTTTGCCTGGCACGCTTTTTTGCACATAGTAGGATGCGGAACTACTACAGCTGCACACATACAGTTTCTCTACATTTCTCTGAACATCCACTTAGCGTGCAACTGCTTTTGTCCATTGATACTTTTCCACTTACTTCCCCCTTTGCTTTAAGTGCTTTCCCCTGATTTTCTGTCTGGTAAAATCCAGCTCCAAGTCAGGCTAATCTGGGCTCTCTCAGATTAGCCTGTGTCTTTTAGATTTTTCACTTATCTTTGATGGCATGATTTTCACTGTGCTATGAATATAGCAGATTTTTGACCTCAGGAACTCACAGCTAGGCAAATAGAAAAACAGTTATAGTGAAGCCTTCAAATCTAACATTTCAGGCTTAGATGCTGTAAGACTGATTCAGTGGTCTAAAAGGATATGTAATGAAATTTTTCCTTCTCCTAGATCAGAAGGGTTGCTGTCCTGTACAATGTTGTCATTGTGGTCTAGGTATGATCTCTCTTGGGCTTGCACGGTGTTCATACCTTACAACCATACCTAGAAACTTCACTCCAACTCTTCTATTGTAGTTCCATACACTAGAGGTAGTAGCTATTGTTAGATTTCTTGTGTTTCTTTTCAGATAATACATGTGCATAGACTTCTTTTTGTCATACATACCATTTGCATCTAGATTTCTTTTTGAAGCCATTTCTTACATTTGAGATTAATAGCAGTTTATAAAATCACAGGTTATAGTTCCAAACTGTACTCATCATCAAAGTTCTGTGTTTCCACCCTCCTAATGGTAACTGTGATGGCTATCATTAGATTTATTTTTTAAATTAATTGATTAATTAACTTTCAGCCTGAGCATGATACATCTCTGGCTTATGGTGGTGTCGGTAAGAAATTTAAACACTCTGATGCCTCAGGAATGAAATGCTGTTATAAACTGTCTCCTTGATTTTCCTCTTTCTTTTATAAATTTTAAACTTGTTGAACTATAATGGATGAAATTGGGAGATATTTAAACACACACACAAGTGTGGTGATTTGATATATGTATAATTATGAAAATATTCTTCATGCCATTAATCAATGCATCTATCATCTTTTTTTTATTGAGGGGGTTAATGCTCTACAGTGGATTCATTATATATATATATGCATACAATTTATTTTTAAAAAGATGTTATTTATTTATTAATGAGAAAAATAGGAGGAGAGAGAAAGAACCAGGTGTCACTCTGGCACATGTGCTGCTGGGGATCGAACTCAGGACCTCATTCTTAAGAGCCCAAGATTTATCACTTCCCAGACCACCATATACATACAATTTGCAGGCCACTAAAGTTTCTCCTTTTCATCCCACCCCCTACCTCCCCAGACTCCTTTGCTTTTGTTCAATATCCCATGTCCAGTCCATGTTTGACTTTATGCTGTCCCTCCCTGTCCCGCTAATAAGTGAGATAATTTGGTATTTGTCCTATTTTTGGCTTATCTCATTCACTCAACATGATGTCCTCAAGTGTCATCCAAGAGGATGCCAAGAAGACAGCTTTATCATTTTTAATAGCTGACTAGTATTACACTACTATGAACATATACACTATGTTTTTTTTTTTTTTGCCAGTCATCTGATGTTGGACAACTGTTCCAGGTTCTGGTGATTACAAATTGTGTTGCCATAAACATAGGTATACATAGACCTCTTCTGATAGGTATTTCTGTTTCCTTTGGATAAATCCCCAGAAGATTAATTTCTGGGTCATGGAGTAGTCCATTTCTAGTGTCTTGATAAGTCTCCAGATTGCTTTCCACAATGATTGGACCATTTTACAGTTCCACCAGCAGTCAGAAGTGTCCCTTTTCCTCCACATCCTCTCCAACATTTGTCATTTCTGTTCTTTCTGATGAATGACAGTCTCACAGGTGTGAAGTGGTATTTCATTGTTGTCTTTATTTGAATTTCTCTGATGATCAGAGACTTTGAGCACCTTCATATATCTGTTGACCCTATAGATCTCTTCTTTGATGAAATATATGTCCATATTCTGGCCCCATCTTCTAATGGGGTTGCTAGTCCAATTTTCCAGGAACATTTGTTGAAGAGACTCTCCTTTTGCCATTTAATGTTTTGAATCCTCTTGTCAAAAACTAGTTGACCATAGGTGTGGAGGCATATTTCTGGACCTTCAGTTTCATTCTACTCATCTCTGTGTCTATTTTGATTCCAGTACTAGTCAGTTTTGATTACAGTAGCTCTGTAAAATAGCTTGAGGTCAAGTAGCCTTTGGTCTTGTTCTTCTTTTTTAAGATTGCTTTGGCAATCCTGAGGATTTTTTGGTTCTAGATAACATTTTGTAACTTTTGCTCTATTCCTTTAAAGAAGTTAGTTGGTACCTTGATGGGGATGGTATTAAATCTATATATGACTCTAACCAGGATGGTCATCTTAACAATGCCAGTCCTTCCAATCCATGGGCATGGAATGTCTTTTCATTTCTCCTTCTCCTTCTCCTTCTCCTTCTCCTTCTCCTTCTCCTTCTCCTTCTCCTTCTCCTTCTCCTTCTCCTTCTCCTTCTCCTTCTCCTTCTCCTTCTCCTTCCCCTTCCCCTTCCCCTTCCCCTTCCCCTTCCCCTTCCCCTCCCCTCCCCTCCCCCTCCCTCTCCCTCTCCCTCTTCCTCTTCTCCTTCTCCTCCTCCTCCCTCTCCTCCTCCTCCTCCTCCTCCTCCTCCTCCTCCTATTCCTCCTTTGTCTCCAGGGTTATCACTGGGGCTTGGTGCCTGCACTACGAATCCACTACTCCTGGAGGCTATTTTTTTCCTTTTGTTGTCCTTGTTGTTTATTGTTGTTGTTGTTATTGCTGTCATTGTTGTTGGATAGGACAGAGAGAAATGGGTAGTGGAGGGGAAGACAGAGATGGGGAGAGAAAGATAGATACCTGCAGACCTGCTTCATCACCCATGAAGCTACCCTCTTGAAGGTGGGGAGCCGGGGGCTCGAACCGGGATCCTTACATGGGTCCTTGTGCTTTGCGCCATGTGCATTTAACCCACTGAGCTACTGCTCGGCCCCATCTCTCCATTTCTTTGTATCTCTATTTCTTTAATAGTGACTCATAGTTTTCAGTCTAAAAGTCCTTAACTTCCTTTGTTAGCTTTATTTCCAAATATTTAATTGCTTTTGCTATGCCCCATGGACAAGGGGAACAAGACCAAAAATGAATAGACGGAGCTATATCAAATTAAAAACGTTTTTCACATTAAAAGAAAATTCCATAAGGATAAACAGGAAACCCAGCAAATGGGAAAAGATGTTTGCACACTATACTTCAGACAAGTGGTTAATACAAACATCTATAAAGTACTCATACAACTCAACAAAAAGAAAAAGAACAATCCAATTAAAAAGTGGGCAGAAGATATGAAAAAATGATTCTCTAAAGAAGAGATATGGGAGTTGGGTGGTAGTGCAGCAGGTTAAACACAGGTGGTGCACAGTACAAGGACCAGCATAAGAATCCCGGTTCAAGCTCCCGGCTCCCCTCCTGCAGGGGAGTCACTTCACAAGTGGTGAAGCAGGCCTGCAGGTGTCTATCTTTCTCTCCCCCTCTCTGTCTTCCCCTCCTCTCTCCTTTTCTCTTTGTCCTATCCAACAACAATGACTACAATAACAACAACAATAATAACTATTACAATAAAACAACAAGGATAATAAAAGGGAATAAATAAATATTAAAAAAGAAGAGATACACATGGCTTACAGACTTATGCAGAAATATTCTAATTCACTTATCATCAAAGAAGAGCAAATAAAAACCATATTGAGATTCCACCTCACGATCCTGTGAGAATGGGCTCCATAATAAAACAGAGAGATAAGTGTTATAGAGGATGTGGGGAGAGAGGAACTCTATTACATTGCTGGTGGGAATATAAACTGGTACAACCACTATGAAGAATGGTATAGAGAATCCTTAAACAAATACAGGTGGAAATGCCATATGACCCAGCAATTCCATTACTAGGCATATGCCCAAAAGATATAACACTGATCTGAAGGGACATATGTACACCCATGTTTATAGTAGCTTTATTCACAATGGCAAAAACCTGAAGCCAATGAAAATGCCCTTTGACGGATACTTGAATAAAAATGTTGTGGGACATATACTCAAGATAGTATTATGCCTCAATAAAAAGGGATGATATTGTGTCTGTTAGGATAAAGTGGATGGAATTGGAGAAGATTATGCTTAGTGAAGCAAGTAAGGAGTCGAAGAACAACTACAGAGTGGTTTCACTCATATACAGAATGTAGACAATTGAGTATGTGAATGTGGAAAAAAAGTCAAGCTATTTTCAAGGATGTGGGAGAACTACATCTCTATCTATAATTATCTATGGGGGGATGGTCATGGAGACACAGACCTTTGGTGATAGGAGTGGTAAAAAAAGAAACCTCAGGCATTAAAGTATTTTTGATTAGTTAACTTATTAATTGATCATTTATTAATAACACAGAGATACAGAAAGAAAGATACACATAGTGAGAGAGAGATCAGAAAAGTGATCAATTCTGGCTTATAGAGATTGAACCTGGGACCTCAGAGCCTCAGGCATGAAAATCTTTTGCCTAAGCATTGTGCTATTTCCAGTGCTTAGAAATATAGTTTTACACACACACACACACACACACACACACACACACACACACACACACACACACACACACACACACACAAGATTCATTACACCTACCACCAACCCCCCAGTGTCATAACACCCAAAAGATCAGTCTATAAAGTCTACCCACTTCTCACTCTGCTTCCTCTGATAACCAGTATAGTTTTCAGAAAAAATAGTCTTATATTGGATATTTTTTATCTTGGTGCTATTACATTTGTTTTTGCTTTTATTTCCATTGCTATCGGAGTCTTCAAAGACACCTCTAAGGTCAATGCCAGGAACTATATTGCCTATGTTTTCTCCTATGCATTTTATAATTTCAGTCTTATATGTAAATGCTAAATTCATTTTGAATTTATTTATGTGCATGGTATTAGACAGCAGTCTAGTCTCATTCTTTCACATATGATAACTATCCAACTTTCCCAATATAATTTCTTGCTCCATACTATCTTGGCTCCTTTGGTATAAATTTGTATATAAACTATCCATAAATTGGTGGTATTACTTCTAGGTTCTTAGTTCTGTTCCACTGATCTGTGCTTCTGTTTTTGTTCTAGTACCATGTTGTTTTATTTACTTTCATATTGCAATAGAGTTTAAAGTTGGGGAACATGACACTACCATTATTTTTTCTCTTCAGAACTGAATTTACTAGTCAGAGTCTTTTGCAGTTCCAAATAAATTTTATGATTTTAAAAATTCTTTTTCTGTGAAGAGTATCATTGAGATTTTTTTTAACACTCAAAATTTTTATTTATTTATTCATTTATTTGCCACCAGTGTTGTCTTTGGGGCTCAGTGCCTACATGTCTCCACTATTCTCGTTGGTCATTTTTTAAAACAGAGTGAGGAATAGAGAGATAGAGAGAGGAAGATGGGGAGAGAAAGACCAAGAAAAGAGACTCTTGCATCACTGCTTTACTGCTGGTGAAGCTACCCCATGCAGGTGGAGACATGGGGTTGAGCCTGGGTCCTTGTGCATGGTGACACCTGTGCTTTGTTAGAGCCACAGATAGGCTCCTCACTGGTAATAAATTACTGGGTGAACAGATACAAGACACTCTTTTAAAAAAATATTTAGTTGATTTATTAGATAGAGACAGAAAATTAAGAAGGGAGGAAAAGATAAGAAGAAAGAGAACAGCACTGTTTCACCACTTGTGAAGCTTTCTTTTTGCAAGGCTGGAATCTGGGGCTTGAACTTGGGTCATAGCGCTTTGTAATCTGGGTCCTAGTGCGTTGTGCCCAATCAGGTGTGCCACTTCCCCCCCACCCTCACCCCCCAAAAAAAACATTCTTAAAGCTGTAAAGATTTTAGTAGTGCAATGGTCTACTTTTGGGGAGGACTTTTATTCTACCCTTTCTTTTTAATTTCTTTTTTATTTAAGAAAGGATAAATTAACAAAACCATAGGATAGGAGGGGTACAACTCCACACAATTCCCACCACCCAATCTCCATATCCCACTCCCTCCCCTGATAGCTCTCCCATTTTCTATCCATCTGGGAGCATGGACCCAGGGTCGTTGTGGGTTGCAGAAGGTGGAAGGTCTGGCTTCTGTAATTGCTTCCCTGCTGAATGTGGACATTGACTGGTTGGTCCATACTCCCAGTCTGCCTCTCTCTTTCCCTAGTAGGGTGGGTCTCTGGGGAAGCGGAGCTCCAGGACATATTGGTGGGGTCTTCAGTCTAGGGAAGCCTGGCTGGCATCCTGATGGCATCTGGAACCTGGTGGCTGAAAAGAGAGTTAACATAGAAAGCCAAACAAATTGTTGAGCAATCATGGACCCAAAGGTTGGAACAGTGGAGAGAAAGTGTTGGGGGGGGGTACTCACTGCAAACTCTAGTGTACTTCTGCTTTCAGGTATATATTTTGCACTACTTTATGGATACATGTGAACATATGCTCTCTCTCACAGAACCTGGTCTATATCTAGGTTTTGGGACTTTGTTAGAAAGTGAACCACCTTGGATGGAGTTAGAGAATACTATGAAAGGAAAGGTCTCACCCGAGTAATGAAGCTGAAGGGTTGTCATTGAGATTTTTATAGAAATTGCATTGAATCTATCTATTGCTTTAGGTGATATCATTTAATGACATTAATTATTCAAATCCATAAGCATAAACTAGTTTTTCCATATCTTTGTGTCCTTCTTTCCTTTTTTTCTTTTATGTATGTGTTTTTTGTAGGCAAATTTGTCTGTGGAACACATTTCTAGAATAAAATCAAACAGAATATGTGTGTTTTAAATTTGATAACATCACCAAGTTTCCCTTGAGTTGAGTCTTCTAAATGAATCAGAAAGCCTCTGGTCCCCACCTGCAGAAGGGAAGCTTTGCAAATAATGAATCAGTGATGCAGGTGTCTTTCTGTCTTTCTTCCTAACTTCTGCTTTCCTTTAGACTTTTCTTTATCTCTATTTAATAAATAAATAAATAAATATTTAAAAAATGAATAGGAATTAATGAGTTAAGGCATGGGCTTAAAGACGGCATGAGTGGAACAGGGCACCAAAGTAAAAAATCTCTGGGTGGATGGTAAGAGTAGATGTTCAGCTTCACTGGGGGTTGGGGGGAGATGGGATACAGTCCTTGGTGCTTGGAATGATGTTGATGTACACTCCTATTAGCTTGTAGTCTCATAATTAACTTAATTAAATCACTACTTAATTAATATGAGAAGGGAAATTGATTGAATGCCTCAAACCTTTTAATGCACAGATCATAGATAGTCTGAGTATATATTCCTTCAATCTAAGCACTTAAGACTTCAAATTGGTAATAAGATTAAATTTTAACAGTGGGATCAATTGTTAATACATTTATAGTAATGACTTATTCTTTGAAATGTTGACTCTCTTAAAAGCTTAGGCCAGGGAGAGCAGAAGTAACCAGGGACATTACTTTATAAGATACAGCTATATATAAATAATGTCAAAGGACATAATTTATGGTGAGGTCATGTATGATACAGCAAATCCTAACAATGGATTTTCAAAGTCAAGCCAGTTGCCAAATAATTTGATTATAGCAATAACTATCTATTGCCTTCTTAAACCCTAAGATAGCAGGAACCTCCTGCTTCCTCTATGGAGCCTATATTTCCCCCAGTCTTGGAACCTATAGGGTGGGGCTCACTTTCTTGCATGCTTCTCTTAATTTATACTAACTGATACTGCATCTGCCAATTCCAACCCAATCAGTGCAACCAGTATCACCGCAGCAAGCTTCACTTCAGAATGTGTCCAGAGATGCCAGGTGTGGAATGTCATTACTCATTACTTTAGCCTCATTACTCCGGTGAGACCTTTCCTTTCTAATAGGACTCCTTAATTCTAGTTCAGCTGGTGCTTCCTTACAAAGCCCCCAAACCTAGATATAGACCAGGTCTAAAGAGATAGGGCATATGTACACATGTATCCATTAATTAGGGCAAAATATATACCTGAAAGCAAAAGTGCACAGTAGTTTGCAGTGAATCAATAAATGAAGCAAGCAAGTAGAAAGATCTAAAAGACACCATAAAGTACCTAATGAAATAGTTTCTACTTAGACCTAAATACCTTCTTCACCTACTTCCTATTGCACTTCCCTCACTCACTCCAAAGCTAATGTTACCAAAGTAAGGACTACAAAGGCTGAATAAGAGCAAGAGACTGGCATACTTTAATGATGACTCCTTAGTCACTATCAGATCACCCCTTCAGCTGGGGCCCTAGGCAGGGAGTCCTGGGATTCCCACACAGTCATGATGGGCCTAGATCGCAAATACATCCCTCTCTCCATTGCCATCTCCATCAGAAACAACATAATGGACCCCTTTATATGCCCACACAGGACCTTTCCCTCAATGTGGATCAACAATGGTACAGAATGTTCCATCTTTGGAAGGGGAGTTGGATAACATACTCTATCTACCACCTGAGGAAGATAGGTCCTGAATTTGGTGCCACTTGGAACATTCCTACTTTTGACCACAGAATGTGAGCTAGGACCTACAGGGATGCAAAGGTTACACAGGCTCCTATGATGCACATGGGTCTCAAATCAAATCAATGGGGCTTACAGTCAACAATATTTATAAGCTTTCCCCATATTTGAGAGCTACCCTCTTCCTTGATCTAGCTTTCTAGCTCTTTTTTTTCAGCCACGTCATCATCTCCCCAGACAATAACTTGGATCCACCTGTATATCAGATTTCAGGTTCAGGCAAAAACTAGTAAAGTCATGGGCCCTTAGGAATATACCTAAAATAGACCTACTAGCTATTTCCAAAACAGAGACTCCAAATCTTCATCTGCAATATTCCAGCCTTTATGTTCATGATTAGTCAACAATTTGTATGGCTTTATATGTTAACTCTTTTTTCAGCCACCAGGTTCCGGCTACCATGATGCCAGCTGGACTTCCTTGGACAGACGACCCTACCAATGTGTCTTGGAGCCCTACTTCCCCAGAGCTCTGTCTCATCAGGGAAAGAGAGAGACAGGCTGGTAGTATGGATCAACCTGCCAAGCCCATGTTCATTGGGGAAACAATTGCAGAAGCCAGACTTTCCACCTTCTGCACCACATAATGATCCTGGGTCCACACTCCCAGAGGGATAAAGAAAAGGAAAACTATCAGGGGAGGGGATGGGAATTGTGTGGAATTGTACTTATGGTCTTGTCAGTGTTTCCACCTATAAAAAAAAAAACAGGCTGGGGGTATGTATTGATCTGTCAATACCCATGTTCAGTTGAGAAGCAATTACAGAAGCCAGAACTCCCACTTTCTGTACCCAATCTTTGGTTTATACTCCCAGAGAGATAAAGATTAGGGAAGCTTCCAATGGAGGGGATGGGATGTGAAACTCTGGTGGTGGCAATTCTACCCTTCTTATGCTACAATTTTGGCAATATTATTAAATCACTAATAAAAAATTAAAAAAGGGAAAAATAAAGACAGCATGAGGAGACCTATGTGTGGTTTATATAACATAGAATATTTGAAAGAATTGAGTCATATTGTGTGACTGAACTGTAAAGCAAAGATCATTGTATAGTGAATGATAAAGTAACCTTTCTGTGCAGTGACCATGTTACTCAGACCATTATGGATTGGTATAAATCATAGAGGTTGGCAAAATGTGGTTCACTTGGAAAAACTGGCTTATTGTCTGCTTTTGTAAATAGAATTTTATTGAAACACACCAGGCCCATTTGTTTACTTGTTGTCAATGACTGCTTTTACTGCAATCGTTCAGTTGAGTGGTTGCAACAGAGTATTTATAGTCCACAAACTCTAAAATATTTACTACCTTTCTTTTTACAGAAAATGTTTGCCGGTCTAAACTGCCGGATTAGTCTGAGATCTGTGGCAATCACTAGAGAGTATTAAGGAGTGGAAGAAGGTGGTCAAATTTGCACTGAGGGAAGATCATTTTGTTGTGATATAGAGAGTATTGGGGAAGAAGGGGTGGGAACTGAGAACAGAAACAAGGCTGGTTCAGTGGCCCAGTGAGAGATGATAGTTTGGAGTAAGTTAAAGGCATTGTGGATGGAAACTGGAAGGCAAATCTGGTGGTGCTTAAGAGGGCATGATGAAATGATATCTCATTGTTTTTATTTGCATTTCTCTGACAATCAATGACTTGGGACATTCCCCCCCCCCCCATATGTTTATTGACCTTTTTGGATCTCTTATTCTGTTGATATTCTCTTCCCACTTTTGGATGGGTCATTTTTTTTTTTTGTTGTTGTTGTTGCTGAGTCTGGTGAGCTCTTGATATGTTTTGTTATTAGCTTTTTGTCTAGTGTATGGTATGTAAAAACCTTCTTCCATTTTGTAAGGAGTCTCTTTGCTTGGGTGGTGGTTTCTTTTGATATGCAGAAGCTTTTCAATTTGATGTAGTCCAATTGGTTTGTTTATTTTTTTTCCTTGCAATTGTATTTGAGTCGTTGAAGATGAATGGTTAAGAGAGTTGTGGGGTATATATACATAATGGAATACTACTTACCTATTAAGAATATTGAATTCATCTTTTCCATCTCATCTTGGATGAAGCCTGAAGGAATCATGTTAAGTGAGATAAGCCAGAAAGAGAAGGATGAATATGGGATGGTCTCACTCATGGATAGAAGTTGAGAAATAAGAATAGAAAAGGGAACACAAAGTAGAACTTGGACTGGGTTTGGTGTATTACACTAAAGCAAAGGACTCTGGGAGGGGAGGGCTTTTCAATTCCTGGTACCTAGGTCGGGGGTGAGAATGTTTTGCAGAAAACAGAAATTTTACACATCTATCAACAACTTTATTTACTGTAAACCATCAATCCCCCAAATACGAACAGGAAAGGTAGAGAATTCAAGGACGTCTAGGAAGATGCTAATGCTTGAAATCTGCTATGTTGACATGCATGACAGGTGAGACCTTTTTATTTATTTTTTTGTTTTAAATACTGGTGTTCAGGGTATGACTGCTAGTGACCCAGGGTATCTAGTCTCTCTTGACTTGAAGGGTCAATACCCTCTAACCTGCAAGCTGGCATCAACAGAATGAGACCCAGGAGGTGTCTTCTTTTTTTAATTTCTTTGATAAATATTCAATATTTATTTACTTTCTCTTCTGTTGCCCTTGTTTAGCAGGTATCTTCTAAGGCTATGCTCAATCTTTATTTTCTCTCACATCTTTAATTCATTTTTTATTTTATTTCCAACCCATCTCCCTACTTTCCTGTCCATTTTCAAATTCTTCATCAGGATGATTTAAAATCTCCAGGAAGTAGCAGGGAGCTTCTTCATGGGATAGGTTGGGCTGCTATTTTGCTTTCTCTGGCTCAATAAAGGTAATCTGGTCATGTTCCACACACCTTGGAATGGAGTTGGTGTATTGCAACAAAGTAAAAGACTTTGAGGTGGATGGTGGGGAGAGTTCAGGTCCTGGAACTGGATGGCAGTGGACTTAGTGGAGGTTGTATTGTTATGTGGAAAGCTGGGAAATGTTGTGCATGTACAAACTATTGTATTTACTGTTGACTGTAAAACATTAATTCCCCCAATAAAGAAAAAAAAAACCCTACATTAGTTATCAAGGAAATAAGCATGAATGAGGGAGGATAGGATAGAAGAGTCTTTTTTTTTTTTTTTTGGTGTAGTGGCACTGAAACTTTGATAGTGGATGTGGCTAGCCTTATACACATAGAAAAGTTTAAAACTATGACCCTCAAATGTTCGAGCATTGGAAACCAAGGTTATATTGAAAAATTTCTGACAGAGTAAGTGGCAAAATGGGAGTTTTGAACCTAAGACCATCTAACTCCCAAATCTGTGCTCTTTCTTTTATACACTGCCAAGTTTAGAGTGGGTGATGAGTAGACTAGGGAAAAGGATGAGAATCCTGGGTATCAACAGGGCTGGAGGAGTCTAAAAATCCAAGGCCCTTTCTAAGCTCCAGCACTCGTGCCTGCTCAGTCGACTGATTTTTTATAAAATAAAAGAAGTCCCTGGAATTGAGAAATATGTGTGTCTCCTAGATTGGATTGTGCAGTGAACAGTAGCCAGAGTGAGCAGTAATCCATCATGGCCTGGCATTGGCGCGTGCTGGTAGAACTATTGTGAAGGTGACCTTGGGGAAAAACCAGGCTGTTACCTCTAGTTGTCTTCTGGGAGTCTGGGCACATGCAGAAGGGGTGTAGAGTGACACTCCTCCCTACTAGTGAGCTGCTTTTCTTTATTTTCTTTCCAGCTTTTAACATCCTGTACCAGTATTAGTTTGGCAGAAGGCTGTCGGGTCTCAGGAGCTGAGGATAAGGTTAAGTAAGCCTGGAGAGGTGAGTTAAGTCAGCTAGACCCATGCATTTATACTGAGACTGAGCTTAGTAGCTATTGTGACCCCAGCCCTAACAGCCTCTCACACTCCTTAGTAACTGAGGGCCCTGATATTTAACTTCACTAGGGTCAGCCTGAGACATTTAGGGGATCTCCTCACCCAGAAATGAATCATTCTGGCTCTGTAGTCACCCAAACCTGAATTAGAGTCTTATACTTGGCTTGACTGCCAGCTTGCTTGTGATTTGTATGATTTGGGCAAGTTAGTCCCTGCTTCAGTTTCTTCTTCTATAAAATGAAAGGAAGAAATAGGATCATGTAAGTAGAACCCTCTGCTATATCTGAGTACAGGAAGTAAGTATCTTGACAAAAACGATAGAATTGTTTCCTTTGTTCATCGAGGTCACTCTCTCAGAGATTATATGTTCTCTTTTACAGAAAGATAGAGAGAAGATGGGGCAGGGTGGTGGCACATTCAGTTGAGGGCACACATCACCATGTGCAAGGACCTGGGTTCAAGTCCCTTGTCCCCACTTACAAGGAGAAAGTTTCAAGAGTAGTGAAGCAGGGCTGCAGGTGTCTCTCCTTCCCCATTAATTTTTTAAAAATATTTATTTATTCCCTTTTGTTGCCCTTGTTGTTTTATTATTGTCGTCGTCGTTGGATAGGACAGAGAGAAATGGAGAGAGGAGGGGAAGACAGAGGGGGGAGAGAAAGATAGACACCTGCAGACCTGCTTCACTGACTGTGAAGTGAACCCCCCCTGCAGGTGGGAAGTTGGGGGCTTGAACCGGGATCCTTACGTCAGTCCTTGTGCTTTGCGCCACCTGCGCCTGACCCCCTTCCCCATTTTTATCTCCCCTTTTCAAACCAGTTTCTCTGTCTGTATTCAGTAAATGAATAAACAAAATAAAATAAAAAGAAGTGATGAATATTCTGCCCCATTGTTAAAGAATTACTGTAAATTCTTTGCTCATCTGTTGCTGTGGGGGGGGGTGGAATTTTTTTTTTTTTAAAGAAAGACAGAAAGGTACCTTTTTGTACTTTTATAGATTTATAAAAGACAGAATGGGGACCAGTCGGTGGCTTACCTGGTTAAGTACTCACATTACAATGCTCAAGGACCCAGGTTCCAGGCCCTGGTCCCCCTACCTGCCAAGGGGAAAGATTCACAAGGAGTGAAGCAGGTCTGCATGTGTCTCTCTGTCTCTCTCTGTCTCTGTCTTTTTCTCCCCTCTCAATTTCTGTCTCTGTCCAATAATAAATAAATAGAAATTAAGAAAAGAATAAAGACATGCTTTCTGAACTAGTGTAAACATTGATATGATCTCCTGTAAAACTTGGAATTTCTGGTTTCCTGAATCCCCCCAACATTTTATATTTATTGAATATTTATTATAGTTTATATGTTTTTGAGGTAACTTTTATTCATAAAACTATATATATGTATATATATCTTTAAAAACATAATTTCTACACCTCTTCAAAATATGTGACAATATTACCCCTACCACCAAATTATCAATTTCCTTCAGCTAAAGTCTATAAGACCACCTCTTTCAACTCATTAAGGTAACCTCAGTTCTGCTGAGATTACGTATTTTTTTTCATCTGAATTGTCTTGTTTCCTTGTTTTGTTTCTTTAACTCTCATGAGTATAAAATTTAGTATTTTTCTTTTATAAAAGTCCTTTTAGCATTTCTTGTAGGGAGGGATTAGTGGATTTATTTCTTGACTGCCATTGACTGTCCACCATGCTCCAGGTACTTTCACAAGCTCTTGCAGATGTTAGTACTGGTTGAAACATCACCAAATGCTATGACAAACAAACCTGTGCAAGGATAAGATTCAAACACATTGAAGTTTATTTTATTCTCTAGTAAAGCCCAGAATGGTTGCTCCTGGTTAATGGGCCATTCTTCTTCAAGTGATTAACCGTAAGCTTGGGCTTCTTACATAAACTATGAGGATCTTTCAAGTCTGGCATGTCACTATAGAAATAAGATCTTATCAACACCTAGCATCAAAAAGAGAAAAGAGCATTAATCTTCACACTTCAGGTCAGCGGCACAGATATGGGTTGACTCTATCTATCTATCTATCTATCTATCTATCTATCTATCTATTTTTGCCAATTTTTCCATTTTTTAATCAGTGATTTTTTTATAGTTTTTAAAATATTTATTTATTTATTCCCTTTTGTTGCCCTTGTTGCTTTACTGTTGTAATTGATGTTGTTGTCTGTCTTCGTTGTTGGATAGGACAGAGAGAAATGGTGAGAGAAGTGGAAGACAGAGAGAAGACAATAAAGATAGGCACCTGTAGACCTACTTCACCACTTGTGAAGTGACTCACTTGCAGGTGGGGAGCTGGGGGCTCGAACCGGGATCCTTCTGCTGGTCCTTGTGCTTTGCGCCATGTGTGCTTAAGCTGCCGTGCCACCACCCGACTCCCATAATCAGTGATTTAATAATATAAGGTAACGGGTACAAAAATTGATTTATAAACGGGTATAAAATTGATTTATTATTTATTTATTTTGTAATATTTATTTATTTTCCGTTTTGTTGCCCTTGTTGTTTAATTGTTGTTGTTGTTGTTAGTCATCACTGTTGGATAGGACAGAGAGAAATGGAAAGAGGAGGGGAAGACAGAGAGGGGGAGAGAAAGATAGACACCTGAAGACCTGCTTCACCACCTGTGAAGCAACTCCCCTGAAGGTGGGGAGCCAGGGGCTCGAACCAGGACACTTAAGCCAGTCCTTGTGCTTTGTGCCACCTGTGCTTAACCTGCTATGCTACTGCCTGACTCCCAGCTTCCCTATTCTTTATCCCTCTGCCAGTATAAACCAAAATCTTTATGGATGCTAAAAGTGGAAGATCAATCCATATCTCCAGCCTATTTCTATCTTTCCCTAGTGGGGTAGGGATCTGGAGAGGTGAGGTTCCAGGACACATTGATGAGGTTGCCTGCCGAAGTTAGTCAGATGGTATCATGGTAGCGCCTGCGACTTGGTGGCTGAAATGTGGTAAGAAATAAAGCAGGGAAAATTTTTTAATAAACAGGAACCTAAAGGTAAGAATAGAGCAGATAAAACTAAGGATCCTCATGTGGGAAGAAGCTAAGAGGTTTATTTTAGGTATGTTCCAAGGGGCCCATGACTTTTTGTAATTTTTGCCTGAGCCTAATAGCTAACTTGCAGGTGGGCTAAATATTGTCTGGGAAGATGGTGTCACAGCTGAGAGTAGGCCTAGAAAGCTGGATTAGGGCAGAGAGTAACCCCCAACTATGAGGAAAGCATATAAATACCATTAACTGTAAAACCCATTGATCTGCCCTGGGGCCCATAACTATTCCTATTTAGCTCAGGAGCCTGTGTAACCTCTGCATCCCTGTCAGTCCGAACTTGCTTTCTATGGTCACAACTAGGAACATTCTAGATTTCACTCATTTCAGGACCAGTTTTCAACAGACAGAATAGGCTGACCTAGACTCCCTTCAGATAGTGGGGCAATCCCTACCATTGCTGTTCTATTCTGAGGGCAAGGTCCTGTAGAGGCCCACAAAAGGGCTTATGATGATGTTCCTGATGGAAGTGATGGTGGAGAGAAGGATCTATTAGAGGTGTAGGCCTGTCATATCTATTTGGGAATCCAAGGATTTCCTGACTAGAACCCCAGATGATGGGCTGTATTTTGCCCATTTTATTCACTTCTAAAGTCCTGCTTTCACTTCCTTTCTAAGTTACACCTACATCTATTACTACTTTCAAATGTCCTTCCTTTTTCCTCTTCTCTCTCAGATTAGTAAAACAGTGCCCAACTTCCTGTGTTGTTTTCCAGATTCTCTTTACCCTTTCAGTGATAAAAACAAAGATTCCTGGTGATAATAATTCTGGGTCCTAGTGGAATTTGGGTTCAGAGCCCTCTGGTCATCTTTCTGTAATATTTCTCCCCCTCTGTGGGTATGGACCAAAATTCTCTATGAGGTGCAGAAGGTGGGAGTTCTGGCTTCTGTGATTGCTTCTCTGATGGACATGGACATTTATTGGTCAATCCATACCCCTAACCTGTATCTTTATCTGGTAGTATAGGGCTCTGGAGAGGTGAGATTCCAGTGAGGTGATATGCCAAAGGAGGCCAGGATGGGATTGTAATGGCATCTGGGATGTGGTGGCTGAAAGGCAATAAAATATACAGCAGGACAGGAACCAAAGATTAGAATTAAAGCCAATGAGATTAGGGACCCTAGAGTGGAGAGAAGCTAGGAAGTCTATTTTAGGTATGTTTCTAGGAGCCTAGGGTGTTAGTAGTTTGAATGAGCTTGATAGCTAACATGGAGGCTACACTGAAATATTGTCTGGAAAGATGATGTCAAAGTAGATCATAGAACCTGAAAGCCAGGTTAGGGCAGAGAGTGGCTTCCAGACTTGCAAGGAAAAATACAAGTAACTGCTTACCACATTGATATGCCCTGGGGCTGATGTATATTCATATGTAGCACAGGATCCTGTTAACCTCTTATTCCCTGTCAGTCTGAGCATGGCCGTAGTTGGGAACCTTCTAGGCTGCACTAGGCTGCACTTACTATAGAACAAGTCTTTCTCAGTTGCAGAGTTGGATGACCCAGCCTCCCTTTGGAGAGCAGAGAGTAACTCCCAGTCCTTATCTCTGGTAGTTAATAGTGAGGGTAAGGTCCTTAATAGGCCTACAAAAAGGCTTATGATGACCTTACTAATGGAAGTGACTACTGATGGTGGAAAGAGGGATCTATTAGAAGTCTAGGTCCATAGTATATATGAGGGAATCCAACAGTTCCTTGACTAGGACCCTAGGTAATGGGGTGGCCTGGTATTGGCCAAAATATCCATCATTAAGTGAAAACCAGATATCACTTTGATACATATGCTGCCAGAGTTCCAACTCAGGACCTCATGCTTAAGAGTCCAACACTTTATCCACTGCACCACCTCCCGGGCCACTATAATTCCTTCTTTGTCTGACAAGCTTAGACTGTCTCCCAGTAGTTAAGGCCTTGAATTTCACTTGTTATATCCAAGCTGGTATTAGGCTTAAGGAGTCTGGCCTTGAGTTAGGAAGGAAACAGACTTAGGTTTTTACTGGGGCTTAATGAACACTATTATTATCGAACCATTTTGTGAATTCAGGCTCAGAGCTAAATGCTCCACATGAATTAACTACAAACCTATGGGGGTGGAGATTTCTGTCATTGTCCTCATTTTATATATGAGTAGTTGAGGGCTCAGAAAGGCTAAGTGATATGCCTAAGGTCTTTTTTTTTTTTTTCCCTCCAGGATTATTGCTGGGCTCGGTGCCTGCACCATGAATCCACTGCTCCTGGAGGCCATTTTCCCCCCTTTTATTGCCCTTGTTGTAGCCTCATTGTGGTTATTTTATTACCATTGTTGATGTTGTTCGTTGTTGGATAGGACAGAGAGAAATGGAGAGAGGAGGGGAAGACAGAGAGGGGGAGAGAAAGATAGACACCTGCTGACCTGCTTCACCGCCTGTGAAGCGACTCCCCCGCAGGTGGGGAGCCGGGGGCTAGAACCGGGATCCTTATGCCTGTCCTTGCGCTTTGCGCCACGTGTGCTTAACCCACTGAAAGGACAAGAGAGTGGTGGTTTGAGTATAATTGGTGAGGGAGGGCAAACACTGAGGGAGAGGAAGGGTCCTTCAGCTTGTCACCTGTGACAAGGACCCCTGAACACTTCTGAGTTCTACATATCTTTCTGTAACCAGGACCCTTTATGACCTTGTAGAAATCTGGTGCATGTCAGCAATGCAACAAAGTCATGTTTTGATCTAAGCTTTGCCATTTACTCTTTGTGGGGTATTGAATGAGATTGAACATCTGAGTCTTCTTTTCCTCTTACTACCACAATAATAACAGTTTTATCTGCATTGTAGTGTGTATGTGTGTGTGTGTGTGTGTGTGCATGTGTAGTGTTCTTCACAGAGTTTGGTGTATAGTATGTGATTAAAACTTCTCAGAGCCATATGACCTCACCACTTTCAGAAACTTTCATGAGTCTAGCCTTCACTGAGGGTCTCTGAAGCTCTGAGATTTATTATTCTCCAAAATGGTCTCATGATTTCCTGTATCCAAGCCATTGCAGTGTCTCCTAATCTCTCCTTAAAGAAGGATGCCTGGAGGAGATGACATTTAGGTTAGATCATAAAGGGCAACGAGGAGCATTTCATGCAAAGGAGGAAGGCGCTGACATTTCAGGTAGAGGCAGCTGCCCAAGCACTGGCATGGGAGTGTGAAATAGCATAGAGTGTTTGGGGAATGGACTCTGGTCTAAAGACAAGATCCAAGAACCCTCAGTAGAGGGAAGAACTTGAAGTCATGGGAGTAGGTAACACTGGGAAGTAGGCCAGCAGCCCAGACTACAGTTACGCCATCTTCAGACTATAAAGTATTCATTTTTTCATTCATTCAATAAGGTGAAAACCTTCTATGTAACATGCTATGAATATAGCAGAAAGTAAGAGTGAAAAAAAACTTACCCCATGGAGGTCATTTAGAGGGTAGAGTAGACATAAGCAAAGGTAAAATGTGCAGTATGATTGATGGTGATAAGCTTTCATGAGACTAATTGAACGATGGGAGTAGAGGACATGGTGGCAAATGCAGCTATGAAATGGGGTGCTATTGAGGCTGGAGATAGCTCACTTGGTAGAGTGAACACTTTGACATGCTAGAGGACCAGGTTGAAACCCCCAGCCACAGCATGGGAACACCTGAGAGATTTCACAAGTGGTGAAGTGGTGCTTTGGTGTCTTGCCTTATTCTCTTCCTCCTCCTCCTTTTACTTTTTTCCCCTTTCTTTTTTTTTTTAATTGATTTAATTATGATCAACAAACCACATGATAAGAGGGGTACAATTCCATACAATTCCCACCACCACAGTTCAGAGGCCCCCCAGTTCCCCAGGCCCCACACAGCTAGCAGAGCTTGTAGGACCCCCCCCCCCCTTCATGTTGGTGTGTGAGGAGCCCCCAGGCCCAAGGCCTATTTGTTATTAGGGTAATAAATAAACAAGTTTCCTGTCAGCGCAGGGACTGGCACAAGCCCCTTAGAAAATAAATGCTGCCTCTGAAATAGACAAATATTTACCATCCTCCAGAAGAAGTTGTCAGCCCTGTTAAAGGCCTCCAGGGCTTAGAATTAAAGTGAATATTCAGATTTTTAAAATCCTAGTGGGAATATATCAGTATGCTTCTTCATAACAAAGACTGAATTGCCTGTCTTTGAGAACCTACTATGTGCTCAACTTTCCATCATATTTGGGAAGAGCTTGTGAGAGTACCTTGTTATAGGTGAGGACAATCATTTCTGGGTGAATGAAGTAACTTGCTAAAATCATGCAGCTGCTGGTAATAGATCTAGGCTTTGAACCTGACCCTCAACCCACACTTTGGGTTAGAGTTTTCTATAACTAGTATGTCAAAACCTTTAGTTTGGTGGAGGAGTAAAGGACAGGAACATATGCTCCTCTCCCCTGACAACCTTGAGTCAAATTTACTTCATGCAATAAACAAAATGACCCCTGAGGGATTGTGCACTTAAGTAAGGTGGCTGTGGGATGACAGAGGAAGTTGAATTATAAGAGTGCAGAACAGGGGCCAGGTGGTAGCGTACCCTGTTAAGCACACATATTACCAAGCACAAGGACCTCGGTTTGAGGCCCCACTCCTCACTTGAGATGCCTCAAGGGAAGTGAAGTAGGTGTGCAGGTATCTATTTTTCTCTCTATCATTATCTTCTCTGTCTCTGTCTCTACCTCTATCTTCCCTTCCTCTCAATTTCTCTCTGTCCTATCTAATAAAAATTAGAAAGAAAAACAAAAAGGCTGCTGGTAACAGTGGATTTATAGGGCTGACACTGAGCCTCAGTGAAAAACTTGGTGGCAAAAATAAATAAATAAAAATAAAATAAGATTGCAGAACATTAGAATTGGGGAGATTTAGAATTCTTTGCATAGATGGAGACCAAGGTCTGGCCCAATCTTAATCTTATATTTTGTGTGCATAAATCAGACAAAATGGCATCAATTTTACTAACAAATCCGAAGTCTGGGAGACTGATGATCTGCCTAAGAATCTGTGGCTATAAATTGGCAGGGAGAGTGAGTAGGGCACCTATATATCAGGCTGCCAAATTTCATTCCTGATTCTGCCAATTACTAGCTTTGTGACTTTGGGCAAGTTTCTTAACTCTGTAAGCTTCTGGTTCCTCATCTATGAAGCAGACAATATGATAACATCTTGTGGAGTTGTTAGAAGGTGAAAATATGTGTAAAATGCTTATACTATACCTGGCACATAGCAAGAAAGTAGTAACTATATAATAAAGTGGTTATTACAAATATTGGTAGTTATTATCATTATTGAATTCTTTGTGTGCCAATCTTCATACTGAAAAATTTATGTGTCTAAAGCAGTTATTGTTAGTATTCGTCTATATGCCTCTAGCATTTACCATTTCTAAACACAAGGAGCAGGACAGAAGTACCAGAGTATCTGTCCCACCTCTTCTAGTGCAGATCTCAACCCATCAGTGAAGGAAGCAGCTACCTCATCCCTCAGGACAGGTAACTCTGAGATAGTTCTATGTAAACCGTCATAGTCGGCTTCTGTGTACTCATGGAGGTAACTTGTCTATAAATTCACTCATCATTAGTGCCTTCTCTTTCCTGTCTCACTTTGCAGTGTTTCCTGGGGTTGTTTTCCAAATAAACTATTTGCATTTGAATTTTTGTTTCAAAATCTGCTTCTAGGAAAACCTTAACTAAGACAGTCCCTAGTATGTACATAGGACTGATAAGGTAGATAAAATGTGTGTAGGGGAATAGGAGGAAGGAATAGATTCTGTAAAGGCATGAGCAAGCTTCTTGTTGAAAGTTGAGGAGAGAAGTATGACTGCGTTAAAGATTTTGCCCTCTTAAAATTTGATGTGAATAGACTCAGAAACAATCTCTCATATGATTGTGAGGATAATAAATACCATATAATATTTGAAGACTTTTATGAAAAGGGTGAGATGTCTACAAATGTACATGGACATCTATAATTGTAAATGGATCCCTCCTCCCATAAATATTCATCAGCTTAAAGATGGTTTTAACTAGCTGAGCTTCACTTAAAAATACCAGTAATTTCTGACACGTCTCAATGAAGCACATACAGGTTGTGGAGACAGCTGCATATCCTCTGGACTTGATGGAAACAAGAGGCTAAGCTCATCCTAGAAATGACTGCTGTCCTGCACTGTCTGACCACACTTATCTCCTCCTCCCCAAACAAAGTTTTCTTTTCTTTATGTCCCTCTTCCACTTGGTGGTAGTATCCCTCCCACACACTAATCTTTTCATGCCTCTGCAGTTATTCTCTCCTTCTCTTTCAGTTTAGGAAACAATCTCTGAGCTCGTACTGTGTAGAACATTTGACAAACCCTGTGGACCCAAGGAGGACTCAGATATAGATCTTGTTCCTCAGAGAATTTCTGGACAGGAAGATGTGTTTCCTGTTATCATACTGACAATGGCTAAATAGGGAGGAAGAAATCACAACAGAAAGTCAGAAGAGGGGATTAGTTAACTCTGCGGATAAGGTCATGGGAGGCATCTCAAGTTAAGTAGGCTTTTGAAAGACATGAAAGAACTGGGCACTGTTCTTCCATGAACTGCTGTGTCCATTTCCCTAAGAGAATGAATATTACCCCTTGCCAAACCTGTTTATTTCCCTCATTCAGAATCCTTTGTAACAAGCTATACTCAGGATCCATCTCATCCTCAGTCATCCCTTGGGTCTTACCCTAGCCTGGCAGGGAGCAGGAAGTAGTTGAAAGCCTGAACCTGGGACCAGAACTCCCTCTTCTGTACAGCCTCTTTGCTTTTTGAGTTCACAAAGTGAACCTCTCCTCCTAAACTTGTGAATCCCAGGGAAACTTTTGGTTCCTGATGATACCCCTGTATTTCCGTTTTCTCTTAATTCAAATGGAACTTCTTTCTTAGTCATTCACCATGGGTAGAAATAGCCTTTAATTCCTCTTCTAGCCAATATCACTTATCTGAGCATCAGTCACAAATTTCCTGTCACCATTTCCCCAGAGGCACTGAGCCCTACCTTAGAAAGACACCTGCTCTCCCATAATTTCAGGTTGCATATACAGATTAGGTTTTCCTGGTGATACCCACAGGTTTCAAGTGAGATGTGGAATAGCTTAAATATGGAACATGCAGGTTTGTATGCACATACTTTTACAGTTTCATCTCCCATTTATATTCTCATATATCCTTTACATCCCCCCAGTCAAAGAGACATACTTTCTGCTCTAGGAATATGCCCTTTGCTTTCCTGCTTCCTCCTTCATCAGGAATGTTATCCCTGTTTGCTGTTAAAATCCTAAGCATCTTTCAAGACCAGATGAAAGATAGTTTTTTTTATAGTATACCTCCCAGCTGATTCTGAGCTTCCTCTACCATTTCTTTGGGGATTTCTAATCACTTTCTATTTGGCATTAGATTTCTTGTAGAAATGCCTTTCCCCTGTTCCTTGAAAGCAAAGCTAAAATATCATTTACTCTTGTAAATCCACACTGGAAACTTGAGGTATACAGCTGAAGTAGAGGAACTAGAATTTAAACTTGGGGGTTCTGACTGCAAATTTCCTGCTTTTGCATTCTTGTGGAATTAATGCATGAATCTGTTTCTCAAGTTTTCAAATGTAGATAAAATTCTGTTCTTTGTGTTATGTGTAAAGATGAATCTTTAACTCCAGTTTTGTCATTCCCAGGAAGTTACAGGATGACTATAGATTTCTTAAGGGAACAGACTGGAAATTCAGCAGGAATTTAGAGATTCAGTAGCAGGTCTATGGGACTTCACTATGGAGTCCGACACTGGAACTTGGGGATGTCAAGACTTGACAATAACCATCACTCATTCTTGGGCTCTAGAGCTCCACGGGCATTTGATTTTATAGGGTTCTGAGTTGGTTATCTGTTACCCTTCTTACACCTCAACACCTACCTCCAATATCATTACCATCTAGTGCCTAGAAAAGAAACTGGCTGAGTCCAGCTATGTACAATGAACTGAACTATGTCATAGGCACATGAAAATTAGACACTATTTTTGCCCTCTAGAGAGAAACAGGCATATGGAAAGACAATGACAAACCAAGGAAACACACAATAGAGAACATCCCAGGGGTCATATTATAGTGACCAGAGCAGGGAGCCTAGAGGATCTGAGAGATCACACTCCCTGCCTCTTGCTGTCTCTGGATAGTAACTTACCATGAAAACATATTTATTCTATATTCTTGACTTTCATTCTTTATATAGCAAGAAATCTGAATGAAAGTCACCCCTCATCTTACCTTTGTGTTCATACTGAGGGCACCATGCCAGTTCTCATCATAGTCTCCATGTTTCTCAAGAGGGCACAGGCATTCTTCGGGTTCTAAACTTCATTGGACAGAGGCTGTGGCATTGGGAAGGTTGACTTTAAGATGTTAGAAAAATCCTAGATGATTTTGTTTTTTTTCCTTTTTTATTTTTAGATTTTATTTATTTATCAGTGAGAACGAGGAGAGAGAGAAAGAACTAGATACCACTCTGGTACATGTGCTGCCGGGGATTGAACTCAGGAACTCATGCTTGAGAGTTCAGTTCCTTAGCCACTGCGCCATCTCCAGGACCACCTTTTCTTTTCTTTTTTATTGATTTAATTATGACTGACAAGTCCATTAGATAATAGTAGTATAATTCCACACAATCACCACCACCAAAGTTCCACATCTCATTCCCTCCATTGGAAACCTTCCTATTCTTTATCTTTCTGGGATAATCAACCCAGGATTATTATGGGTTGCAGAAGGTGGAAGGTCTGGCTTCTGTAATTGCTTGTTTGAAGGACATGGGTATTGTTGGCAGGTTGATCCATATCCCCAGCCTGTTTCTATCTTTCCCTAGTGGGGCAGGGATCTGGGGGGGGGGGTTTCCAGGACACATTGGTGAAGCTATGCCCAGGGAATTCATGTTGTCATTATGGTAGCATATGCAACTTGGTGGCTAAAGGCAGTAAGATGTAAAGCAGAAAAAATTGTTTGATAATCAGGAATCTAAAAGTAAGAATATTGCTGATGATATTTGGAGTCTCCATTTTGGAAAAAGCTGGTAGGTCTATTTTAGGTATATTTCAAGGGGCCCATGACTTAACTAATTAAAAAAATTTTTTATCTCTATTTATTTATTGGATAGAGACAGTCAGAAATCAAGAGGGAAGGGAAGACTAGAGAGGGTGAGCGACAGAGAGACACCTGCAGCCCTGCTTCACCACTTGCGAAGCTTTCCCCCTTCAGGTGGGGACCGGGGGCTCGAACCTGGGTCCTTGCGCATTGTAACATGTGCGCTCAACCAGGTGCGCCACCATCTGGCCCCCAATAACTTTTGCCTGAGCCTGACAGCTAATATGCAGGTGGGCTAAAGGTATTGTCTGGGGAGATGGTGTCAGAGTTGGAAATAGGACTAGAAAGCTGGATCAGGGCAGAGAGTAGCTCCCAGATATGAGAAAAATACAGAAATACCATAAACTGTAAGCTCCATCTATCTCATCTGGGGCCCATATTCAGCACAGGAGCCTGTGTAATCTGCATCCCTGTAGGTCTGAGTTCACATTCCATGGTCATAACTAGGAACATTCTAGTGCACTCATTTCAGGATTTGTCTTCCTCAAGTGGTGGAGTATATTGACTCAGCCTCCTTTTGGAGAGTGGGACAGCCCCTGCCTACTGTTAGTCCACATTGAAGGCAAGGCCGTATAGAGGCCCACAAGCAGGTCCATGATGCTTATTCTAATGAAGATGACCAGTGATGGTAGACAGAGAAGTCCTAGACATTTTTCTGGTGTTTCAGACAATGCTGGAAATGGCCACATCTGCTCTGGTTACATTGCCTGCTTTCTTACTAAGTCAAGAGAGACACTGCTTCCTGTGAGCATTGTGCCATGTGCAAGGGTGAAGAGATTAGCAGTTCCTAATCTCATCATGCTGACAGTCTAGTTGAGGAGCAAGTATGACTATAGTAAAATAGTCATGTAAGTGAATGTATAATTATATCCTGAGATCAGCACTAAAGAAGGGATATGATCCCAGGAGAGCAAGAATAAGAAAGACTGAAATGAACCAATTTGTTTCAGAGCATGAAGTCATAATTGAGAGCAATTTTGTTAGTGTGATGGGTCCAGACCACATGGTAGCAGGCTGAGGAGCAAGTTAAGGTTAAAGAAGTAGAAGTGGTCAGAGCAGATACTTGATCAGCAAGAAGCAGTGAAAAGACTGGAAGGAGCCTCCTAGATCTTTCATGGCAGATAATTTAAAAACAGTGCACCAGAAAAGTCAACAGATGTGATTTGTAATCCTTGTGAATAATCTGGTGACTAGGGAAAGTCAGGTTGTGAGTTCCCACTTGACGCATGAGAAAAAACAAGATTCAGAAAGGTTTTGTGTCTTGAGTAGAATATGCACAACAGGGTCAGGGCTGGAACTTAAGTCAGCAGAATCCCTGAATTCCTTCTTTTCAGAGACTGTCTGTTTAGTGGTTATCTGAAGGCAAGTGGATTGTTTTCACCACACTTAAGTTTTCTTTATTCTTTCTTTTCCCCTCAGTGCTTAAATATTCAGAACCATGGCCAGCACCCCAAATAGTCTACAAACATTGAAGCCTAGAATCTAAGCAAATAAGATCATCACTACCTTTATAAATACTTATTTTCTCAAAACAAACATCAATGGAACATGGAGTGCTGCAAGATGACAAAAATTAGGAAAGCATTCCCTTCCCCTGCCCTTCTAGGATAAAAAAGACATGGACTCAGATAATCACAACAGAGAGCAGGGGATATAGGATAGAAGACTTCCTGAAGGCCCTGCCTAAGCTGACAGGTCCAGACACCACATGGTAGCAGGCCGAGAAGCAAGTTAGGGGTGAAGAAGTAGAAGCAGTCAGAGCAGATACTTGATCAGCAAGTAGTGAAAGGGCTGGAAGGAGCCTTAGAGATCTAAGAGAATAGATGGCAATGAGGAGCCACTGAGGGGTTTTTAGCAGGGACCTGACAAGGTTACGTTTATTTCAGAAAGGTCTTTCTTCTAGCATAATGTGGTAATAAAGGAGACAGTAAAGAGACAGGACCTGACTCAGGAGATTAAATGAGTTGAAGGCTTCTTCTCAAGCATATCCTAAGAGGCATAGTCAGGTTTTCAATTTCCTTGCAAGAACAGATGGAAACATTCTAGCTTTTGTAGGTTTCCTTTTGGCACTGCAAAGTCTTATCATCTTGACCAGCAGACACTGACACTGTGAGAGAATTGTGTTGCTGATGGAAAGGAGGGAAATGAAATGTGGAGGAAGAGGGAGGGAGTGGGGGGAAGGAGGGAAGAGAATCTGATTTTTTGAGTAGTCACTATATACATCATCACCATGTTAGGTGCTTTTCACATATTCTCATTCAGTACTCCCAACAACCTTTGATAAAGCAGGATTCCCAGTTTTCATAAAGAACAACTAAGAATCAAAGAGACAGGTAGTTGTAGCTCATGGCTACACAAAATAAAAGGAAGAGCCCAGATCTGTGCGACTCCACACCCCTCACAGACCTCTCCATGTATATGGTGTTTTGATGGAGATGGTGATAGAGACTCAACTGACAAAGAAGCAAAATAACAACTTCTGAGTACACACCCCTGTAACCTCTGGTTCACATACAAAGGAATACTCATATTTAATCATTCTTTTCTCAGCTCCTAAATCCTGGAAACTCACAAATGAACTCAGATCTGTAACACTGTCCTTCCTGGACTGGGTGGGTTTTGCTTACTTCCAATCACTCAACGATCTTATAGAAAAGACTGCTTCTGTGTTCAGGGATGAGAACATGAGGGGTTTCATACTGATGCCAATTACCTGCTTTGACACCCCTGAGGTGCCCTTGGCCCCCAAGTTTTGGAGGCTGTGCCATTCTCTCAGGGGCTTTTGCAGCTGCTATGGCAGCTTCTGCAGCAGAGCCTGAGGAAGCTTTATGGAGATGGTCACACTCTAATGCCCAGCCTACTTGTTGGAACTTTCCAGAAATATTGCACTGCAGACATTTTCCACGCCGTTATGCTAATGGAATCAGGAAAAATCAATTGTCCTTAAGGAACAGGGGAATGAGACGCGCTGTAAATGCCACGGGATGAGTGATTGGTTGATTGCTTGCCTGCGATCGGAGCGCGTCTCATCCCTACATTATTCTGATGAATTTTTATGGCTTGCCTCCTCTCTTGCTTGCTCCCTCCCGCCTGCCCACCCCCCCCCCCCAAGCTGGGGAAGAAGGTTTATGGCTTGCAGCTTCTCAGTTGATTGAATGCAGCTGGCATTGTTGCAGTAGAGGACAAATAGGTACATTTGCTTTACAGGCTGAGAAAAGTGGGTTTGGAGAAATTGCACCACCACATCCCTCTGCAACAAAGGCGCCCTTAAAAATGCAGATATTTTTTATGAAATGACTTTACTCTCATTCTCTGCTGTCCCTAATCTTCCTATCAGAGGAAAGGGCAAAAAAAAATGTTGGAGGAAAGAAATATATGGCTTGCAGTTCTGCAGAAATCTGATTTTTCATTCTTATCACAAAGGAAGCTAACGAAGGCATTTCATTAGTATTCATTTTTTAGACCGATGTGATTTTCTCCTCTTTGCTAACGCAAAAATAAATAAATAAACAGACAAGCCATGTTTGGGAAACTGCCGACAAAGCGGCTTAGAGAAGAGGTCAGCATTTTCTCGAATGAGTGTGTACTGTATTCAGCAAGGTGGCCAAGAAGATGGATCCAGTTCAAATAAGGGCCATTTGGGGGCAAGAGAAGAGATGAGATTTAGGTGGGAACAGGTTTCTAGCATTTTAAAGCTGGTGTCCAGCTTGGCCACTGGGGAAGGCAAATAAGCCATGACTCTTGTTTTCTATGGAGAGTTTGCTGTGTGGTTTTGGCAGCTGGTCCTGAGGGGACGTTTCAGGTCTGATTCAGGCACTAGGGAGTTTCTTCTATTGTTCTTTCCCGTTTCTTCCTCAAGGGCAGCTAAATCCTGTCGAGGATTGGGAAAATATTTTGGGTGAGAATCTGGGACTGTTTGGCTGGGAAGAGGAGGTTTGGGGACACAGCTGTTGTCTTCATCCATCCAAAGGGGCATTGTGGCCAGAGGAGCAGGCTTGCTGTGTTGGGCTCTGGAGGACTAAGCCAGAATCTGTAGGTAGCAGGGACACAGAAGTGGAGTGAGTTACCAAATTTGAGATCAAACATTTCTGTATATGTTCATAGATAAACTATTAATGTCTCTAACTCTCATCATCCACATTTGTAAAATTAGAAAAAACATTTTCTTTAATATTTTTGAATTATTATTATGTACTATAATGTGCAGTGCTGGGAAACTGGGATGAGTGGCCATTCTGCAGAGAAGGGGAAACCCAGATTCAGAGAGATGAGAAACTGTGTAACCCTCTGGTCACTGAAGCCAAAGCTCTTTCACTCCTCCAGCTCAAGGCCTCCTTGTTCAGCTTCTCAAGTTACTGTGAGTAGGAGGAGAAGGAGGGGGAGGAGGGGGAAGAGGGAGAGGAGGAGGAGGAGGGCTATACATAAGCAGAAAGCTCTTTGTTCCTAGATAAAAATTCTTACCCAGTTCCTCTCACATAGTAAGACATTCGAAATATTTTCCTCTCCTGGGCTGCACACTCCCAGAGGCAGTGCCCTTTGTATCCTCTGTGCTTATCCAGATACTGCTGCAACTCCTGCCTATTTTAACTGCCATGTCCTTTGATACTGCCTGGCCCTGGTCTGGTTCACTGCTCCCATTGTCACCCTTTCTCCTTTGCTTATTTTTTTTCTTCCCACTTGGCTCAGTCTTATTCATCCTTCAACTCTGATGCCACCACCTCTGAGAAACATTACCAGACAACCCCACAGGACTGTTAATCTCTCTGTGCTCTTGTTGGATCACTCTGCAGTTGTTTGTAGAACTGTAATGCTAATAGTAAGACAAACAGTCATGGACATCACAGAGTCAGGTTCACCTAGGGTTAAAATCTTGCCACTAATGTGGCATAATTAGTGAATCACCTAGACTCCCAGAGCCTCACATTCTTCATTGGTAAATGGGGAATAATTCAGTGTTTGCCTCAGAAAGCTGTTTGAAGGAGTCAGTGAGAACTATCTGTCAAGTGCTTTCCCCAGTGCCTGACATATAGATGACCCTAAGTAACTCAAAATGAATGAATGAATTTCTCTTCAGTTGACTAGAAATCTTGATAGAAGAGAAGACTAATAATATAGAAATTTTCTTCTAGCCAAAGCTACATGCCTATGGCTAAACATTAACCCCATGAAATGCCAGATAGTGGAAGGTCCAGGAAAGGTGTCAGGATCCTTCATGGACCCTCTTCTTTGTCAGACCTGTTCGGCTAACCCACTCTGTTGTGCACCAGAGGTGGGGTCCAAAGAGGTCTAGACCAAGAGCATCAGGGGAGAGTACTTTGAGGTCTCTTTCTGGAGACCGCAGCAAGAGACAGAATCAGAAATCACCCAGGGTACCATTGCTGGAATAGTACATTTATTGTGCAGCAGAGCAGAGTTTTTAAAGGGTGGTGGGGGGAGCAGAGGTGAGGAGATAGAGAAATGGTGAGGGTCTTTCCAGTAACCATTGGGTAAGTGGTCGAGTTAGTTTAGGGAATGAGGAAGTGAAACTGCCAGCTAGCACAAAGGGGAAAGGTGGGTTCCTGCAGGAGGGAGACTCATAAGGGGGCTGGGATCCGTTTGGCAGTTTCCCTCTTGCTCAACCCATAGAGGCAAAAAGTCCCTGGGGAGATGGAAGAAGGCCTTTACCTCCCAGGCATCCATGCGTATCCCCTGGATGGCCTGCGCCACACTCCACCTCGGCTTATGCAAGGCCCCACAGAAAGGACTAGGGTCCCTAATGTACTAGGCTATAATACTTTTTTCATTGTCCTCATCTGTGGGGCTATGTGTAAGCTTGATAGAGCTTAGGGAAAACTCCCTCCACCCTTGGATGGAGGTCTGGGAAAGACACCCCCTTGTTAGTCTCTCTCAACTGAGATGAGCAAAGGGGAAAAACAGTCTCTCAGACTTAGTTCTTCCCTTTCAGACTGTCAAGCCCACAGAAACCTCACTGCCTCTCCCCATTAACTGCAGGCCACATGGATGCCTGCCTTAAGGTTCATTCAAAGTTCACTTAGTCACCCAGAGTTCACACAATCACCTCACTTTTGATCACTAGAGAAAGCATACTCCATCAAACACCTCCTTGACTTCAGTCAGTGAAACTCCAAACATTATTTCCTTATAGCCTTCTGATATCTATCAAGCTTGTTTATCTTCTCTCTATCTCACCCTGCTGGTTTAACCCCATGTTTCTCTCAAATACCTTTAGATAATTAACCTGCTTGCATCATGGAGAATAATTGTCTTGACCTTTATGTATCTCATCAATTCCTGTCATACCAGCTCCCTACCATAGGGGCAAGCTGACCTTTAAGAAACCTGTAATTTCTGACATATTTGAAAAATGTTCTTTGTCTGTACTTCTATTTAAAACCCATGTCCATCTGCCATTAAATGAGAGTGCTTCAATTCTCCCCGGTGTCTCTTGTCTGTATTGCTGGGCCCTTGAGCCAGCGAGAGAGAACCGGTTGTTTACCTTCCTGGCTGAGAGCCAACCCACGTGAGCTCTGGCACTCATCCCCATGAGATAGGTGGCTCCTTAAGTACCAGGGCCCCATATTTTTTCACCTGTGTTCCCTGCTGTTCCTTCCACAGGGCCAACCCTACCATGGGTGGTCTATAATGTGTTGTGATGGGCTGGTTGTGGGACTCACTAGCAGGAACACCTGGAGCCTTGTTCAATCCCTGCCTGTGTATGTGACCCTGAGGTCACCTATTTTCTTTTCTTTTTTAAATATTTATTTATTTATTTATTTATTTTCCCTTTTGTTGCCCTTTTTTATTGTTGTTGTAGTTATTATTGTTGTCATTGTTAGGACAGAGAAAAATGGAGCAAGGAGGGGAAGACAGAGGGGGAAAGAAAGATAGACACCTGCAGACCTGCTTCACCACGTGTGAAGCAACTCCCCTGCAGATGAGGAGCTGGGGGCTCGAACCGGGATCCTTAAGCTGGTCCTTGCGCTTTGCACCATGTGAGCTTAACCCACTGTGCTATACCCTGACTCTTGGCCACTAGTTTTCTAACCCACCATAAGCTAATAATACTTTCTGCCTCACATATTGCATAGTGCTATTGTTAGAGAGTGCAAGAGGAGGAAGAGGAGGGTACTCTTATGCAGCCCCTTAAACATTGTGGGAGTTGAGGTGACTGCTACTGTGACTACATCCCTGTTGTTACTACCTCTCAAAATAAAAGTCCCCATAGTCAAGATCCAGGAGCCAGTCTCTGAGAGGAGATGGTTCTGCCCTTGAAAGCCACTCTCAGGTCTGGCATTTCCTGTGGGTAATTTGAAACTGGGGCTGAGAGAACTGAACTCCAGTTAATGGTTTTCAATAAAGAATTAAGTGCTGCTTGTCAGGCTGGCTCTGGGGCCTGGCTTCCCGGAAAGGGGGCCTGGAGGGATGCACAGTTGCAGGCGTTTAGGGATGCGTTTGCATTTTCTGGTCAGTTAGGCAGCCTGATGAAAAATAAGATCAGGTCACAGCAGCCAGAGGGCAGATTGGAGGGGGATGGGGTGAGCAACAGAGACCCAGGTTACTGTGTGGCTGCCGGGAGGGAGTAATGGTCATTGTCATGAGAGCTAGATCACTTCCTTCCATAAAAAGCCTGTCTGTCCAGCACATAGCTGGTGTCTGCTCTCCTCAGGGTGGCCCCTGTAGGAAAAAAACACTGATGCCTTTTCTGCTAATGCTGTCTTCCACATCAGACAACAGCAGCTCTTGCTGCATGCTCTCTGCATGAAACAATTCCTCAAAGCCTCACCTACAGCTCTAAGGGACTGGATTATTTTTTGTCATCTTTGTTTTGTGGATGAGGATATTGAAGTGCAGAAAGGTTAAGTAACTTGCCCAAGGTCACACAGCTTCTGAGAAGGCAAATCTGGACCTTAAACTTACTGTAGTTTGGTACTAAAGGTTGTGCCGTATAATCACTAGGCAGTACAGTATAACCGATTATGCTCTACTGGTGATTTCAAATCACTTTTATCCTGGACCTGTGAGGTTGGCAGGGAGGGAGGGTCATTAGATAAAGAGAGTGAGGGTCAGAGAACTGTTGTGGCAGGGCAAGGGAGATTCAGTGAGGTAGAGAAGGCATCCAGAAATGGGGAGCAAAGTGAAAGATCTCACGAGATAGGAGGTAGGTAGTAAAAGCTTTAAAAATGTTCCTACCCTCTGACCTAATATTTCTGTATCTAAGAGTCTATGCCAAGGAAATAATCCTGCTAAAAGAAGATAATTCTAAAGAAACAACTGACTATTTATAAAGTCAAAGGATTGGAGGCAATTTAAACACCCAATCTTAAGAAATGGTTAATGTCTGTATCTGCACCTGACTCAACAGTCTGCATGCATAAAAACATAATGGTTCTGAAGGCAGCTCAGTAAACTGCAAAAATACTTATAATGTAATGTTAAATCAGGGAAAAAGTAAGAAGAAATTCTATGAATAATAAAATCTTCAGTATGTACCAAGTAGTTGGGAGGTATACACAGAAGAGGTTCTGTGTTAGTATGATGAAATTGTAAACACTTTTTCCAATTTTTTTTATAACGGATTGCTTTGATATAGACAAATTAATAGACTTGGTGCAAGGTATTATTGTATGGTACAAGAAAGGCTGCACCTTCTTGCTATGCCTCAGTTTCCTAATTGTGGCTAAAACTCCCTTCTTTTCAAGATTGCTATACTTAATGAGATAATAGTGATAACGTATATAACACAATACCTATTCATCACAGGTGATTAAGTGATGCTGATTACTCCTTGAGGCTTTTTTTACTTCTTACATGCTGTTTTGTGGCTTACTGAGGTCTGTGCAGTAAAGATGAGATAGTCAGATGCAAACCTGTGTTCCAGAAATAGAGATCTCTCAGAATCAGGTGTAGAACTGTTATTTCTCCATTTCTTGACATTAGACAAAAGAATAAAGGATGGCAGGGTCAGAAAGAGAATTTGAATGAGGTTTTATAGGATGGAGAAGAGTTTGTCATGCAGACAAAGGTGTTATAGAAGTAGGAGGAGATCATATGTCATAAAGAGGAATCAGGAGATCTGTGGCATAGCCAGGAGAGTACACATGTTACAGTATGCAAAGACCCAGGTTCAAGTCTCTGGTCCCTACCCGCAGGGGGATACAGTGTAGCACATGTATCTTTTTCTCTTTTCACCTCTATCTCTCCTTTCCCTCTTAATTTCTGTCTTTATTCAATAAATAATTTTTTTAAAAAAAGGAAGGCTAGGCTCCCCTTAACCCCTACACCTACACACAAAGAGAGTTAGTTGGATCCTAAGCCCCAAGGCAGTCCATGAGGTTTATGCTATCCTCCCACCCCCTGCCCCCTTTCTCTGAATAGCACCAAGCATTAAATTGACTTTCTAGATAATATCTCCTCAGATATTCTGTTGGGGGTAAAGACTTGTGTAGCTCTGATGCTGCCTGATTGGGACCCATAGTTCATCAGTTCCATTACCTGTTCATTTATTCACTATTCTGTTGCATCATGTGAAGAGTCAGCTACAGTAGATCTGTATTAAGAGTTGACTTCATGTTACTGGTTGTGGGGGTCAGAGATCCCTGTACCAAGTGTTATTTACCTTAGCTTATTGAAACATCATATTTGTCCTGCATAAGAGGTTCATATAGCAGAGCTTCACAGTTTAAAAAAGCAAGATACAAGCAAATGTCTCCTCTTATAATCAGTCTCCTCTGTCCTTGCCAATTCTGCTTCCTCTGTGTCTTTGGGAGCTAATTCTTCTGCCTCAGCTTTAGCCTCTCTCTCTCTATCTCTTTCTCTCTCTGTGTCTATTTGTTTCTCTGTCAGAGGTACCTTTATAAAACCTACAACTGATTAGGAGAGCATCTCTATCAACCTGGCAAAGATGTCTCTTATGGTTTGATCCCTACCATGCATTACAGTACACAGTAACTACTGACTTCTCCTAGTTCCTTGATGTATTTATTCATTTATTTTTTTTATTTATTGCCACTAGGGTTATCGATGGCACTTGATTCATCCTGGCATCCCCTCTTCCCCTTTTCTTTTAATAAAGACTTAGAGAAGTAGAGAGGGGAAGGGTGAAAGAAAGAAAGGGAAAGAGAAAGAATGGCAACTGTAGTACTAATCCACTGTTCAGGAAGCTTCCCCCATGCAGGTGGGGACTGGGGGCTTGAACCTGAGTCCTTGCATATGATAATGTGTGTGTTCTACTGAGTATACCACAACCTGGCTCTTCTGATGTATCTTTATGATGTATGGTCTCCTCTTGATTCTAAAATATCTTTTTCTGCTTGACACACTTTTATCCATTCTCTAAAACCTCATTCAAATCTCCTTCCTTTTTGACTCCCAAATAAGATTGGCTATTTCCCTTCTGGGCCCATCTCCTACTGCTTTGCAACGATACCTGCACAGCCACACATCTCTCAAGGGGAGGGACAATGTCTTTTTATTTCTACATTCTTGGAGCTAAACTCAGTGTCTGACACAGACAGGAGGCCCAGTGAGTGTTTGTTGAGTGAATTATAGATGACAGTGTGATCTCAGAGACCCCACCAGGGAGGAACAACAAGGCCTCTTGACCTCTCTCGGGAATGGGAAGTGTTTCACAATTGAATTCTCCTGGCAGACACTTTTCAGCATCACCAGCTGCTCACTCCCCTGAGTCCCTGTTTCTGCTTAGTTTCCTGATGGGTATAAGAACATTTAGCTATAGACCCACTTAGCTATAGAATTGCAGCCACCACCTCACAGAAAGTCCCCTACTCCCCCCCTTTTTTGTTTTTATAATAAGAGTACTGCTTAGCTCTGGTTTATGACAGTGTCCAGTATTGAACAGACAACCCTAGACCCTCAGGCATCAGAGTGTTTTGCATAGCCATTATGCTATATCTCCAGTCAGAAAAGTTCATCCTGATATAGCCTTCACCTGAACAATGGGGCACACAGCTAGTCTAGTCTCCTAGTCTGGCCCTGTGATATTTCAGTCCCATGCCATGCCTCTCTGAACCCTTGTGCTCCAGGCTATAGAAAAAATGAAATTTTTCCTGAAGGCATCTTGTGATTTCTCTCTTTGGTTCTTCTTCCTGAAATATTCTCCATCTGCCAATCCTCTGTTTGTACCTGCTGAATTCCTACTGGCTCTTCTGCTTGGTGTTGTTACTCCCCTGAGACAGGAATGGACACCTCCCAGTCCCTGCAGCCTCTCCATCATTGCACTGTTCACAGGATGTTGTCACTCTTTATTTATTTTCCCAGTAGGCCTACAGGTCCCTGAAGGCAAGGAGTAAGCCTAATTAACTTTGGATTCTCTAGTACCTGGCCTATGACAGGTACTCAAAGTAAGAGCTGACTGGCTGTGAGGCTTTGTTGTTCTAGGAGACCTTTTATGATACTCTGAGTAGCCATAGTGTATGTGGGGTGTAAGGGTGACAGTGTATAAAAAGTTACACCTAGGGTGAGGAAGTGACTCAGTGCTAGAATTCATCCCTTACATGGATAAGACCCTGGACTCAGTTCTAGGCACTTGACGCCTGCATCACATAAAACATCAGTAGCAGCAACAACAGCCCAAGGATACAACCAAAATAGAACCATGAATGGTAGAGTGGTATTCTAATTTCTTTCTGAACACACACACACACACACACACACACACACACACACACACACACACACACACACACACACACACACACTGTGCACCTAGATCCCAGGTTTTCAGTGCAGATGAGATACTGTCTGCAGAGGAAATCCAAGCTGCAGAGGCTTTCAGAGTAGTGGATGAGAGAAAATTCTTGTTTTCAAGATCAACCCTGCTTCAGGATTGCTCTCAACCCTCCCTTCCTCCGTCCAAAGTTGCTTCCTGATCTCTAATGTGGGAACCATAGTGCTTGCTCCACCTTATAGAGTTATTGTGAACATCATGTATGAAGATCCCGTGTCAACTGTGAAAGACCCAGCTTGTATTCTCTCCTTCTCTGAGGAGGAAAGCCCAGGGTTCTAAGGTGGTGATGCCCACTAGAGGGAGCGGCAGAGCAGCCAGGGCTCCTTGTTAGAGCTGTGTGGATGAGGTGCCAGCTCAAGGCTAGCATTCGAGCTGATATAATATAAAAGGGGGGGGGGGAGTTATAGGGGCCAAGATAGCATGATAAGGTCTATTCTCTCTTCAGTGTTTCTTTCCAAATTCAATTGAAAGATGGCTACCTTTGGTGTGTTAGAAAAGAAAGAAATCAGAAAAGCCCAGCTTGATGGCATGGGCCAGCCTTAACTCTCTCTTTTTGTTTTTATGTCCATCGGGGTTATCTTGGGGGCTTGCGTGACAAATCTAGCATTCCCCTTTTTTTTGAGAAAGAGAGAAATTGAGAGGGAAAGGGGAGATAGGGAGAGAGAAAGAGAGGCACTTGTAGTACTGCTTCATCATATGTGAAACTTAAGCCCCTGCAGGTGGGGTCTAGGGGTTTGAACCTGGGCCTTTGCACACTAGTTTTTTAATGACTAATGATAATGATATGGGCAGGGTGAACATACAGTACTTCTGACTGCTTCTTCCCCCCCCCCCCCCAACATACATTGAGCACTATTTTCTACTAGCCCAGGAGCCTGAATTCTAGGGATCTGATATTAATATCTGGCTGATATAGAGCATATCTACTTGTTAATGGAATGCTACTGTAGTGGGGCAGGGCAGGGATATGTGCAGCTCTCCCTCCAAGGGTGCTCTGAGTCCTGTGGTCTTGGCTTCATAGTTGATTAGCTCCCTCTTTGTCAGGGTGGGTAGGACCAGACAAGGAGGCCAGCTGGAGAAGAGCTCTGTAACCCAATTTGCTGTGCAGAGAAGCCAGTCTGTCTGGCAGGGATAATTGGAAAGCTGCTTCCTCCAAGCCTGGACCCAGGAGGGCGCTAGGTCCAGCTGGGCGTGGCTTATAGAACTGCATCACTTAGTGCTTTGTGGGAACTGTTCCCAGTGGGAGAGCACTTAGCCCTGGTAATTGGCCAGGCAGGCTCATCATTAATTCATGCCAAATTGTATTTATTCTTGAGAGAGAGAGAGAGAGAGAGAGAGAGAGAGAGAGAGAGAGAGAGAGAAGGAATAAATGAATTTCTGCAGGGAGAGGTCTGCTTGGGGACTTGATTGAAGCAACTCTGAATTGGGAATGAAACAGACTGGGGGATTCATTTGCTAACTTGTTGACCTGACTAAGTCACCTTCCCTCAGGAGTTCTCAGTTTCCTAATTTGTGGTATGAGTCAATAACTGAGATCTTTCTAATTCAGATATGACTTAGAGGACTAAATTCAGATATGAAAGACGAGTGCTCTCCACATGGTCATTTCAACACGCTCAGGAAGGGACAGCACCATTTACATTTTATGTGATTATTGCTGTAGTATAGGATAGTCTTACATCTCTCCTCATTTAGCTGGACATTATTTTCTAATGGTAATATTTCATCTCTCTTGTTGGTTTATTAACTCTTTGCTATGTCATTCTGGTGGTTGCTTTAAGGTTTACAGTATACATCCTTACCATAACAGTCTATTTTCAACTTCATTATTAACACTTTATATAGAGTGTAAAACCTTTGTAGTATAGTTTTCAGTGTATTTTTATTTTCCCCCTCCTGACCTTTATATTAACTTTGTCATATGTCATATTTATAAACTTTTAAAGACATTTTTATTGTTTTAAATATCATCTTTAAAAAAATTAAATTGTGGTAACACACATATAATATAAAATTAGACATCTAAACCATTTTAACTGTAGAGTTCACAAATATTACAACACAATACATTTTAAAAATATTGCAGCATAATGCTAGATACAAACATTGACTCAATCCATTTCTATAACTTTTCATTTTGTAAAACTAAAACTCCATAATCAATAAGATCAGTGCTTTATTGTTTTTCTACTATCAGGACTTGGTACCAGAACAACAAGTCTATTGCTCCTGGTGGACAGTTTTATTTTTTGTTGATAAAAACAGAAATTGAGAGGGGATTGGGAGATAGAATGGGAGAAAGACAGCTTCAACAGTACTTTACCACTTATGAAGCTTCTCCTTTGAAGGTGGGAACCAGGGACTTGAATCTGGATCCTTGTTCATGGCAATATATGCACTCTACCTGATGTACCACTGGCTCAAAGTCAATGATCTTAAAAAAAATTAAACAGCAATTTAATTTTTTAGTATTTATTTATTTATTTCCCCTTTTGTTGCCTTGTTTTTTTATTGTTGTAGTTATTATTGTTGTTATTGATGTCGTCATTGTTAGATAGGACAGAAAGAAACGGAGAGAGGAGGGAAAGACAGAGAGGGGGAGAGAAAGATCAAACCTGCTTCACCACCTGTGAAGGGTCTACCCTGCAGGTGGGGAGCCGGGGGCTCAAACTGGGATCCTTATGCTTTGTGCCACATGCAGCAATTTAAAATTTTTATACATTTACTCATGTAATTGTTATTCAGGTATTTTTTATTTCCTTGTGAGGAGTCATCTTTCTGTCTGATTTATTTCTCCTCTGCCTTAACTTCCTTTTTTTTTAAATTTTGTATTACTGATTCAATATTGATTTACAAAACTACAATATAACGGTACAACTCTGCACTGTTCCTACCACCAGAGTTATGTATTCCCATTCCCTCTATTGTAAGCTGCAGCAGTTCTCCTATGGTTATATAGTTTAGCTATTATTTCTACATCTGTCTATATTTGTATGTTTGCTCATTTTTTATGGCCCCATCTTCTGTTCCTTTCCAAGTCACACATATACCTATTCCTACATCCAAACGTCCCTCCCATTTTCCTCTTCTCTCTCTAGGTCCTGATGTTCAGAGCCCTCTGGTCATCTTCTCTCTATCATCTCTCCCCCACTGGTAATATGGACCAAATATCTTTATTGGGGCACAGAAGGTGGGAGTTCTGGCTTCTGTAATTGCTTTTATTGTTGTTGGACATGGGTGTTGGCAGGTTGATCCATACCCCCAGCTTGTTTCTATCTTTCCCTAATGGGGTAGCTGCCTAATTTTTCCATAACATTTCTTATAGTGCTGATTTGCTTCTATGAATTATTTGTGTTTGCATGTTTGAAAAATATTTATTTTGTTGGGCTGGGTAGTGGCATACCCAATAGAGAGCACATGCTACCATGTGTGACCCAGGCTCAAGTTTCCTGTTCTCATCTGCAGGGGAAGATATTTGAAAGGTGGTAGAAAAGTTCTCCAGATGTCTTTCTGTCTCCCTCTCTACTTCTCTCTGTCTCTATGAGGAGAAAAAAAAAGAGGAAGGGAAAATGCGACTAGGAATAGTATAGTTATTGTATAGGTACAGGGCCCCTGAAATAAGCCTTGTGGAAAAAAATAAAGATTCATTTTGTCATCTCCTTTTCTAAAAAGTATTTTCATTATGTACTGAATTCTAGGATGACAATTTTTTAATTTATAAAATGGGAATATTAATGAGACTATAGGATAAGAGGGGTACATTTTCACACAATGCTCACCCCCAGAATTCCATATCCAATCCTCTCCCTTGATATCTTCCCTATTCTTTATCCCTCTGGGAGCATGAACCCAGGGTCATTGTGGGGTGCATAAAGTAGAAGGTCTGGCTTCTGTAATTGCTTCTCCGCTGAACATGGACATATTGACTGGTTGATCCATACTCCCAGCCTGTCTCTTTCCCTGGGGCAGCCTGTCTCTTTCTGGGGAGGCAGAGCTCTAAGACTCATGGTGGGGTCATCTGCCCAGGTTGGCATCATGATAACATCTGAAACCTGGTGGCTGAAAAAGAGTCAAGACATAAAGCAGAACAAATCATTCTGTTCATATCCTCTTCCCATATTTAGATGGGATTATTTGCTTTTTTGTTACTAAGTTTGGTGGGATTTTAATATATTTTGGTTATTAGTCTCTTGTCTGATGTATGGCATGTGAAGATATTCTCCCATTTTGTGAGGGGTTTCTTTGTTTTAGTGATGGCTTCTTTTGCTGTGCAGAAGCTCTTCAATTTGATGTAGTTCGTTGATTTATTTTTGTTTTAGTCTTCTTTGCAATTGGATTTATATCATCAAAAATGTCCTTGAGGCTTAGGTGGGAAAGTGTTACACCAATGTTTTCCTATAAGTATTTGATAGTTTTTGGTCTGACATCCAGGTCCTTGATTCATTTGGAGTTGACTTTTGTCTCTGGTGAGATAAAGTGGTTCAGTGTCATTCTTCTGCATGTTTCAACCCAGTTTTCCCAGCACCATTTATTAAAGAGACTCCTTCTTTCATTTACTAATTCGGGCCCCTTTATAAAAAATTAGATGTCCATAGATATTGAGGTTTCTTTTTGTACTTTAAAGATAATACTTCACAGTCTTTTAGCTTACATTGTTTCTAATGATAAACTACTTTCATCTTACTTTTGTTTTGTTGTCCACAATATTTCTTTGTTCCCCCTCCATGATGCTACTTTAAGATTTACTTTTGTAACTAGTTTTGGGGAATGTGATAATTGTGTGTTTTGATGGGATTCACTTTATTATTTTTTTCTTGTGTTGTGGTTCATTGAGTTTCTTCGGTCTCTGAATTTATGTTTTATTTACATTGGGATGCATTGGATCGACCTTCTCGTGGTGCATTCCGTGAGTACCCATTCATTGGGGAAACTGACGATCCTTCCTAGCCGACTGAATCCACATGGATTCCAGTCACTTTCAAAGCTAGCAACAAGCAGCTTCTGACAGCTTTCAACCTGATGCTGTTGACTGGCTACGGAAGAAGGGCAAACGCTAGAAGAAGAAGAATTTAAAACTCTTTTATTTATTTATTATTGGATAGAAAGAGAGAAATTGAAAGGAGGGGGGAGATAGAGAGAGTCAGAGAGACACCTGAACCTTGCTTCACCACTTGGGAAATTTTCTCCCTGCAGGTGGGGACTTGGGGTTTGAACCCAGGTTCTTACACAAACAGTAATATGTGTGCTTAACCAGGTATGCCATCACCTGCCCCCACATCTCTGAGTTTATAGTTTTAATCAAAATTAGAAATGTTTTTTTTTTTTTTTTTTTTCCAGGGAAGGGTCAGGTTTAATGTCCAGGTCCTCAGACCCTCGGGCCGGCTGTGCCAGGGTCCAGCTGCTCACACTCACTCCGGGGGTGGGCGGCCCGCCTCGTTGGGGCCATCGGCTGGGCCCTCGTCCTCCGGCACCAGCTCCACGTCCAGCTCCAGCTGGCCCATGTAGAGGCCCACGGCACAAGCCCACAGCAGCCCGGCAGCCAGCACAGCACCTACGCCTGCCGCCGCACCCCCCAGAGACAGCTGCATGGGTCCTCGCAGTGCCGCCAGGCGTTTCAACCATTATTTCCTCAAATAAATTTTTTCTTCTGCTCTTCCTTGATAGAGGACTGTACACACAAATGATTGACATTCATGACATTTTAAAGATTTATTTATTTATTTACTTTTTGAGGGTGAGTAATGCTGGAAAACCATTTGGTCATATGTGGTGCTGTGAATTGAATCTGGGGCTTCAGGCTTGCAAAACATGTGCTCTATGTGCTGAGTCACCTTCCTGGTTGTTGATCATTTCATTTAAGAATTTCTTTACTCTCTGTTTCGTTTTAGATAGTTTTACTTCTATTGGCTCACTAATTTTTCTGAAAAGTCTGATCTGCTTTAATTCCAGTCTAATGTACTTTTTCATCTCAGACACTGTAGTTTTCACCTTTAGAAACTTTATTTGGGTGTTTATGGCTCTACATGAGTTTTTTGAACATAGATTTGTGTGATAGTTTCTTTGGCTGTGCAGAAGCTTTTCAATTTGATGTAGTCCCATTGGTTTGTTTCTGCTTTAGTCTTCCTTGCAGTTGGGTTGTTTCTTCAAAGATGTCCTTGAAGTTTAGGTGGGAAAGTGTTCCACCAATGATTTCCTCTAAGCATTTGATAGTTTCTGGTCTAACATCCAGGTCCATGATCCATTTGGAGTTAATTTTTGTTTCTGGTGAGATAAGGTGGTTTAGTTTCATTCTTCTGCATTTTTCAACCCAGTTTTCCCAACATCATTTATTGAAGAGAGTTTCCCTCCTCCATTTAATACTTTGCCCCCCCCCCCCCCCATCAAAGATTAGATATCCATAGGTGTGGGGGTTTAGTTCTGGGCTTTCAATTCTGTTCCACTGGTCTGTGTGCCTATTTTTGTTCCAGTACCAGGCTGTTTTTGATGATGATGGCCTTATAATATAGTTTGAGATTTAAGAGTGTGATGCCTCCATTTCTATTTCTTTTCCTCAAGATAGTTTTGGCAATTCTAGGTGTTTTCTGGTTCCCAATAAATGATTGTAGTTTTTGTTCTATCCTCTTAAAGAAGCTTGGTGGAACTTTGATGGGTATTGCGTTAAATTTGTATATGGCTCTGAGGAGAATATTCATTTTGATGATATTTATTCTTCCAATCCATGAGCATGGGATGTCTTTCCATTTCTTGGTATCAGTTTCTATTTCCTTGAGTAGTGACTCATAGTTTTCAGTATACAAGTCTTTCACTTCTTTGGTCAGCTTTTTTCCTAGACATTTTATTGATTGTGCTGCAACAGTGAATGGGAGTGATTTCTGTATGTCTTCTTCAGATTTAGTGTTTGCATATAAAAATGGCACTGATTTTTGTACATTGATTTTGTAGCCTGACACCTTGCTATATTGCCTAATAACTTCCAGTAGTTTTCTGCTGGATTCTTTAGGTTTTTCTATGTATACTATCATATCATCTGCAAATAGTGAGAGCTTGACTTCTTTCCTTCCAATTTGTATTCCTTTGATTTCTTTCTCTTGATTGATTGCTATGGCAAGAACTTCCAATACTATGTTGAAGAGTAATGGTGATAGTGGACAGCCCTGTCTAGTCCCTGATCTGAGGAGGAATGCTTTCAGCTTCTGTCCATTGAGTATGATGTTGGCTGTAGGTTTGCTATATACGGACTCCACTGTCTTGAGGAATGTCCCATCTATTCCCATTTTTTGTAAAGTGTTTTGAGCATGAATGGGTGTTGGATTTTGTCAAAGGCTTTCTCTGCATCTATTGAGATAATCATGTGGTTTTTGGCTTTGCTTTTATTGATGTGGTGAATGACATTGATTGACTTACATATGTTGAACCAGCCTTGCATTTCTGGGATAAATCCCACTTGGTCGTGATGAGCAATCTTTTTGACCTACTGCTGTATCTGGTTGGCCAGGATCTTGTTTAATATTTTGGTATCTACGTTCATCAAAGCTATTGTTCTGTAGTTTTCCTTTTTTGTTGTGTCCCTATTTGCTTTGGTATCAGGGTGATGTTGGCTTCATAGAAGGTGGAAGGGAGTGTTCCTGTTTCTTTGATCTTGTGGAAAAGCTTTAGAAGTATGGGTATTAGCTGTTTCCTGAAGGTTTTGTAGAATTCGTTTGTGAAGCCATCTGGTCCAGGACTTTTGTTGTTGGGGAGACAGTTCTTAATAACTGTCTCAATTTCTTTGTCTGTTATTGCTGCATTTAGGTTTTGTAGTTCTTCTTGGTTCAGTTTTGGAAGGGCATATGTTTTTAGGAATTCTTCCAGATTCTCTAGCTTGGTGGCATATAGTTCTTCATAGATGTCTTGCATGCTTTTCTGGATTTCTTTTATGTCAATTGTGATATCTCCTCTATCGTTTACAATGCTATTAATTTGAGTCTTTTTCCCTTTTTTGTTTGGTGAGTCTGGCTAGGGGTTTGTCAATTTTGTTTAATATTTCAAAGAACCAACATTTGGCTTCATTGATCTTTTGTATGGTTCTCTTATTTTCGATATTCTTTATTTCTTCTCTAATTTTAGTGACTTCTGTCCTTCTGGTTGCTTTAGGGTTCCTTAGTTTCTCTTCCTCTAAGTACTTAAGGTGTGTAGTAAGGTTGTTTATTTGAGCTTTTTCTTGGTCTTTAATATGTGATTGTGTGGCTATGAGTTTCCCTCTCAGTACTGCTTTACCTGTGTCCCAAATATTTTGATAGCTTTTGTCTTCATTTTCATTTGTTTCCAGGAACATTTGAATTTATTGCTTGCAGGAACAGTAGTAGGACTTGCTTTTTTGTTTGTTTTGTAGCAGTCATTTTGGTAGTCAGTGTCTTTGAAACTATTATTTATCTTTTCTTTTTTTTTTTCTATTTGTTTTAGGAGCCAAGATAAACCATATCTGTTTCTTTATCTAGAGTATTCTTGTTACACTATCTTGGAGGAAATTCCTAAAGAGTTAGAAATAGGGGGTCTTTTAAAAAAAGCATGTTCCTATATCCAAGCCTGAAAACTATAAGCAGAGTTTGGCAGATCAAGTGAAGGACACTAAAGAAGTGAACAAAAATTTTTTTTTCCCTCCAGGTTTATCGCTGGGCTCGGTGCCTACACCATGAATCCACTGCTCCTGGAGGCCATTTTTCCCCCCTTGTTGCCCTTGTTGTTATAGCCTCGTTGTGGTTATTATTATTGCCACTGTTGATGTTGTTCATTGTTGGATAGGACAGAGAGAAATGGAGCGAGGAGGGGAAGACAGAGAGGGGGAGAGAAAGATAGACACCTGCCGACCTGCTTCACCGCCTGTGAAGCGACTACCCCGCAGGTGGGGAGCCTGGGGCTCGAACTGGGATCCTTATGCCAGTCCCTGCACCTTGCGCCACATGCGCTTAACCCACTGCACCACTGCCTGACCCCCAAAGTGAACAAAATTTTAAGTTCTAAAATCTGTTCTGACTCTTCTGCTTCTGATAATATCCTTATAATATTCATAAAACAGAGTTTAAAATTCCTATCATATTTTTCATGGAATCTTCAGAAAGTCTCCACAGAGAAATAAAGGTCCTCAAGAAGGAAGAGAGGTGAATAAATGAAAGTTAAAAATTGGGTAGGATTGGTTATCAGGAGATGACTCAGTTGCTGAGTGCATGAGTGAAGCCCTAGATTTATTTACTAATACCATATAGGAGCACCATGAACATAACCAAGAATGAACATGGATGGAATTCAGCAGATGGAGAAGCAATGCTTTTGGTGTCTTTCTCTTTCCTCCACAACATGTCTCTAAAAATAAATAAATAAATAAATAAATAAATAAAATTGTGCCAAGCAGGCAGTCCAGCAGTATTACACATGTGTAATGCCTTAGGCTTAGCATTCCTTGGCATAACATTAAAAAATATGTGTGAAATTTATTTAATCTGAAGGAAGAAGGTCTCATTTATTGTGAATCTCAGTTCATGGGATTGTGTTTTGGTAGGTCACTTTATAAAGGTTATTTCATTTAATGGTTTTAGTTGCTTTGGTGTCACTTGCTTACACCAAATGTCCCACATCTTTCTTCCTTCCTTTCTTCCTTCTTTCTTCCCTTCCTTCCTTCCTTCCTTTCTTTCTTTCTTTCTTTCTTCCTTTCTTTCTTTTTCCTGATTTCTGATTTTTCACAACCACAAACTGAACCCTGTTGAGAGAAGGAACTTTAACTATGATTGCAGACTAAACTCTGATGCAAGGATGTATAGGTAAGTATGGAGCTCATAAAGCATCCATGTCTATCATAGTGAACTCCATGAAAGGTTTTGTGACTAACAAGTATGGTGCTTAGGAGTAGTCTTTCTTTTTCTGCAAGTTCTTTCTTTCTCTTTTTTTGAAAGATGAGCTCAGTGGTCTCAACACTGAAGATTGTAAATATATTCTTGCAAGATTCACTTGCTTTGATAATTAATGGCATATAATTCCCCAGACTCTTGTACTCAGTTTTTCCTAGCTTAACTAAAATTTTGGAGCCTTCAGTGAGTTTTGGATGAGTACATTTATCTAAACCCTTAAATGTGAGGTGCAATTCAAATGTCCTCCTTATGATATATTGCTATATATACAGACCTTGGTAATTCACTGAATCATTAAACGGTTGTTTATAATTCACTTGCTATGTGTCACACTTTTATAGTTGCTGGAAATGCAATAATCCTTGTGAACCTTATGTTCTAATAATGGAAGAGACGATAAATAACAAGCACAATCAATCAATAAATAATATAATGTGTTGGTATATAATAATGTTATTGTTTATGAAAGTCATAATTATAGTGACTTATTTATAGCAAGTGTCCAAGAACTCTTTCTGAGAAAGACAATGAAGCTTCTTCACATTGATAAACATATGGGAGCCAAGTCTGGAAAAAATGATGAGAAATTTAACAGGTGCCTGGGAGGGGAGTATCTGACCTAGCAAAAAGTAAAGGTAGAGATGAGATGGGGGTATACTTGGGAAATGACTAAAGTATCATTCCTAACACACTGACAAGTATCTATGTGGATGAAGTGTCAGGTATTCAGGGCTGGCAGATAATTTGTTTCAGCACCACGGAGAGCACCACAGGAGCCCAACCACTGAAGAGTCTTACTGAAACAAAGTAGCATTCAGGCAGGGCGCTGACCAATTGAATTGCCTGGTCAAATCAAACCCAAGTCAAAGCAACTATCTTAAATTCATGTCAGCCTGCTATCTGAGTCTGTCTCAAAACAGGGAGGTAATCTACTCCTGCTTTACATTTCTTGCTTTTGGGATAGTTGGCAGAGTTATGTCACATTAAAATATCTGATACTATTACCTGAAGCCTTGGGTTTGAATGCTTAGGACACAAGCTGGCTTGCAGTGTATTGTTAAAGCTTGAGTGAAATCTCTAGCAATGTTAGAGTCTGCTGGTGACACACAGGATCTCATGAGTGGGGATGACATTTTATGTGGAGAGAACAGCAAAAGGCAGGGAGGTGTGAGAGTAGAGGACTTGGTAGGAAATGGAGAACAGTTTAATAATTTTGAAGTTATTCAGTTGCCACTTTTATTGTAAAGCCTCCAAACTACTATTTTTCATCACAGAGTACTCGACTGAACCTTCAGACTTTATTTTCATCTAGCGTATTGTTCATCTTAGCCGAAAGATCTACATGTACCTCTGACCCACCTTTCAGAAAAAGAATTCATCACCTTCTTCCAATATGCTCTCTGATGTTGTGTTAAAAGAAAGAAGTGTGTCTTATAAATGGTCTTAAGTAGGGTGAATGCTTCCTTAAAGAATATGGTGACCTTATTCTACTTCCCAATTGAGAGTAGAAAATTAGAATGACTTAACCTAAAGCATGAGATAATTGGATTAGAGAAGGAAGCACTTACAAAACCATAGATTATAAGAAACCCAGGAATGGTAACCAAAGGAATCAATGTATTCCCTTCCCAGAAGAAGGAACATCATCTAACTGGAATTTTCTTCATCATTACTTAGTCACTATTATAATAATTGAATTATTAATATTATCTTAACAGTATTTTACATTTGTATAGAGTTTTGCAGTTTGTAAGAAGTTTTGTTTGATCTTAATCATTATCCTGTGAGGTTATAAAGACAAGGATTATTAACTTATTCCCCCTGTGCCCTCATTTTCTATATGGAGAAAATAAAACTGCCAGTCACAGAAGTGATGCAATTGAAAACAAAGAGTATAGCCAGAAGCAAAACTATGGCTCTCAGCTCCCACCCAAATGATATGTGTACTTTCTGTGGCCCCAGTGTAGCAGTATCAATGAAAAATTCAATAGCCACAGCTCACTATAATGTGACAAAAGACCTTCTCAGAGTGCCACTTTCTGTTTTTAGTTTCCTTAAGGAGTGAGAGAATGGAAACTTTAACTCAAGGAACTCAGGAGTTTCAATTTAAACTCTAAGCATTAAGTTATTAGAAGGGAGACAAGCCCTGAGATCATGTTAGCTCTGACCAGGAGAATTGACAATGATCTATTTTTCATAGGTTCTAATTCTTGACTATTTACAAAGCACAGGAATACCCCCTACCTCATTTGACATGCCCCTACCATCCTGTGAGGGATGTGTCATTGTTATCACCCATTTTCCAGACATGAATGAGGGGGTGTGGAGAGGTAAATGGAGTTGCCTGAGGCACCTGGTCAGCAGCTGGGCTGGAGTCTGAATTGCCATGTCTGGCCTCTTGCTTTAAAATCTTTCTTTTGCTCTTTCTGCCATATCCCAGCTGCCTCTGGCCAGGCCCAAAAAGCAGATCCTATAATTGAGTTGGAATGTGGGTGCTGGGGCCCAGGAGACAATGTTTCCTGCTTTTCAATCTGTTCTTAATTTATTAAAGTGATGAAATAAGGAAGAGATCCAGAGGGGGTGGATGTTTTCCATTAGTGAGTCAAGGGTATGTGTAGAGGCAGAAGGTCAGGAAGAAGGCACTGTTACTCAGCAGCTCCCCTCCCCCCCAACAATAAACTTTGAGAGAGAGAGAGAGAGAGAGAGAGAGAGAGTGTGTGTGTGTGTGTGTGTGTGTGTGTGTGTGATGGTAGGCTTAAGCCATCCCTATGTATAAAATAAGCTCAGAAAAAGCAGTATCCAAAGAGGACTCCCTCCCCATAGTGCTATATCTAACCACTTAACTACCTTTCTTTTTGTTTCACGAATGCCTGGAGTCCTAGCAGACAGACCCCAGAAAATAAGAAGGGGCCTCACCTAATCTGAGGCAGAACAAGAAAGGCTTCCTAGAGGAGGTGACATTGATATCAAGACTTTAGAAGTGAAGAGATGTTATCTGGGGTATGGGTGAAGGAAGGTAGTAAGGAGAAGGAGTTTCCCTGCAGAAACAATAGCAGGTGAAGGAAGTGAATGAGAAAATGACTGGAGGCAGAAGGCTTGAGAATGAGAATGAAGAAACAAGAAGGGTTAAGCAGTACTCATTTCCAGAGGGCCTTCTGGGTCAGGTTGAGGAGTTTGAATTTCTTCAGAAGGGTTTGGCTATTAGCTCAGTTTTTGGGGGGGTTGGTGGTTATGTGTGAAGAATGGATTTGAGGTAAAGGCTGGGGGCTGGGATTAGCAGTGTGAGGCAGGGGGAGTTGGTGGGGTCTGAGTTGGGTTGGTAGGAATGGAGATAACGAAGGCAGAGAGGGAAGAGGGCTGGAGCAGAATCCTGCCTTATGGACAACGACTAGATGGTGGTTAGGGAAGGAAGAGGGAGGAGCTGGCTTGGTGTAGGTCTTGGCACTTTGACTCAAGTGGCTACTACTGGCACTGTCAGTGTACAGTGGGTTTGAGGACTACATTCATCAACCACCAGTTCTGTTCAGACTACATTCCATCTATTTGACAAAGATTTATTTATTTATTTATCTTGTGCCAGTCTCTGAGCTGAGCACTGGATAGGCAGTGATGATTCAGAAGCAAATTTTTCCTTTCTTGAAAGAAGACAGGTCTATTTGATAATCACATGGTATGGTGAGGTTAGGAAAGAGGGGATATGGAAGCCCAAAGAAAACTATAAAAGTAGTTTGTGAGATCAGGGGAGTCTTCTTAGAAAAGTTGATTCCAGAACCAGTTCTTGAATTCATGGAAGGAGTCAGTTAAGAGATTAAAGAGAACATAAGATTCTTGGGGGACAAAAAGGGGACTGTGAGAGTGCGTGTTATAGACAAGAAAGTCTGTAAGTGGAACAAGATGAGGGGGACAAAGGTACTAATAGGGCTGGGTATTCCTAACCTAACTCTTGTGCATTCTGCTCCATTAACTTCAGAGAGCTTTCTCTTTGGCTTGCTTCACACCATCCTTCAAAGTCCACTTAAACTTCAAGTTCTCTCAAAGTCTTGATCTCCTCTATGGTCACAATAATTTACTGAGAATATATGAAGCAATGAAGCATATTTTTACCTAGTTCATTTCATTTGTTCATGATAACATCCGTGTAAGAAAAGCATTTCAGTTTAGTTCAGCATCTATCTAGCCCAGGAGTAAGGAACGGTAGGCCTGTGGATCTTATATCATTTGGTCTGACCCTTCCAATGCAACCAGAGGTGGGACATGAAATTCAAAAATTCTAGGAGATAATTTTTAATTGTGTAATTTTATATAGATCAAGAATGATATTATAAATATCCAAATAGTGCTTCTCAGAAAGAAAAGTTTCCTCACCCCTGACCTAATTCTTAACATGTACTATGTTCTGAAAGTATGGAGATTAATCAAATTAGACTTTGTTCCTGCCCTCAGGTAGGTAGTAGAAAGACACACATATTAGTAGGTATTTTCAGTGAGAATGATAGGTGCTATGATCTCAGTTTTTCAGGTCAGAAACTCAAACTGTTATTTATTCATTAAGTGACTTCCCCTGGTGAAGAAGATATGAAAAAGAACCCAGCTCTGGGTGACACTGAAGACTATGCTCCACTCAATTTCTATGATGCCTAACATTAACTGTATGTCTTGAGAATATATATATATATATATATATATATATATATATATATATATATATATATATATACAGAGAGAGAGAGAGACTGGTAGATTAGAGTTACCCCATACTTCATTTCTAGCTCATTGAAAGCAGGAGCCAGTATTATAAAGTGGTCCTGCAGAGAGATCTTGAGATGAGGAAAGGAACTAACTTAGCTGGAGTTCTGATTAAAGCTACACTTCTTGCCCATGTATCTCTTCCTGTGTGTTTTCATAACTTCTCACCTTCATATAGCCAGATTCTAAGCTCTGAAAAACTTTTTGGCCATTGCCTATTCATATGTCTGTCTTCCCTGTTAGAGCAGTTTGGAATCTTCAGAGCCCAGTATGGTGTGTGGGCTTCTGTTGGAATTTGGCAATCTTAAATTGAATTGAAGTCTCATTAGTTATTTTCGATGCTCTTATAGGGCTTTCATACATTTCTGTGAATATCTGTGTGTAGGTAGCCTCTGGGTTTTTATGGCCTCAATGCATAGTTTGTGTCATCTATAGCTTCAATGTGGGGCCTACAATTGATTCTGTATATAGCCCTTCTGAGTTCTATACTTTTTCATCTATACTTTTTCCATCTCATCAGAACCTATTCTTGACCAGCCTTAATGTCTTTCCACCCAGAAATGCATTTCAGGGTAACTTGTGTCTTCTAGCCATGACAGAGTACTTCTGAGTACTCTGGGGTATGTAGCTGGGCCTCTCTGTGTGGTACATAGCCAGTCCCTGCAATTGCCAGCTGAGCTCCCTAGTTCTGTAACTGCTGATAAGGACTCAAGAGCCAGTATGGTTTTGAAGGATAAATTTACACTCAGTCTTCCTGCACTTTTCATAGTTTCTAAAGCACCCCAGTTGGTTTACATCTTTTCTAAGGGAGTGAGCTTTAGAGGGGAGGGATGGAAAGGTGGAATTTGAAAATTGTTGCGATTAGACAGTTTGTATATTTGGGTGTATGAGAAAGTTCCCTCCCCTTTGCCCTACACCAAGCTGATGATGGTGTTTTAATGACTCCAAATCATGAATATTAAACTGAGGGAAAGTTGACAGTATTTAAATGAGCATCATTAAGAGACACATAAATTAACAGGGTTTTTAGTTCTTGTGGAACTGCCGTTTCAATGTTAATTAAACAACCAGAGTGCTCAGGCGCTTTTGCAGCAAACTGTCCCCAAAGTGTGCTGCAAGAATATCATTATGGGTGGCTGCCTTGCTGTTTAATTATTTCCAGGTTTTTTCTTTTTTTGTCCGTTGCTGCAGTAGTTTTATGCTTGTCTTGCATTTGGAAAAGGCGATGGGGCTGAACCTCCAAGGAAGCTGTGGTGTGATCTGTCAGCCCTGTGGTGAATGCTTGAGTTGAGCAAGGTTTATCTGGCCCTACTGAATCTCTGTAAAGGAAACTTCAGATGAATCTCTGAGCCTCCTCATGGTCTGGCTCTTGGCTGAGTCTAGAAGGGATCTGGATCCTCAGTTGTAGACAATTTTTTTTTCTTAGGAAGTTGAGGATTTGAATCTCATCAGAGAAGAAAAGGGAGGAGTAAGAGAGAGGGAGGACAAAAAAGTCTTTAGATTTTGATTAGAGACAGTGGAAGTTGGAGAAGCCTGAAGCCCTAGAATTTGCTCTTAAATCCACCAGTCTGAGCTAAATGAACCCTGAAGTAGCCCCTTGCACTCTATAACATTAGTTTGTCTTTTCAACTATAAAATGACACAGTCAGACTATCACATTCTCAAAGGGAGCAGTATTGCCCCCACAAGGGTGAGAATGATTCTTGGGGAGTTGAAAACATGCATTTATTAACACACCATAGTCACAGAGTTCATAAACAGATACCCCATTATACCTATAATGTTGGGCTTTTATGGTTATGGAACTAGGAGAATTCTTTGAATATTTATTTTCTTCCTTCCTTCCTTTCTTTCTTTCTCTCTTTCTTTCTTTCTTTTTGTTGCCCTTGCTGTTTTATTGTTGTAGTTATTATTGTTGTTATTATTGATGTAATCATTGTTGGATAGGACAGAGAGAAATGGAGAGATGAGGGGAAGACAGAGAGGGGGAGAGAAAGGTAGACACCTACAGAACTGCTTCACTGCCTATGAAGCAACTCCTCTGCAGGTGGGGAGCCGGGTGCTTGTACCAGGACCCTTAATGCTGCTCCTTGTGCTTTGTGTCACCTGCATTACTGCCAGACTCCCAGGAACTAGGAGAATTTTAAAAAGACTCCTCAGGTAGGCAAGGATAGAAAAAAAGATTGAGGCACACTGGGCTGTATAAACTCTAGGAGTTTTATTTGTGAAAAAATGGAAATCCTGGGACTAGAGAGTAGCACAACTGGCAGAGCTTACACATTACCATATTGGAGGATGGAATTCAGGCCCCTGGTTCCCACCTGAAGGAATGAGGTTTTGTGAGTGATGGAGCAGTGTTGCAGATCTCTCTCTCTCTCTCTCCCCACCCACTCTCTCTGCCTCCAGGATTATTGCTGGGGCTTGGTGCCTGCACTACAAATCCACTACTCCTGGAGGCTATTTTTTGCCTTTTGTTGCCCTTGTTGTTTATCATTGTTGTTGTTATTATTGTTCTTACTGGTGTCGTTGTTGGATAGTGCAGAGAGAAATCAAGAGAGGAGGGGAAGACAGCGAAGGGGACAGAAAGATAGACATCTGCAGACCTGCTTCACCATGTGTGAAGCGACCCCCTTGCAGGTGGGGAGCCAGGGTCTCAAACCTGGATCCTTATGTTGGTCTTTGTGCTTTGGGCCATGTGTGCTTAACCTGATGCACTACTTCTCAGCCCCAATATCTCTCTTTCTCTATTGCCATTTTTCTTCTCTCTATTTCTCTTTGTCTCTATCAACAAAGAAAGACAGAGTAACAAAAAAAAAAAAGAGAAAAAAAAGGCCAATGGGTCACTGGAAGAGGTGAATTAACCATGTAGGCACCAAATCTCAGTAATAACTCTGGGGTGGGAGGAGGTAGGGAGAACGTGAGGGTGGTGGAGGAGACAGAACCCAATGTTCAGTGACCAGATAGCCATGTGCTCTGTGGTCCCCATTATTACCTCTCCTGGGCCTCAGGGACTTAGTCTGTCATTATTAGTCCTAAATCAGGGAGTTGTGTGATCAAAATGAACTTCTGATTTTCAGAAGCCAATGAAGCAGCTGTGGAGCAGAAAGAATGAGCTCTGGGTCCACAGTGGACTGAAAAGGCAGGCATGTGTAGCTTTTTGAGTCTGCTTGCATTAGAATGTGACTTTACCACTTAAAAGCTCTGTAATCTTTGGTGAGCACTCAACCCCCTTAGTAAACCGAGGTTAGGAGAAGTGCATAGTTTATGGAAACATACTTTATAGGAACAGCATATACTTACAGGTTGTCTGTGAGGACTAAAGCAAACAACAGAAATAAGTAAACAGGACCTGAGTAGTAGTAAGGCTCACTAAATTCTGATTCTTCACACTACTGTGAACAGTGGTTTCTTTCATTCTTACCACTGAGTATCCTTGGTTGAGCTACTGAACCCTCTGGGTCTGTGTTTCATGTTTCTCCCTGAGGCATGATTCATGGCTTCATTAAATTCTTGCACAAACTTTTTCATCTTGGTTAGAATGTCCTGGGATTGATCAATGGGCACCTGGCTGATCCACATGTTACCATGAACAAAGACACAGGTTCAAGCCTCCAGCTCCCACCTGTAAGAGGAAACTTCATGAGCAGTGAAGCAAGGCTGCAGGTGACTCTCTCCCTCTCTCTCTTTCTCTCTCTCTCTGTCTGTGTGTGTGTGCCATTTCCTCCTCTCTCAATTTCTCTCTGCCATATCAAATAAAAATAAAGAGAAAAGGAAAAATAAAGGGAAAATTATTATTATTACTACTATTTTTTTTTAGAATGTCCTAATGTCTGCGTCTGCTGGGCAAAATCCTACTTATCCCAAGAGTCCCCTCAATCATCACCTTCCTGGGGAACATTCCTTGGCCTCTTTACACAGGCTTAGGTGTTCTCTTCTGGCTCCCATACAACTATGCTATGAACCACCACCACCACCACCACCACCACACACACACACACACACACACACACACACACACACACACACTTTTTCATAATTTCTATTAAGTCTTTGTTCAATAGTTAGCTTGTCTGTGTATTCTTTTTACCACACCATTTGAAACTACCACTCATAAGACATTTTTTATCCCTACTCAGCTTTTAATTTTTTAAAAATATTTTTTGGGAGGTCAGGCAGTGGTGCACCTGGTTAACAGCACATAATAAGCACAAGGGCCTATTTCTATATTTCTCTAGTGGGATTGGGTTCTAGGGAAGTGGGATTCCAGGACATATTGTTGAGGTCACCTGCCCACTTCCTTGGGCAGAAATAGGCTGGGAGTATGGATCAACCAACACCCATGTTCAGTAGGGAAGCAATTACAGAAGCCAGACCTCCCACCTTCTGCATCCCATAAAGACCTTTGGTCCATACTCCTAAAGGGATAAAGAATAGGAAAGCCTCCAGTGGAGGGGATGGGATATGGAACTTTGGTGGTGGGAATTATACCCCTCTTATCCCATAATCTGTGAATCATTATTAAATCACTAATAAAATTAATTAATTAAATTTAAAAATAAGTGCAAGGATCTGTGCAAGGATCTAGGTTTGAGCTCCTGCTTCCCACCTACAGGGTAGGGAATGCTTCACAGTGAAGCAGGTCATCAGGATTCTATTGTTCTCTTTCCTTGCTATCTTCCTTTCCTCTCTCAATTTCTCTCAGTCCTATCCAATAAAATGGAAAAAATAGCTGCCAGGAGTAGTGAGTTTCTAGTTATGACACCAAGCCACAGAGATAACCCTAGAGGCAAAAATAAAAATTCTTAAAAAGCTCTATTTTTATTTATTAAAGCATTTTTAACACAGTAATTTTCATCAAATAATAAAATTGCTACTTTACACTCAATTCTTTCTTCTTCTTCTTCTCCTCCTCCTCCTTGTCCTTCTCCTTCATCATCATCATCATCTTCTTCTCCTTCTTCTTGTCCTTCTCCTTCTCCTCCTCCTTCATCATCATCATCATCATCCCCTTCTTCTTCTTCTTCTTCTTCTTCTTCTTCTTCTTCTTCTTCTTCTTCTTCTTCTTCTTCTTCTTCTTCTTCATCATCTTCTTCTTCTTCCTTTTCTTCTTCTTCCTCTTATTCTTCTTTGTGTGTTTGTGTTTATCAGGGCTTCACCACTACAGACTGATTTTGTTTTAGAGAGAGAGAGACAGAGAGCCAGGAAAATCTAGAGAGAAAGAAGAAGGAAGAGAAGAAGGAAGAAGAGGAGGGGGGAGGGGGAGGAAGAGAAGAAGATATTACAGCACTGAAACTTCCACTGATGAGGTGGGGGTTGAATTCAAGCATAGGCCAGACAGATGACAAAACTGCACACTATAAGCCCCATTGATTTGGTCTTTTTACAGTCAGCAATATTTATGCACCTTTCCCATATTTGGGATCGACTCTCTCCCTTATCCAGCTTTCTGATCCTTTCTCCAGCCATGATATCATCTCCCAGACAATAACTTAGGTCCATCTACATATCAGATGTCAGGCTCAGAAAAAAAAAAAAAACTAGTATAGACATGGGCCCTTTGGAATATGACTAAAGTAGGCCTACTAGCTAAATACAAAAACGGAAACCCTCAAATGTTCATCTGCAATATTCCAGCCTTTAGGTTCATAATTAGTCAACAATTTTTTTGGCTTTATATTTTAACTCTTTTTTTTAGCCACCAGGTTCCAGATGCTACCATGATGCCAACCTGACTTCCATGGGTAGATGACCCCACCAATGTGTCCTGGAGCCCCTCTTCCCCAGAGCCCCACTGCACCAGGGTAAGAGAGAGACAGGCTGGATCGACCTGTCAATGTCCATATTCAGAGGAGAAGCAGTTACAGAAGCCAGACCCTCCACCTTCTGCACCCCATAATGACCCTGGGTCCATACTCCCAGAGGAACAAAGAATAGGAAAGTTATCAGGGGAGGGGATGGGATACAGAGTTCTGGTGGTGGGAATTGTGTGGAGTTACCCCTCTTATACTATGGTTTTTGTCAGTGTTTCCTTTTTATAAATAAATAAATGGGAATCTGGGGAATGTTATGTATGTAAAAAAAAAAAAGAAGTAGAAACGCAAAGCAAAAAAAAAAAATTAAAACAAACAAAAAGCACACTATCCAAGTGAGCAGTTTTGCTGTCCCTGTAGTCATTCTTAAGAATCAAAGAAATTACAAATGTATTTAAATAAGGAACTCACTCAGTGGACAAACTTAGAAATAAATTCTATTTATTTCATGAGATAAAATATATTATTTATCCTCTACTTAACTTTCTATTAAAAACTTATTTATTTTATGAGGGGGAGGGAAAGAGAGAGAGAGAAATCAGAATACCACTTGAATATATATAGGATCAAATTTGGGGTCTCAGGTACGTTTTATGCTCTACTGACCCTGCCTACTACTGTCTTTGCATACCAGAATGCAGCTCCTGAAAGCATGAATTCACTTCTGTTCTAGTCACTGCTGTAATTCCAGCATCTAGAAGAGGACTGAGAAGATAGGAGAAAATAATTATTAGAATAATAATAATGCAAATAAATAAAGTGAGTCTCCTTATAACTGGCCTTTAAGAATCACAGCAGCAGTAGTAACAGACTGGTCTTACTAACATTGGAAGAAAAATGCTTTAAGAAGAAAGCCCACTGTACTAAAGTTCCATCTTCTTCCCTTCCTTCTCTCAGTGTTTCCAGGGATTTATTTATATAGCCAGAGATCAGTAAGCCAGCTGGGAGGTACAGGATTGCTTTCCTCTACCAGGATTTTTGTACCATGCTTCCAAACCAAGGACCTCAGGGAACTGAGCTCAGTACAAGGTAAAATTCTTTCTCCTGAGCTTCTCAGGGTTGAGTTTCCCAAAATCACAACAGACCATTAATACAGACATAGAGGTCTCATAAATATGAGACCACAATGTTTCCAGAAAACATTAATTTGAAGACCAAAACACTAGAGGAAGAGAGTAACAGAGAGTGGGTGCTTGTTCATAATCTCTGTCCCTGCACTGAGTAGCTTAGTATAGTGGGAGTTTGGGGGGGTTGTTGGGAGAGAGAAGAGACCCTCAAGTAGAGATGCTTAGATAGGCAGCTTCTATTTTATGTTACTTTAACATTTATTTATTCAGTCTCTACTTCAGAGGTTGATTTATGTGGCTGCATAGGGCAGTTTTCCTTACACAGTGTTAAGTGAAAAAAAGAAAAAGAGATGCAAAACTATCCATCTATCCATAGCTATGAATATATGTATGTAGAAATGTATGTATGTATGTATGTATGTATGCATACATTGAATGAAAAACAGCCAAAAGTCGCAGAGAAGTCCAATTATCCATCAAGTTTTATATTTTAGCACCTATGAGGAGGACCCAAGAGAGATAACATAACAGAAAACACCCTAAGTTTGAATCAACAACAAGTCTACACTGATTGAAGTAGGTACTGCAACCTTCCTCTAATGGTCTCCATTGAAAAGTCAACACAGTGTGAAGTGTCAGCACAGAATAAGTCTTCTTTCAGGAGAGGAGGAGAGGTCATGACCTGAATCTGGGTATGAACTAGGGTTTCCCCTGTTTTGGTCTTGGTTTTCTGTGTGGGCATAGGTTTGCTTACTGGGGACACAAATAAAAACTGTCTTCAGTCAGAGGCTCTTTCTTTTTAAAACACATTTGTACTAGTGAATACTTATTTAATGTGTAGGTTATAGAAGGCTTTAAAGGTCAGAACTCCAGAAACAAAAATCATAAAAGAAAAGATTAGTATACAATTTTTGACATAATACCAAATTATTCTAATTATTTGTTTAAACTTTTTTTAAATTGAATAGGACAGAGAGAAATTGAGAAGGGAGGGGAAGATAGTGAGGAAGAGAGAAAGATAGACACCTATAGACCTGCTTCACCTTTTATGAAGTGACCCCCTGCAGGTAGGGAGCTGGGGGCTCAAAACAGGATTGTTGCATAGGTCCTTGCACTTCATACTATGTAAGTTTATCTTGGTGCACCACTGCCCAAACCCCTAAACTTTTTTCTATTTTGCAATTAAAGAAGAAGATATTGTGTTCTTTGGTACAAAATGGATGGATCTGGAAGTGATTACACTTAAGGAAGTAAGTAACGAGGTGAAAGACAACTACCATATCGTTTCATTCATATGTGGAATATAGATAATTGAGATGCATGAGCTTAAAACAACAACAAGAAGAAGTAATAGTAGGAAATTGTCTTTAAAACTTTGTGATAACTATGGTGGTTATCATTTTGGGGAGAGGAGGGTGGAGACACAGAATTTTGGTGTTGGGTGTCTTGTGGAACCACACATCCCTAATCTTATAGTCTTGTAAGCCACTAATAAATCACCAGTTACATATATTTGCTACCAGGGTTATCACTAGTGCTCACTGCCTGCATGACAAATCCACTGATCCTGATGGCCATTTTTTCCTTTTCTCTTCTTCTTTTTTAAAATTTTTTATTTATAAAGTGGAAATACTAACAGGACCATAGGATAAGAGGTGTACAATTCCACACAATTCCCACCACCAGCACTCCCTATCCCATACCCTCCCTTGAAAGCTTTCCTATTCTTTATTCCTCTGGGAGTATGGACCCAGGATCATTATGGGGGGAGAAGGTGAAAGGTCTGGCTTCTGTAATTGTTTCCCAGCTGAACATGGGCACTGGCAAGTCAATCCATACTCCCAGTCTGTCTCTCTCTTTCCCTAGTGGGGAAAAGATCTGGGGAGGGGAGGCTCCAGAACACATTGGTGAGGTCACCTGCTCATGGAAGTCAGGTTGGCATCATGGTGGCATCTGGAACCTGGTGGCTGAAAAAGAGTTAACATATAAAGCCATACAAACTGTTGACTAATAATGAACCTAAAGGCAAGAATATTGCAGATGAAGATTGGGGGTCTCTGTTTTGGAAAAAACTAGTAGGTCTATTTAAGGTATATTCCAAGGTGCCCATGACTTTACTAGTTTTTTCCTGAGCCTGACATCTGATATGTAGTCAGATCTAAGTTATTGACTGGGGAGATGATGTCATAGTTGGAAGAAGAACTAGAAAGCTGGTTCAGGGAAGATAGTAGCTCCCCCAAATGGGGTAAGTATATAAATATTGTTAACTGTAAACCCTATCGATTTTATTTGATAGGAGAGAGAGAAATTGAGAAGGAAGGGGTTGACAGGAATAAAGACAGAGATACCTTCAGTACTGCTTCACCACTGGTGATGTTTTCTCCTGCGGGTGGGGATGCAGGCTTGAAACTGGGTTTTTGCTCATGGTAATGTGTATGCTTAACTGGGTGTGAAACCTCCCAGTCTTTAAAAAATATGCTCTAGGGTAGACTATAAACTCCATGGGAATAAGTGCATGGAGTATATGTTCATTCTACTGTACTTTTTCTGGACTTTAACATATAGGAGATAATACATCATAAATAAACACTAATTTCACCATACTATCAGTATATGTTATGGCTAAAGGGAATAATTTATTTAATGACAATAGTAAAAACACTTTATTTTTTTATTTTTTTTATTTAAGAAAGGATTAATGAACAAAACCATAGGGTAGGAGGGGTACAACTCCACACAATTCCCACCACCCAATCTCCATAACACACCCCCTCCCCTGATAGCTTTCCCATTCTCTATCTCTCTGGGAGCATGGACCCAGGGTCATTGAGGGTTGCAGAAGGTAGAAGGTCTGGCTTCTGTAATTGCTTCCCCGCTGAACGTCAGAGTTGACTGGTCGGTCCTGACTCCCAGTCTGCCTCTCTCTTTCCCTAGTACGGTGGGCCTCTGGGGAAGCGGAGCTCCAGGACACCTTGGTGGGGTCTTCAATCCAGGGAAGCCTGGCCAGCATCCTGATGGCATCTGGAACCTGGTGACTGAAAAGAGAGTTAACATACGAAGCCAAACAAATTGTTGAGCAATCATGGACCCAAAGCTTGGAATAGTGGAGAGGAAGTGTTAGGGAGGTACTCACTGCAAACTCTAGTGTACTTCTGCTTTCAGGTATATATTTTGCAGTAGTTTATGGATATGTGTGAACATAAGCTCTCTCTCACAGAAACTGGTATATATCTAGGTTATGGGACTTTGTTAGAAAGTGAACCACCTGAGATGAAATTAGAGTGTACTATAAAAGGAAAGGTCTCACCCGAGTAATGAAGTTGTCATTCCACACATGAAGTCTCTGGACACAGTCTGAGGTGAAGCATGTTGAGGTGGCAATCGTTGCGTTGGTTAGGTTGTGATCGGCGGATGCAATATTATTTGGTATGGATTGGGAGAGGCATACGGGAAAGTGGGCCCTATCCAAGGGTTCCAGGACTGGGGGAAGTAGGGGCTCTATAGTGGGGATGTGAGGTTCTTGCTGTCTTAGGGTTCAAAAAGACAATCGATAGTTAATGTTATCATCACATTATTTGGTAATTGGGTTAACTTTGAACAGTCCTTTTGTTATGGTTTGCTGTACAGTATCCAGTATCTTGTATATAGCTGTGCTATTGGATGCTTCTAATCTACTTGGTCTAGGCTTTTGAGAGAGTCCGCATATCAAATACACAGCCTATATATTAAAAAGATTCAGTTTGTGTTTTGAAAAACTTTGAGACATACAATTGACTTTCCCCCTCTCATATTAATTAATTACTGATTTATATGTCTACATCTTGCTAGGAGTGTACATAAACACCATTCCCACCACCAAAAGACTGTGACCCATCCCTCCCGCCCACTCCCACCCCCCACTGTCCCAGGAAGCTGCATGTCTACCCCTCACCACAGGGTTTTTACTTTGGTGCCCTACTTACAATTTGGTAAGGTCCTGCTTTTAGTTTCCCTTTCAGATCTTCTTAGTTAACTTCTGTTGATGAGTGGGATCATCCCATACTCATCTTTATCTTTCTGACTTAGCTCACTTAACATAATTCCTTCTATCTCTGTCCAAGATGGGTCAGAGAAGGTGGGTTCATTGTTCTTGATAGCTGCCTAGTATTCCATTGTGTATATATACCACAGCTTTCTCAGCCACTCATCTGTTGTTGGGCACCTGGGTTGCTTCCAGGTTTTAGCTATTATGAATTGTACTGCTATGAACATAGGAGTACACACCTCTTTTTGGTTGGCTGTTATGGAGTCCTTGGGGTATAACCCCAGGAGAGGAATTACTGGATCATATGGAAGGTCCATGTCTAGCCTTCTGAGAGTTCTCCAGACTGCTCTCCACAGAGGCTGTACCAATTTACATTCCCACCAGCAATGTAAAAGGGTTCCTCTGTCCCCACATCCTCTCCAGCATTTGTTGCTGCTGTCCTTTTTGATGTATGCCATTCTTACAGGAGTGAGGTGGTATCTTAGTGTTGTCTTAATTTGCATTTCTCTGACAATCAGTGACCTAGAGCAGTTTTTCATATGTTTGTTAGCCTTTTGGATCTCCTCTGAGGTGAATGTTTTGTTTATATCCTCTGCCCATTTTTGGATGGGGTCATTTGTTTTTTTGGTGCTAAGTTTGTTGAGCTCTTTATATATTTTGGTGATTAGTTTCTTGTCTGATGTATGGCATGTGAAGATCTTCTCCCATTCTGTGAGGGGTCTCTCTGTTTGTTTAATAGTTTCTTTGGACGTGCAGAAGCGTTTCAATTTGATGTAGTCCCATTGGTTTTTTTCTGCTTTAGTCTTCCTTGCAATTGGGTTTGATTCATCAAAGATGTCCTTGAGGTGTAGGTGGGAAAGTGTTTTACCAATGTTTTCCTCTAAGTATTTGATTGTTTCTGGTCTGACATCTAGGTCTTTGATCCATTTGGAGTTGATTTTTGTTTCTGGTGAGATAAAGTGGTTCAATTTCATTCTTCTGCATGTTACAACCCAGTTTTCCCAGCACCATTTATTGAAGAGAGCCTTCCTTTTCCATTTAATCCTTTGGTCCCCCTAATCAAAGATTAGATGTCCATAGGTGTGGGGATTTATTTCTGGGCTTTCAATTCTGTTCCACTGGTCTGTGTGCCTATTTTTGTTCCAGTACCATGCTGTTTTGATGATGATGGCTTTATAATATAGTTTAAGGTCTGGGAGTGTGATGCCTCCATTTCTGTTTCTTTTCCTTAAGATGGTTTTGGCAATTCTAGGTGTTGAAAACACTTTTTTAATTGTTCATTCTTTCTTCCTTGCATATGCCAGATCAGTAGGGAAAAAAGTCCATAAACCTGGTTTTTGATCACAAAAATAACCATAAATCTTTGTAAACTCTCCCACAAGAAGTAGAGTTAATTTCAGACTAATTTTGAATCTTACTTTGGTAAATAGAGTAAATGGGTATGGGTGAGTTCTAACTGTAAATTTCAAGAGATGTTATAGCTTTTTCTTTTGTTCTTGGAATACTGATACTACTACTATATGACAACACCTAGGCTAGCTTTCTAGATGATGAAAGAAACTTGATTCAGTAGATCCCATTACTTTCAAAGAAGAGATATCTAATCCCAGAAACAGAGGTTCCTATCTGACCCACAACTATACACAAATAAATAAATGCATGAACCTAACTAAAATCATCAGGAGAGCCACCCACCTAATGATAGCCCAAATTGCCAATCTGCAGAATCACTAGTTACATAAATAATTGCATTAAGCCACTAAGCTTTGCATAGTTTGTTACACAGCAATAGATTACTGATAAAGACCTTTCAGAGTGATACTGGGGACTAGTTAGAAGGTGTTTTTATCTTAACCTGTTAATGAGAGCACATTTAAAATAACCAGATAAAGCTCAAAGACAATTGTATGATGACAGTCATGCTGTAGGAGCCATGTGCTGTAGGAGAAGCATGCCAAACAAGTATTCCCATATGGACTGCTAAGGGAGAGATTGCTAAAGCTTGTTGTTGGCAGTAATGATTAGCAAAGTCCAGAAGTTCCTCCATTTCTCCATTCCCACAACTCTTCTTCCTGGGTCCAGACAGGCTTTGCTCACCTATTCTTATCTCAATACTGCTGCAGCTCTCATGGTAAAGAAGGTCCCCATTACCTGTATAAAAGTGTTCATACTCTTCTATGTTATTTTTATTATTATTATTATTATTTTACTTCATGAGAATTTCCCATTATTTCTAGTGACCCCAAACCATTCCATGTACGCTATACCATCCAGACCAGACTAAATGTTTCAGACAACCTACTTTTTCTTGCTTGCTTGAGTATCTTTGTACACGTTCCTTTTACTCTGACCTATTCTTCATCTGCCCAAACCCCACTCATTCTTGAAGGCACAATTATATAAAATATATCTTCTTTACCCCTTCAGAGCCCCATAATGACCCTGGGTCCATACTACCAGAGGGTTAAAGAATAGGAAAGCTATCAGGGGAGGGGATTAGATATGGAGTTCTGGTGGTGGGAATTATGTGGAGATGTACCCCTCTTATCCTATGGTTTTTGTCAGTGTTTCCTTTTTATAAATAAATTAAAAAATAAAATACATCTTCTTTAGAAAACCTTCCTTATGAGATGATAACCAGTTAAGTGGTCTCTGAGCTCTCAGATTTGCATGACACCACTTTGTCTCATTATGAATGAAATTTTTTCCTTGTCTTGTTTCTTAAATGCACCTCCTTTCTAGTCACAATGGGTGTCCCCTTCTAATTCTTAAGTGTAGGCTGATTTCCTAATGCACATGCTAATCATAGAGTAAGAACTCAGAATTAAGTTTTGAATAAATGGAACTAATACTTGAATGGGTTTTTGCAGTATATGAAGTATTTTTACATCCATTATCTCATATATCTAATTAGCTCCATTTTCTGAAGGAGGAAATTAAAGCTTAGAGTTGTTCAATAATGTGTTAAAGAAGTAAGCAGAGAAGACAAAAATTAAGGCTTTTTAATTCCAAAGCCCAAATGGTATATGCTTGTGTATTTAATTTGTGTCCATTCTCTGGAAGGAATATATGCCTTCCATCTCTTTGCTCCACCATGCTGCAAATCCTACTGGGATCACTCTTTCTCCATGTACCCATCTATATATTTCATTTTTACTACTCTCTAGAAAGTCTTTATAGATCCCAGGCTAGGTTATGTACTTTATCTCCATTCTCACACACTCTTGGATTTTCCCAACATATTTTATCTTCCCTGTTGGACTATGATGAATTTGAGGGCTTCCTACAACTTTGTTATGATACCACACCCAGCAAGTTCTTGTCTGGCTGGAATAGGCTGACAGGACCATGTGAGTGATGGGGCTTGGGAATAAGGACAGTTCATGAAGGAACTTCTCAATTATGTGAAGAGACTTGGGCTTTATACTTCAGGCAGTAGCCTCCAGGGAAGGGTGTTAAGCAGGTGAGATGTTACTTCTTAAGGGCTAAAGAAAATAGAACCTTTAAGGGAAAATAAGGAATAGTCAGAGCAACTGAAAGATGAACATTTAGATCTAGAGAAACTGACACAAATGGAAGCATATCACAGATAATGCTGATGCTTTACATTAGCCTACTCATTCCTCACTTTATGTGCTTTCATTCATATCTATGGCTTTTATTTTTAATTTTTATTTATTTTTTTGCCACAAGTATTACTGTTGGGGTTTGGTATCTGCACAACAACCACTTTTCTCAGCAGCTATTCTCTTCCTATTTTTCTTTCTTTTTCATGGAAGGTGAGAGACAGAAAGAAATAGAGAGCATGGGAGGAGACATGGGAAGAGAGACCCACAGCACTGCTCTACTGCTTGTCAAGTTCCACCTCTGAGGGTAGGGATTGAGGACTTGAACCTAGCTCCTCTTGAATGGTAACATTTGTACACTACTGGGTGAGGATGAGTTGATGCCCAGTCCCCACTTGCAACTTTTCTTCAATAGGTTATCCTCAGGCTACCAGGCACTATCGTTGGCATTATCACAAATAGCCAGAAGAGTGTGGAGTTGACTAGTGCTTGTAAAATTGTTAGAAGGGTGAGAATGAAAGCTCATATTGAACAACCTACATTTCAAAGTTCCCCTGCATGATGAGGTTAAAATCAACCTCCTTCCTGTCCTGCCTTCCCTACTCCTTTACTGGTTTCTTCTGGAAGCATTTCTTAATGCATCACTAGCACCCTTGTCTCATAATTTGTTTTAAAGAAATCTTTGGAAGATACTATAATGCATGGATACATACACTGAAAACAAAAGGGTATACAAATTGTGATCATGTCCCAAAGTAGTGCATCAGGGGTGCACACTATCCCTCTCAATACACTTGGCCACTGAACATAAAGGATCACAGATTCCACCTCTGTGGATCCCAGTAGAAATCTACCAACCCTAAGAAGCAGGAATGGACTTCTGGATCCTTTGTCCATAAGTAATTCTTTTGTAATCATAATTTTAAGGCCTCTTTATACCAGTTCTCTCACTGGACTGGTCAAAATATCCTGAAATACAAGTATAACATGCTTCAGTTCCATATAGCAGATGAAAAAATTAAAGCTCCGAGGGACAGGAAATTGGGGTACAGGGTTTTCACAAGCTCATGAAAAGTGGGAACTTGGGGACTTGTGTGCGCGCGCGCACATACACACACACACACACACACACACACACACAGAGATGCTCACTGTAGGAGGAGTCTAGACGAAACCACACTAGGTGCTGCCAGCAGGACAGTGTGGTCTATGTGATTTGAGAGGAGAGGATTTTTCACTGGGAGAGGTCTTTTCTTCTCTCTCTCTCTCTCTCTCTCTATATATATATATATATATATATATATTTAATCTTTTTTCTTTTATTTTAATTTTTTATTTATAAAAAGGAAACATTGACTAAATCATAGAATCATAGGATAAGAGGGGTACAGCTCCACACAATTCCCACCACCAGAACTCTGTATCCCATACCCTCCCCTGATAGCCTTCCCATTCTTTAATCCTCTGGGAGTATGGACCCAAGGTCATTGTGGGATGCAGAAGGTTGAAGGTCTGGCTTCTGTAATTGCTTTGCCGCTGAACATGGGCGTTGACAGGTCGATCCATAATCCCAGCCTACCTTTCTCTTTCTCTAATGGGGAAGGGCTCTGAGCAAGAGACTAGTATACTTTAACAATGACTCTTTAGTCACTATCAGGCCACCCCATCAGCTGTGACCATAGTCAGAGAATCTTGAGATTCTCAAACAGCCATGATAGACATTGACCTCAAAAAAAAATCCCTCTTTCCATTGTTACTGGTCATTTCTATCAGGGACAAAATAGACTCCTTTGTGGGCCCCCATAAGACCTTGCCCTCAACTTGGATCAACAAAGGTAAAGAATGTTCCATCCTCGAAAGGGTCCCATCTCAGAGCTGAACTAACTATCTAACTTCACTTCTGGATACTTTCTATCTCATAACTTAATAAAAGAAAACTGAGGATTGCCAAAAAAGATATTGAAGCTCCAGGTCTTTAGGTGACTTGTCTGAGGTGACAGAGCTTCTCTATTTTCTTTATGATTTTCTTCACCATTCTGCTTTTTTGAGGGATAGTAGATCTAACTGTAGGGAAAAGGTTTATACCGCTGTGCTACAAGATGGAGGTGAATAATATAAGACTAAATGGACCCTTGCGTATAGAATCCAGTGAATTCAACCAAACCAGAGAAAAGATGTCTCAGAGTTAGAGTTAGAACCACAGTACCCAAATGGTGGGAAGTACTGAGGCAAAAGAACAGTATGTGGTCTCAGGACTTTATGGGTTAGAGGAAGAGATAGGTTGTTCCTTCAAACAAATCTTTCATCCAAGTGTGTGTGTGTGTGTGTGTGTGTGTGTGTGTGTGTGTGTGTGTGAATATGTGTGTGGTGGGGATGGTGGGTTGTGGTGGTAGTGGAGATGATGGTGTTAATTATAGAACCAGAAAGTGAATGAGGCCACATATTTCAAAAACAGTGATGTAAAATGGATATTGGAAAGGAAGCTGTTGAGGTTCTTTTGAGCATAGTTCCAGTATCACTCTAAAAGGTATTCCTTGGTCCCCAGATATGATACACTGGCTATTTTTCTGTATTTTTTAGTTATCCTCTATCACAACTCTTGATTGTTAGAGTACTAGTTTCAGTTTACTGTCACCCTGACAGACCCATGAAATCTATGGGCAGACACTAGGTTTAAATCACTTGTGAATTCCATTGCCATGTTTCAAACTGAGCCCTGCTTCTGACCATAGTGTGTCCTCACTCTGATCAAAGTCTGGTATCTATCTTGGTAACAGATTAAATCCTGGTATTGGACTCAGACTGAATCCTAATACTGAGCCATAATCTCAGATACAGCCTGAATCCTGGTCTTAATTCTAGTTGAGATCTGATTCCAGTTATATATTGAGCCTCAACCCTGACACCAGTGTGAATCCTGATCTTGGTCATAGACTACGACTTGGACCTGTCTAATCAGCCCTTCATTTCACACGTGACTCAGTGAAGTTAAACCTCTTCTATTTAAACATCCCCTTGCATACATTTTGCTCTTCTTTGTCTCACTTGTTTCAGTTTCATATCCCTATGAGATCTTCAGCACCCCAGGTTATGTCTGCCCCATGGCCTGCTACAAGTGGATTTGGTGAGTGAACATTCTCATAAAGATGTGCTAACCACTGCTGCCCCATGAGAAGCATAAGAACCAATAATCAGATAGTGAATGAATTTTTTGACTTCTTCCCTGACCTTCCCTTTGATCAAATGACATTTGAGAAAATTTTTATCTTTTTATATGCAACAGAATTCTAGATAGCAAAAATATGCTTTTTCTTAGTCAAAAGTCAGTCAATTGTAGGAAAAATAGTCAGGAACTTGAGGACAATTAAAATAGGAAGGAGAACATTTTGCTTTTCCAGGCAGAAAATTAATTACAAAATCAGATTGTGTTACCAGAATTGTTTATATTTGTGTTTTAAGGAACTTGCCATCTTCTGAATCTAATAGATGGATCAGTCAGAGCTTGACTACTACAACAGTTTTTAATTTGTTTGGAAATTAGTTTGGAAATTAGTCCAAATAATGAAGAAATGCTTTTCAATAAAGAAAGCAATACAATTGGTGTGTCTCCTTTTAAACAACAATGACAACACAATTCTCAACACTGAATAATTAAAGAAACGTGTATATCAGAATGACATTATAAACCTTGGTTAGGAGGAATGCTACTTTTAAAGTGATACTAATACTCAGCAAGACTCCATATGTCAGCATTTTGGTGTCTATCATTTCTGCATTTTGAAGTAGAGCTGGGAGTATGTGGGGGTGGTGGTGGTGGTGATGGGGTAGGTAGCCTTGCCTTCCACTTCAAAGAGGAAATTGAGGCTCTGAAGAATGAAGTCCAGGGGCACACAGTTACGCTCTCTGCATCTGTATGTTGCCTCCTTCTGGGTTTGGTCAAAGCTTTGCTCTTCCAAGAAACAGGTAGAGCACATATATTACCATGCATAAAGACCTGTGTTCCAAGTCCCCAGTTTCATAAGCAGTGAAGCAGTGCAGTAAACATCTGTCTTTTTCTCTCCCTCTACTTCTTCCTTCCCTTTCAATTTCTCTTTATCTCTATCAAAATTAATTAATTTTAAAAATCAGGTAAATTGCTTTCCCTGGAAATTTGTGGCTTTTGAGAATGGGAATATATGTATATACAATCTGTTTCCTGTATGTACAGTGTAGATACATTTCTGTATAGACTGTATATACACCATATGCATATTGCTATCTTATATACTATAGTTTAATTTAATAAAAAAGATAAATCAATTAAAATACTGGGAATGTCAGTCTAATGTATTAATAATATATTGCATCCTTATAGCCTGTTTTCACATAGACCTGTGAAACTGCCCCAGTTTTACTATTATCACAGTATGGTCTCATGCACCCCATTTTCCCAAGTCTCATCTTCCTCCTCAGAAAATAGAAGAATGTCTACTTGACTGATTTGTATGAAAATTAATTAGTATGTTTACAAATATTTGCTAGTTAGTATTTGTAAACTGTTAAAAAGTGTTCAAGGACAAGATGTTATGGTGTCAAGAACCATGCTTAGTGCCCAGCTAAATTAAGGTTGCCTGTGTCAGGTGCAATGTGGTTCTGAGTTTTCATGCAGATGAATAGCACACAGGAGTAAATAAATCCCTGCATAGAAATCCAGCACAGTGAGGAGAGAGTGAGCTGGAGAAATTGTGTGAGGTTTCAGGAGCCACAAGAGGTGCACTTCTCAATAGATGAGCTTTGAGACATCCCATGAAGTTTCAAAAAACTTCTCAAATTCACTACTGAAGAAGGGAGGGTTCTCTTCTTGATTATTTATTTCTTTTTTTCACTGAGAAATTTCAATGGACAATGGGAGTCTGCTGGGGCAGGCTTACAAGCTAGATAGAACTGAATTTTCTTTTCTTTTTTTGAGGTCCTAAGAAATGAACTAGATTTCACAAAGGGAACAACAGCTGGGGGGAGGGTTTGCCAGGAGAAAACAGCAGTCTTAGGAAATGTGTGGAGGTGCAGAGAGGAAGCCGAATTTTTTTCTGACGATTAGGAGCCATTAAGAGTTTGGGGGTAGCTCCAGCTACCTTCCAAGGTGGTGCACTGGGTAGAGTGCCTGACTCACAGGCACGATGTCTTGAGTTTGATTCTCTACACTACATATGCCAGTAATGCTTTTACTTTCTCCTTATTATCAATCAGTCAATAAATAAAAATAGTTTGGCAGAGAATGGCAGTTTGCATACATTCGCATATATTAGCCACTTCACCCTGTGATGTAGGTAGGTGTCAGTCCTCATGCCCATCTCACAGACCGAAAAACCTGGAATTCAGAAGCAGAAGTAAGTTGCTGCAGTCACACAGTTTGGAAGGGTAAAAGAACTCAAGACTTTGAGGCGAGTTCTAATCAATTCCAAAGCTTTTTATCTTTTCAGGACAATTCGCTGCCTCCTAGTGAGAAATGGTGTATACTCAAGTGGGAAATTGTGAGGTCAAGTTCCTGGGGGCTGGGGCTATGAGGGTTTGAGCAGAAGGGTAGTACCAAACTGCCAACTCCTAATTTCCTCTGTTCCTCCCAGCAGGAAGCCCAGAGGCCTAGAGGCCCAGAGGCCCAGAGGCCCAAAGGCCCAGAGGTATGCAAGGCAATGTTCTCCCTTCCTTTCTTTCTCTCATCTCCTCTCCCCTGCTGCTCTACTGCCTCCCTCCCCCCTCTATCCCATTATCCATCCTTTTATCGCCCTCCTAGATGTCTGAGGACAGCCTACTTCAGCGACTCTCAATCTTGCTAAATGATTTGTATGCATGATACAGAGCTGAGAAATGGTGGAGCTGGGCTGAAATTCAGCAAATTAGAGCTTTGTATGCTTTGTGCTTTTCTCATTGTGCCTAGCACATAGTAAATGCTCACTGAACAGTAGCTCTTCCCCTCCCTGCAAAAATGAGTGTCTATTCCATGGTAAATTGAGAATTTTAGAGCCTGAAGGTATCCTTTTCCTCTGCAGATGGTCCTTATCAGTCTATCAGCTGACAGCTTTTTTTAAAACTGGAGTAGAAGGTGTCTGTAGCTTAGGTTGGGGAGGCTGTGGTCCAAGAAGTTGACTCAGGGAGCCTCTAACTGTTTTGCATGCAGGATGAGGGCTCCTCTGGTCAATTTGCTTTCACTAATGTCAGGCCCCTGCTGCGCCATCCTTGGTTGCATAGCAACTGACTGAGCAGCGAGGCAGAGGTGGCCATGCATAAAAGATGACACATGATGGTGGGGCACAGGGTGACGATTTGCAAATTTAGATACAGTCACAGTGGGAATATGAACTGGGCACTCAACAGGCGTGGGGGTGGGTGGCTATCTGTCTCTTCCCACCTCATTCAGAAAGCCAGGCTCCTGTTCTATTTATAGAGGTCTAAGAAAGGGGAACTTGACTTCAATTCCAAGAAAACCTTATTGGGATGGGTTGGCTAGGTGGGGGTAGGGCTTGGGGTGGTGGTTGAGAAGGGGATAGAGGTGAGCATCAATGCCAGAGTGGATAAACGGATGGGTCTCAGGGCAGCTTGAACTCTGGAGCCTATTGTTTACCCAGACTGTCCCCCACTGTGGTGACAGGGCAGTGACAGCACTGCTGGGCACCCTCCTTCCCTGGCATGCCTCCTCTATGCCACACCCGATAGCCTCAGGAAGATGAACTTGGCAACCCCAGGTCTGGGTTCCAGTCCTAGTCTTTTATTGATACTGGGAACTTCAACAGATGACTTTAAATCATACTCAGTTTAATCCACCCATTACCCATTGAGTACCCATTGAGTACCTATTATGAGCTGGGCACTGACCTAAGGCCCCAGGGACTCAATATTATAAATGGCAGTCCTTGTCCTTAAAGAGATCTCAGTGTGGTGGGAGAATAGAAGCTCAAACCAATACATCACATTCTAGTGCGCTGAGTGCAAAAATAGATGAACTAGAGGGGAGGTGCCTTCAGCTCTGAGTTTGAAAGGTGATGCAGACAGTGGGCAGCATATGATCTCAGCAGGAAGTTGGGGGGTGTTGAAAATGCTTGATATAACTAGGAATAAAGTATGTACCCTCAGACTCACTGAGGACTGATAATCTCTAAAGATTGTTCTATACGTGTGAACTCATCTACTCCCGGTCCCACATGCAACAATAAGGGGAGAGTCACTCTATGGAGTAGCAGTAGCAAACTGTACAATCATTGGTGGCTGCTTAAGAGGGTCTGGAAACCCATCTAATTCTAATTATTTTAGGGAGCAGGAAGGAAGCCTAGATAAAGTATGAGATCTGTACAAGTCATGGAGGTCAGTTCTCTGTCTCTCTTTTTAAACATTGTTTTATTGTTTTTTTTTAAATCTTTATTTGTTTATTGGATAGAAGTAACCAGAAATCAAGAGAGAAGGGGGTGATAGAGTGGGGAGAGAGATATTTGCAGCACTCCTTCACCACTCATAAAGCTTTCCCCCTGCAGGTGAGGACAGAGGCACAAACCTGGGTCCTTGCGCATTGTAACATGTGCTCAGCCAGGTGCACCACTGCTTGGCTCTTAAACATTTATTACTTTTTTTTTTTTTTTTGCCATGATCAGAGTTTCAACACTCTGAACCAACTTTTTCAGACACACACAGAGACATGTGAGATATTTTACATTTAGAGAAGGAGAGTAACAACACCAGAAAGTTTTCCTCAGTAGTGTAGTACTCCTAGGTGATGGAAGTAAGGGCTAGAATCTGGATTAAATACATAGTAAGCTAGTTGCCTTCCCAGGCAAGCTATCTTGGTGGCCCTTGAAGACAGCTCTTGATCTATGTGGGGAAAGAGGAGGGAGGAAGGAGACCACAGTGGGTTCAGTGATGGGTCCCTGTCAGTGATCATCCTGAGGTTGTTTTTTTTCCTCCAGGGTTATCTTTGGGCTTTGATGCCAGTACTATGAATCCACTGCTCCTGGTGGACATTTTTTCCATTTTATTGGATATAACAGAGAGAAATTGAGAAAGGAGGGAGGACATAGAGAGGGAGAGAGAAAGATAGACACTGGAGACACACTGGAGACCTGCTTCACTCATTGTGAAATGTCCTTATGCAGGTGGGGAGCTGGAGCAGGAACCCAGATCCTTGTGAGGGTCCATGTGCTTAATACTATGTGAATTTAACCAGGTGCACCATCACCTGGCTCTCCATCCTAAGGTCTTGAAGTGATGTGATGGAGGGCATGGTGTTTTTCAAATAGTCAGTTTCAGGAAAATCTGGTCTGGGAAATCATTCCAGTGCAAAAGTCATGCTCAAATTTAAACTCTGAGTGAGTAGGCTCTTATTTTGTGGGTGTGTTGTGTGTTTGCTGTTTGACATCAATAGTGCCAGACATAGATAGGTGCTTGTGTGTCTGTTGAATGGATGAATTCTTGCATACCTGTTGTTTTCGATGGGTTAGGTTGTTTTCGCCGGGCTGGCTTCATGGGCGGGTAACAGATGACCCGGGACTCATGGCTGGGTTGCAGGCAGTATCTCTTTATTCATGCAGGACGCAGCCCAATCTAAGACGAGCTAAGCTAAATTCAAGGTACTGTACTGTAAAACTCACAATGCTGTCTTTATATATACTTCCCAAGTAGGGTGGAAACAGGATGTGACATAGAGAGGGTGGAGAGAAAAGTGACTGGTGAAAATCAGGGTGTGATAAAGAAGGGATCAGGGTGTGACAAGGAGGGGGGGTGGAGCAAAAACATATCATGAAACAGTGGGGATTGAACCAATGTCCTGGAGGGAGGTGCTTGTTAACAGCGGTTATGTAAATAGAATGAAGTGGTTATGTAAATAGAATAGTGTTAAGCAGGGGGGATTTAAACCAAATGAAACAGAAGGGGTCTCATGCATACCAACACATACCCAGGGCTTTGACCCCTTTTACTTATATGATATCCAAATCTCTGAGGTAGGTATTGATTCTCCATTTTTTCAGAAGAAAAGCTCTGATAGGAGCAAGAGCTTGTCTAGAATAACACACTGTCAGATGTTGTTCCCTGAGTTTTCTCATCAGTTCTGCCAACCTATGTACCTCAACATTTAAGTCACCTAAGTCTTCTGCTCTGGAATGAATCAGTGGGTAATTGTGATATTAACAATGAATAGAATCACAATGTTGGGTTCCTTTAGGTTTCCTTGAAAGAAATCACATATAATGGAAATTATCACCAGATAAGACTGTTTTCCTCATGCCTCATCCCGAGTTTCTTTTTTTTTCAATTATTATCTTTGTGAGAGTTGGGTGGTAGCACAGCAGGTTAAGTGCACATGGTGTGAAGCACAAGGACCAGCATAAGGATCCCTGTTTGAGTCCCCGGCTCCCCACCTGCAGGGGAGTGACTTCACACATGGTGAAGCAGGTCTGCAAGTGTCTATCTTTCTCTCTCCTTATCTGTCTTCCCCTCCTCTCTCCATTTCTCTCTGTCCTATCTAACAACAACACCAATAACAACAACGATAACTAAAACAACAATAAAAAAAGAGAAGGGCAACACAAGGGAAAATAGATAAACAAATTAAAAAATTTAAAAAGCATTAAAAATTATTACCTTTATTTATTAGATAGAGACAGCCAGAAATCAAAAGGAAAGGGGGTGATAGGGAGGAAGAGAGACAGAGAGACACTTGCAATACTGCTTCACTACTCACAGTCCCTGCAGGTTTAGACTGGGGGCTCAGACCCTGCTCCTTGAGTATAGTAACGTGTGCTCAACCAGGTATGCCACTACACAGCCAATGATTTTTCTTTCTAATCACTCATAAAAACTATATAGAAGTTTAAATCCAAGGTACCATGTAAATATTTTGTTTGTTGATCTTGAGTAGTTCATTTGCTTCTGTTTCTTGGTTTACTTCTCTGTAAAAGAAGAACATTTACAGAATCCATTTTATGGAGATGTTATTAGAACTAGATTAATATTAATGTGAAGTGCTTAGAACAGTGCCTGCCTAATAAATAAGGTCTGATAATACACTGAAAACAACAACAATGATAATCATGGAGGAAAGCAATCCAAGTCGGATAGGAGTTAGAGGATAAAAAGTGGAGAACGACTTCCTTAAGGATGGACTGGCATGAATTGAGTCTAGGCAGACACAAAGGCTAGTCAGGTCAAGAAGTGTATGTGTATGCATGTATGAGATTTACCAGCAAGGAGTTACAGTAGTTGCTAAACTGCAGACTCCAACTCTTTTTTTGGCAGATAATGACACAGGTAGAAAAACAGAGCAAAACACCACTGAAGGCTATGCTGGAGGTAATGGCAAAGTAGACTTGTCTCTAGGCCCAAGGACTGAAGGGAGAAGGGAATTCTAGGTACCCCAGGGAAGGGCCTGAAAATGGAACATGATCTCTCTTCAGGAACTGTGTCTGGTGGGCACAAGGCTAGGGAATAGTGTAGAAGTAATACTTTCTCCAATATTATAGGAAAGACAGGTAGGTTCTACTTAACCTTGAATTTCCTCCTGGTAAGAGTGAAGTTGTGACTCTCATGTGGGGCAGAGACCAGTGCTTGAAGTTCCTGGTAGCTGAAGAGTCTCTGATACACTCAGTAGACTAGTTCTGCCCTATTCCTAGTGAGGGAGTAGAAGCTGCATTATTTACAAATCTAGAATCTGAATGTGCAAATGGGTTCCTGCTCTATGTCAGGTCTGAGGAGGTGCCCAAAGAGGTAGATGACACTACAGTTAATGCTCCCTGTACATTTCCAGTTTTTTTTTTTAAATAAATGTGAAGAGCACATTTATTTTTTTTTAATTGGGGAATTAATGTTTTACATTCAACAGTAAGTACAATAGTTTGTACATGCATAACATTCCCCAGTTTCCCATATAACAATACAACCCACTCTAGGTCCTCTGAATCCTTCTTGGACCTGTATTCTCCCCACCCACCTACCCCAGAGTCTTTTACTATGGTGTGATACGCCAATTCCATTTCAGGTTCTACTTCTGTTTTCTTTTCTGATCTTGTTTTTCAACTTCTGCCTGAGAGTGAGATCATCCCATATTCATCCTTCTGTTTCTGACTTATTTCACTTAACATGAATTTTTCAAGGTCCATCCAAGATCGGCTGAAAACAGTGAAGTCACCATTTTTAAACAGCTGAGTAGTATTCCATTGTGTATATATACCAAACTTGCTCAGCCACTCATTTGTTGTTGGACACCTGGGTTGCTTCCAGGTTTTGGCTATTACAAATTGTGCTGCCAAGAACATATATGTACACAGATCTTTTTGGATGGATATGTTGGGTTCCTTAGGATATATCCACAGGAGAGGAACTGCAGGGTCATAGGGTAGGTCCATTTCTATCCTTCTGAGAGTTCTCCAGACAGTTCTCCACAGAGGTTGGACCAACTGACATTCCTACCAGCAGTGTAGGAGGGTTCCTTTGACCCCACACCTTCTCCAGCATTTGCTGCTGTTACCTTTTCTGATGTATGACATTCTCACAGGAGTGAAGTGGTATCTCTTTGTTGTCTTTATTTGCATTTCTCTGACAGTCAGAGACTTGGAGCATTTTTTCATGTGTTTCTTGGCCTTTCAGATCTCTTCTGTGGTGAATATTCTGTCTAAGTCCTCCACCCATTTTTGGATGGGGTTATTTGTTGTTTTCTTGTTGAGTCTGGCAAGCTCTTTATATATGTTGGTTATTAAACTCTTATCTGATGTATGGCATGTAAAGATCTTCTCCCATTCTGTGAGGGGTCTCTTGGTTTGGGTAGTGGTTTCTTTTGCTATGAAGAAGCTTTTTAATTTGATGTAGTCCCATAGGTTTATACTTGCCTTAGTCTTCTTTGTAATTGGATTCGTTTCATTGAAGATGTCTTTGAAATTTATGCAGAAAAGAGTTCTGCCAATATTTTCTTCTAAGTATCTAATACTTTGTGTTCTAACATCCAAGTCCTTGATCCACTTGGAATTTACTTTTGTATTTGGTGAAATACAGTGATTCAGTTTCATTCTTCTGCATGTTTCAACCCATTCTTTCCAACACCATTTGTTGAAGAGACTCTGCTTTCCCCATTTAATAGTCTGAAACCCTTTGTCAAAGATTAGATGTCCATAGGTGTGGGGGCTCACTTCTGGGCTCTCAATTCTATTCCACTGGTCAGTGTGTCTATTCATGTTCCAGTACCAAGCAGTTTTGATGACAATGGCCCTATAACACAATTTGAGATCTGGGAGTGTGATGCTTCCAGTTCTGTTCTTTTTTTTCAAGATTGATTTGGCAGTTCTAGGTCTTTTCTGGTTCCAGATAAACATTTGTAGCATTTGTTCTATTCTCCTAAAAAATGTGCTTGGGATTTTGATGGGGATAGCATTAAATTTGTAGATGGCTCTGGGTAGTATATTCATTTTGATGATGTTAATTCTTCCAACCCATGGACATGGAATATCTTTCCACTTCTTTGTGTCTTTTTCAGTTTCCTTGAGTAGTGATTCATAATTTTCAGTATACAAGTCTTTCACTTCTTGGCTTAGGTTACTCCTAGATATTTTATTGTTTTTGTTGCTATAGTAAAAGGAATTGATTTCTGGATTTCTATTTCTTCTAACTTAGTGTTTGCATAGAGGAATGCCACTGACTTTTGAATGTTAATTTTGTAGGCTGACACCTTACTGTCTTGCTTGATGATTTCCAAAAGCTTCTTGCTGGATTCCTTAGGTTTTTCTGTGTATACTATCATGTCATCTGCAAATAGGGGGAGTTTAACGTCTTCTCTTCCAATCTGTATCCCTTTAATTCCTTGCTCCTGCCTGATTGCTATGGCAAGAACTTCCAACACTATTTTTTCTAATAATGGTGATAGTGGGCAGCTTGTCTAGTACCTATCTGAGTGGAAATGCTTCCAGTTTTTCACCATTGAGTATGATGTTGACTGTAGGTTTGCTATATATAGACTCCACTATCTTCAGGAATTTTCCATATATTCCAATTTTTCATAGTGTTTTGATCATAAAGGGATGTTGTATTTTGTCAAAGGTTTTCTTGCATCTATTGACATGACCATGTGGTTTTTGGTATTGCTTTTGTTGATGTAGTGGATCACATTGATTGATTTACGTATATTAAACCAACCTTGCATGTCTGGGATAAACCCCATTTGGTCATTATGAACAATCTTTTTAATAGACTGCTTGCTGTATCTGGTTGGCTAGAATTTTGTTCAATATTTTTGTATCTATGTTCATTAGAGATATTGGTCTGTAGTTTTCTTTTTTGGTTGTATCCCTGTCTGCTTTTGGTATCAGGGTGATGTTGGCTTCATAGAAGCTGGCAGGGAGTATTCCAGTGTCTTCAATCTTCTGGAAGACTTTTAAAAGTAGAGGTATTAGTTCTTCTTTGAAGGTTTTATAGAATTCATTTGTAAAACCATCTGGTCCAGGACTTTTATTTTTGGGGAGATTTTTGATAGCTATTTCAATTTCATTGGCTGTGATGGGCCTGTTCATGTTATCCACTTTCTCTTTACTTAGTTTTGGAAGTTGGTAGGTATCTAGGAAATCGTCCATTTCTTCCAGTTTCTCTAGCTTGGTGGCATATAGTTGTTCATAGAAGCCTCGCATGATATGTTAAATTTCTGCAGTGTCTGTTGTGATAGCTCCTCTTTCACTTAGTATCTGATTCATTTGGGTCTTCTCCCTTTTTTGTTTTGTGAGTCTGGCTAATGTTTGTCGATTTTGTTCACTCTTTCGAAGAAACAACATTTACTTTTGTTGATCCTTTGTATGGTTTTCTTATTCTCAATGTTATTTATTTCTGCCCTAACTTTAGTGATTTCTGTCTTCTGGTTGCTTTAGGGTTCCTTTGTTCTTCTTCTTCTAGGTCTTTAAAGTGTGCAATCAGGCTGTTTATTTGTGCTTTTTCTTGTTCCCTAATGTGTGGTTGTATAGCTATGAACTTCCCTCTTAGTACTGTCTTAGCTGTGTCCCAAATATTTTGATAGCTTGTGTCTTCATTTTCCTTGAAGTCTTGAAACATTTTGATTTCTTCCTTTATTTCCTCTTTGTTTGACCCAGAGGTTATTAAGAAGTGTACTGTTGAGCTTCCACATTTTGGGACTATTACTAATCTTTTGTTGATTTTTAAGTGTTAGTTTAGTTCCACTGTGGTCTGAGAAGATGCTTGGGATGATTTCAATGCTCTTGAATTGGCTGATGCTGTCTTTGTGGCCTAACATATGATCTATCCTTGAGAATGACCCATGTGGATTTGAGTAAAATGTGTATTCCAGTTTCTTGGGATGAATGACTCTGAAAATGTCCAATAGTTCTAGTTTATCTATCTCTTCATTTAGCTCCCTTATGTCTTTAGTGGTTTTCTGCCTGGATGATATGTCAAGTTGAGAGAGTGGGGTGTTGAAGTCCCCTACTAAGACTGTGTTGCTGTTAATATATTGCTGTAGCTCTTTCAGTAGACGTTTGATGTATTTAGATGGCTTCTCATTGGGTGCATAGATGTTAATAATTGTTAAGTCCTCTTGATTGACTGATCCTCTGAGCATTAAGTAGTGTCCATTCCTATCTTTTTTAATCTTATCTATTTTAAATTCTATCGTGTCAGATATGAGAATAGCTGTTCCTGCCCTTTTTGTGGGCCATTGGCTTGTATGATATTTTTCCATCCTTTCACTTTATGTCTGTGTTTGTCTTGTTGAGTTAGGTAGGTTTCCTGTTGACAGCATATTGTTGGGTTGTATTTTCTGATCCATCTTCCTACTCTGTCTTTTAATAGGTGAATTCAGGCCCTTGACATTTATTGATATCAAAGATTGAAGATATTTTAACGCCATTCTTATAGAGTATTAGAGTGTTCTGATATATGTCCTATTTATGATGGTCTGACTGTTTACAGAAGACCTTTCAGAATTCCTTTCAGGGCAGGCTTGGTGATAGTTGATTCCTTCAGCTGTTGCTTGTCTGAGAAGGTTTTGATGCCTCCATCTAGTCTGAATGATAATCTAGCAGGATACAGTAATCTTGGTTGAAATCCTTTCTCATTGAGCACTCGATAGATATCTTGCCATTCTCTTCTGGCCTGCAGTGTTTGTGTGGAGAAGTCTGCTGCTAATCTTATGGGTTTTCCTCTGTAGGTGACTCTTTGTTTTTCTCTTGCAGCCTTCAGGATTCTTTTTTTATCCTTATTCCTTTCCATTCTAAATATGATATGTCTTGGTGTCTTTAGGTCTGGGTTAATTCTGTTTGGGACCCTCTGGGCTTCTTAAATCTTTATGTCTTTGATGTTGTTTAGACTAGAGAAGTTCTCAGCTATTATGGCCTGAATAATGCTTTCTTCCTTTCCCTCTCTTTTTTCCTCCGGTAAGCCAATAATGTGTATATTGTTTCTTCTGAAGTCATCCCATAGGACTTTGTTGTTGTTTTCAGCATCTCTTTTTGAGATATCTTACTTCTTTTTTAGTTGTCTCTAATTCGTCCTCGATCTTCCTAATTCTGTCTTCAGCTTCATTGAATCTATTCTCTCTGCCCTCTACTGTTTTCTGGAGTTCATCTATTTTTTTGCCCTGTTCTGATACTGTTTTAGCTTGTTCAGCTAGTTGTGTCTTAGCTCAGCTATTTCAGCTTTTAGCTCTCTAATAACCTTGAGATAGTGTTTTCTTCCAGAGTCTCATTTGTTGTTCCTGTATTTCTGATGACAATTCTTTCAGACTCTTTACTCACTCCTGTTATTATTTCCTTAGCTAATGTTTGGATGTTGAACTCATTATTTTGTGCTTCACCCTTGGGTGGGCTTTTAGCTGGACTCTTGTCCTGGTTCATTTCTCCAATATTTCTTCTCATTGGTTTAACTATTTTATATATTATGTTATGAGTTCCCTCTCTTAGTACTTTTCAAATTACTGATCACTATTACCTGGATTGACCTGTGTCTAAGTAAGTTAATTAAAGGGTTCACAGTTGTGGAAGTTAACATTTTTTTTCAGTAGTATTTTAATCCCTGAGTTGGAGCTCAGTGGTTTAAAAGCCTCTTTTTTTTTTTCTTCCTTGTAGGCTATGGGAGCCTGAGGGCTTTTAAACTATCAGTAGGCTTCTTAGCTTAATCACTGACTCCTGACCAAGAGATAAAGCAGGGTGTGGCAGAGATAGTCCAGTGGTTATGCAAAGAGACATTCACAGCCCCTCAGCTATGTCACTGAGGTATAGGTCTTCTCCTGAGTTTCCTGGTTATATCTCTGTCCCCTGGTGTCCCTCCCTGCCGCTGCTCCAGATTCTGAGGGCAGTAGCAAATTAGCAATGGAGACTCAGAGTTGCACTTGGTGAGTCTCCGGGGAGTCCTCTCCTCCCTTCAGCTGTCCCCTTGTTGGTGGAACAGACTGGAGGTGGTGTCTCAACTGATAAACTGCCGGACTGTTACCAGCCACTTAGTCTCTCCCTAGGCTCCTCTCTGTCACCAGCCACAAGTGTTTGCACTCACCAGTGATTTGGTGGGTTCCTGTAGTTGTTCTAGTCCAGTCTTGTTTCAGTCCCAGGTGGTCTCCTTTGGTATTCCTAGTTGATCTGGGAGAGGAGAGGTGAGGAGAGGAGAGAAACAATTCTGCTGCTGCTCATAGCACTGCCTCTGGAAGTCCTCATCTTTACAGATTTTATGGCTCAGGTACCTGGAGACTACTGTCTTCTTGAGTCACTGGCTGTAGTTCCAAGGGTTCAAATCTGCCTAGTTATTGAACATCCTTCTCCTTCCTCATCCATAGAATGGGGGATAATACTAGCACTATTTGGGCTTGTTCAGAAGATTGCATGAGGAACACCTGACAAATGAATCACAAAAGGAAGTTCTCAGGTATTGGCAGCTACTATAGTAAGTTCTCAAATTTAACTTGTGCTCCAACCCAAACATGTAGAAAGTTCACAGTATTTTTTCTATTGAGGATCTGGCATTCCTTTTGAACCTTCTCTCTTTCCCTTCTCACTAAAATATAGCTTTTTGTTCTAGGCAGGATAAATTCTGGTTTTCTCTTTCTGTGTGTTTATTAGAAGCTACATAATATTTCATCTTTCTCTTGGAATTGCCCCTGGAAGATATTCATTTTCACATTAGTCAGTTTGGGGGAGGTATTTAGAAAAGCAGACATAATTATGCAATAAAAATTTCCCAAATATTGCCTCCACTCCCATTTTATTACCATAAAACTGATGCAGGCTTTTATCATTTTCTCCAGGCTGTGGTTACTATTGCAGCTGGGCTTACACTTTTCGGCCAGATGAAGGCCTGAACTATCTACAGTGGAACTGTTTGAGTGGGCTCTTGAAGACAGTGGACTACAGTGGGAGAGTTCAGAAACCCTTAGCAGACACTCCTTCATCTTATTTATTTTATTATTAGTATTATTATTATAGAATTACATGTCAACAGGGGTTTAAATTCACACCATTCCATCACCAGAGTTCTGAATCTTCAGTCTTCCCACTGCAATCCTCCACAGTTCCCCTAAGGTTGTGGATATGGGTCAACCATCATCTCTACTATCTGTCCACTTTTATACATAATTGTCCCCCCCCTTTATTTCCTGATCCAGTCCTCTCTTCTCCTCTAAGCCACACATGACAGCATAACTATCTCATATGTCCCTCTCCTTTCCCTTCTCTCTCTCTGAGTGCTGATGGAGCTGGAGTTCAGAGCCCTCTTATCTTCATCCTGTCACTTCTCCCCCACTGAGAGTATGGATCAAGGTTGTTTTTGGAATGTAGAAAGTAGGAGTTCTGTCTTCTGTAATTGCTTCTTTGCTGAGCATGGTCACTGACAGTTTGATCCATACTCCCAGCCTATTTCTATCTTTCTCTAGTGGTCCAGAGATTTGAAGATGCCAGGGTCCAGGACACTTTGGTAATGTCGTATGCCCAGAGAACTTGGGATGGAGTCATGGTAGCATCTGTTACTTGGTGTCTGAAGGTGGCATGACCTAAGTTGAGACAAAATGGGGGGGAAATTGCCAGCAGTGGATTTGTAGTTCTGGCACTGAGCCCCAATGTTAACCCTGGAGGCAAAAAACAAACAAACAAAACAACAAAAAACATTGACTTATCTTCTTCTGGAGGTCCAATTATCTCTCTCAACCACCAGTCAGAGAACATAGACTCAAGTTTGACATAGCATACCAGAAGGTCCCAGAGGAGCGACTGGGTGGGATATCTACTAAGTAGTGTCCTTGTAGGAGTAAATGAGCCATTGATTTTGAAATTGCCTGGCAGGTAGATGCCATTGCTGGCTGAACTGAGCTAGAATCAAGCTACTCAGGACTGTATCTAAGCAGTGCCCCTTGCCATGTGCCTGCAGTAAAAAACACATTGACCACTTTGACTCACCAAAGAGCACGTGATATAAAATATGGTTTAAAAGAACATTGAGGAAGCAACTGTGTCTGACTCTCCTTTTTCCAAAGTGAGAAAGATGCTGTACTACATAAAGTTATTATCTATCTCTATGCCTAATTAAGTGGGATTGAATGAACTTATTTTTTACAAAGCTTTTAGAAGAAGAGCCTCTGACACATAATATGTACTATGTAAATGCTGGTTGAACAAATAAATTACAAAGGTCATACCATTAAGTGGTACTGACTCAGTGAGAAAGCAGATTCTATTCTTTCAATCTGCTGACTGCAGCAGGGATGTTTGTACCTCAGTTTTATAATGAGAGAGAGAGAGAGTTAGAGAGAGAGAGAGAGAGAGAAATGGAAAGACAGAGAGATACAAGAGCACTATTCAGTTCTGGCATATGGCATTGCAGGGGATTGAACTTGGATCTCAGAGGCTCAGACATAAATGTCTTTTGCATAACCATTATGCTGTCTCCCTGCCTTGTACTAATATGTCTTGAGCATCTCCCTAATACCTGATTCTTCCCAAATAGGAGGAAGGTTTAAGACTCAAAACCTGTGTCAGGCAAAGTCCTCTCCAAAAGTGCATAATCTTTTTTTTCTATCAATTTTAATAACTTTGCCTTGTATTAAATATGATATTTACTTTCATGTCCAGGTGTATAACGTCAGTTTTATATTTATTATAGTGATGAAATATGAAAACACTATGGACAGTATCAGAGGGAGGTCTTTGGAGGGTAGACCAGTGCTGTGGTGGTGTTTCTAAATAAATAACTAAAAAAAAACTGCCTTGGGGAGGCTTCTCAGTAACAATTGCATGTATGCGCAAGGTCCTGTGTTCATTACAAAAAATGTTTAAGATAAAAATAAAGAAATGTAAAGAAAAAGGGTCTGGAGTTGGCACACCTGACTGAGTGTATATGTTATAATGGACAAGGACCTGGGTTTGAGCCCCTGGTTCCCAACTGCAGGTGTCTCTCTTCTCTGTCTCCCCCTACCTCTCAATTTCTGGCTGTTTCTGTCTGTGGTAGAGCCTGGCAGGGCTTGATCTGAGGAGTGCGCCTATCCTATCAGTCTCTCTCTCTCTACTGAGAGGTTGAGCAAGGAGGGACAGGAGTATCCCCAAAGATTTGCCTTGTCTTATCAGAATCCCTACCTCACAAACACCCTGCCTTCCTGATACTATGGCCAATAGATAAAAAGAAAGGTGGAGATGTCGGGAAATTGTGTGGATGTTGTTGAGATTGGCAGGGCTCACAAAGCACCCTGCATTCCTGATACTATGGTCTATCTATATAATCATTGTTTTGCCTGAAAGATCCCCACCCATTCCATTCCTTTGATCTATCTTCTTTCTACCGTCAAGATCTTCCTTGCCTCCAGGATATTAATTAATCCTGACAGTTAAAACCCTCACAGCAGTTGCTAAGGAAGTTCCTATGTTTCCAGCTCCATTTTGCTTTTCTCTGCCCCTTTCCTAGCCATTTCCATTTCCGGCTTGCCACTTCTGGGTCTGTCTTTTAAAAGCTGTGGCTCTCTGATCAATAAAGATTTGTATTGTCTCACCACGTGTTTTTGGTTCCTGAATCATCTCCCTCGCATCGCTGAGTGAGTAGCAGCCCAGGCTGGATCCAGTTGAGTTCTCTCCAGCCCAGAGAGTACACACCTGGGAAGAGGCAGCCCCACGCTAGCCTGGCATCTGTCCAATAATTAACTAAAGATAATAAAAAAAGGAAAAAGAAAGAAAAATACAATATCCCCAGAACCTGACTGACTAATCAGCCTGATTCAGGGCACCTGTGGGCCCTGTCCACTCAGGGAGTTGGTTGGCTAATTTTTGTGAATGATGTCTGCTAAAAAAATCAAGTAAATAATGGTGTTTGTGACCTGCGGTCTTTGGATAGATGTGATACTGAGGATGGGTAGTAGTGTCCTCGGTTAAGCATACATGTTACAATGCACAGGGTCCAGGGATCAAGCCCCTAGTCCCCACCTGCTTGAGGGAAAGCTTTGTGAGTGGTGAAGCAGTGCTGCAGATGTCATTCTCCCTCTCTCTCTTTTTATATATATATATATATATGTATGTATATATATATATATATATGTATACACACACACGTATATATACTGTATAAAACTTGATAAGACAGAGAAATTGAGAAGGAAAGGGAGTAAAGAGGGAGAGAGGGACAGAGAGATACTTGCAGTATGGCTTCACTCTTATGAAGCTTTCCCTTTGCAGATGGAGACTGGGGGCTTTAACCTGAGTCTTTGTGTATGTTAACATGTGCACTTAACCAAGTATAACACCTACCTGGCCCCTCTCTTTCTCCCTCTCTACTCCCCTTCCCTCTTGATTTGTCTCTATCAGAGAAATAAACAAGTAAAAATATGTGATAGTGGGAAGTGAATTATGGAAGCTAGAGAAACATATATATATATATATATATATATATATATATATATATATATCAACCAATCTACTATTAATCGTTCATATATATCTATCTTTTTAAAAACCATTTTTTAAAAAGTATCTCTATTTATTTATTGGATAGAGATAGCCAGAAATCAAGTGAGAAGGGGGAGATAAAGAGGGAGAGACACAGAGAGACAGCTGCAGCCTAGCTTCACCACTTTCAAAGCTTTACCCCTGCAGGTGGGGACTGGGGGCTCAAACATGGGTCCTTGTGCACTGTAACATGTGTGCTCAACCAGGTGTGCCACCACCTGGCCCCTGTCTGTCTATTCTATCATCTATCAATCAATCAATCAATCTATCTATCTATCATTTGTCTAATGTAGCCACTTAAAATCTTTATGGAAGAGAGGCATTGAAATGTTAGTTTCTTGATTTGCTTAAGGAATATCTTTCTCTACCTGTGTTCACAGCGGCTCCACTTAGGTGTCATATTTTTTATTTTATTTTATTTTTTATTTATAAAAAGGAAACATTGACAAAACCATAGGATAAGAGGGGTACAACTCCACACAATTACCACCATCAGAACTCTATCCCATCCCATCCCCTTATAGCTTTCCTATTCTTTATGCCTCTGGGAGTATGGACCCAGCGTCATTATGGGATGCAGAAGGTGGAAGGTCTAGCTTCTATAATTGCTTCCCCGATGAACATGGGTGTTGACAGCTCGATCCATACTTCTAGCCTGCCTCTCTCTTTCCCTAGTGGGGTGGGGTGCTGGGGAAGCTGGGCTCCAGGACACGTTGGTGGGGTTGTCTGTCCAGGGAAGTCTGTTTGGCATCATGCTAGCATCTGGAATATGGTTGTTGAAAAGAGTTGTTGACTAATCATGAACCTAAAGGCTAGAATAGTGCAGATGAAGAGTTGGCGGGGTGGGGTGTCTCCATTTTGTATATAGCTAGTAGGCAGTGTCATCCTTTTATCTAGTGCACATGACCCAACTCTTCATACATACCTACAGTTGGTGCTCCTAAGACTCTGTCACTGCAGGTCTCTCTTCCCCCTTCTACTTCTCTCCGTCTCTTTAATCTTCTTGCCTGGCAAAGTGGCTGTAAATTACCACATTAATTTCCAAATCAAGCCAAGTTCCATAGTAACAGAACAGCTTCCATCCAGACCTGAAAAGATTCATTAGGAAGTTGATTTGCTAAGTGCCCTTAACATACTCCTTCAAAAGAACAGCTGCATTTACCCAATTCTAATAGCTCTCTGGGAGCTGGGGCTCCAAGTAGTTGTGAGCTTGATGCCTGAGATGTCACAGCGAGTCCTTGAGACAGCAGGATGGGAAGCAAAGCAGTACATTGTAGGTCTTGGATAGATATGAGAAAACTGGGTGCATTAATGAAAAGGATACTTTATCTCCTCTGAGAACTTCTAGATCCCTCAATGTACCATGTGTGGGGCAAATAGGTAAATTTCTTTGGAGAGGTGGTTTGGAAATGCTTTTAGCCTGACAGACCCCAAGTTGTGAGGATTATGATTTGGGAAGACAAAAAGTGGGGTCCATGGACACCCCAACATTTTTTAAATTTTTATTTATAAAATGGAAACATTGACAAAAACCATATAATAAGAGGGGTACAATTCCACACAATTTCCACCATCAGAACTCCATATCTCATTCTCTCCCCTGATAGCTTTCCTATTCTTTAACCCTCTGGGATTATGGAACCAAGGTCATTGTGGGATGCAGAAGGTGGAAGGTCTGGCTTCTGTAATTGCTTATCCTCACAGAACATGGGCATTGACAGGTCTATCCATACTCCTGGCCTGTCTCTCTCTTTCCCTAGTAGGGCAGAGATCTGAGGAAGAGGGGCTCCAGGACACATTGGGGACACTTTTATGTTGGTTTTAGGAATTGAATAGCCAGAGAACATATTCTAAAGTTAAAGAAGACTGGTAAAGTATTTATTTATATGCTATTCCTACCTTTGGATTCCTGGTTTTTTTTCATTATATTTATTTATTGGATAGAGAAATCCAGAAATAAAGAGGGAAGGGGTATATAGAGAGGGAAAGAGATGGAGAGACACCTGCAGCCCTGCCTCACCACTTGCAAAGCTTTTCCCCCTGCAGGTGGGAATTGGAGGCTCAAAGCTGGGTCCTTGCAGATTGTAGCATATGTGCTCAACCAGGTATGCCAGCACCAGAGCCCTTGGTTTCCTGCTTATTAAACAACTTGCCCTGCTTTATATCTTACTGCCTTCTAGGCACCAAGTTGCAGATGCTACTAGGATTCCATTCTGACTTATCTGGGCAGATGATCTCACTAATGTATACCAAAGCCTCACCTCTCCAGAGCCCTACCCCACTAGGGAAAGTTAGAAACAGGAGGGGAATATGGATCAAGCTGCCAACTCCCATGTCCAGTGGAGAAGCAATTACAAAAGCCAGACTTCCCACCTTACCCACCCCATAATGAATTTTGGTTCAGGGGCCAGGCAGTGGCACACCTGGTTAAACACTCACATTACAGTGTGCAAGGACCCAAGTTGAAGCTCCTTGTCCCCACATGCAGGGGGAAATCTTAACAAGTGGTGAAACAGGGCTGCAGGTATCTCTCTCTCTCTCTCCACCTCCCCCTTTCCTCTCAATTTCTCTCTATATATCCAATAAAATATATATATTTTTGTTCATACTCTCAAAGGGATAAAATTTTCTTTTTTATTACTATCTTTATTTGTTTATTGGATAGAAAGCCAAAAATTAAGAGGGAAAGGGTAATAAAAGGGGAGAAAGAGAGAGAGACCTACAACACTGCTTCATCACTTGCAAGGCTTTCCCCCTGCAGGTGGGGACCAGAGGCTCAAACTCTGGTCCTTGAGCATTATAACTCAACCAGGTGCACCACCACCCAGCCCCTCAGAATAGTTTTCAATGGAGAGGATAGAACACTGAACTCTGATGGTGGGAACTGTAAGGAATTATACCCCTGTTATTTTATAATCTTGTTTTATCATTATTAAACAACTAATAAAATTTTAAAAATCTATTTATTTATAAAGTTCAAGTAATTTTCCATGTAAATTGTCCAGATAGGATGTTGTGTGGAAGTTTCCAAATTGTCATTTGTGAAATGGGGACAACAATGCCTTTTTACATGGTTGCTGCGAGGTTAGAATAGGATCATGTATATAGAGCAGTGTACAGTGTCTGGCATGAAATTAGTTTTCTCTCTGATGATGATATTGATGATGATCATGATGAAGGTGATGATTCCCAGTTTCAGGGTTGTTTCACATTTCTGACAACAGCACTACTACTGCACAGCCTTCCATTTCACTCCTTTTGTTTTCCCTCACTTTCTAAGAACCCCTTTGCCCCTTTATAAGAACCTTGGCATTCTACCTCCAGCTTTCTTTCCCTCCTTCCTGCTGTGGCTATTGTCCTTGCCTCATTTGAATGAATAGAATAGCTTCCCATTCTAGGTCCTTGTTCCAGACAAAGCTAAGAAGAGCAAAGTAAACAATTTCTCTTCTCTTCTCTTCTCTTCTCTTCTCTTCTCTTCTCTTCTCTTCTCTTCTCTTCTCTTCTCTTCCCTTCTCTTCTCTCTTTTCTTTTTTTGTTTGCCTCCAGGGTTATCTCTGGGGCTTGGTGGCTGTGCTACGAATCCACTGCTCCTGGCAGCTATTTTTTTTTTTCTTTTTCATTTGTTTGTTTGATTGCTTCAGACAAGACAGAGAAATTGAGAGGGGTAGGGGAGACATTGAGAGGAAGAGAAAGATAGACATCTGCAGACCTGCTTCACTGCTTGAACCTGGGTCCTTGCACAAGTACTATGTGCACTTAACCAGGTGCACCACCACCTGCCCCCCCAGGAAACGATTTCTCTTTCTTTCACTCTCTCTACCCTTGAAGCACTAGTGGTTTAAGAATAAGTTCTAGAGTGATTAAAGCTTTGGGAAACAATCTAATTAGGATTCATCACTCACTGGAAGTGTGACTTTGGACAAAAGATTTTTCTCTAGAATTACATAAAACTGTGTGATGCTTATAAAGTATCTTGAAACCTTATGAAGTACTGGCAGGTTAAATGAGATTGTGCTTATGGATCATTTAGCTCAGGGTTTGACTCAAAATAAATGCCTGGTACATGTTAGCTATTCTATTTTCCCTGGCTGGGTCTTGTGCTTGGCCCTGCAACCCAGAAATGGGTAAGACGCAAGTCCTACACTATAGTAATTCACTCTTGGATGGGAGCAATGAATTTATGCAGAAATAGCAATGAATTAAAATTTAGAGATGGCCATGGAGGTCACTCAGGGAAGGCTTCATAGAGGAGGTCACATTGAGACATGGGCAGTATTGGCCAGGTGGCATTTCAGGAGTTAACTGTGCACAATGCCAGAGATACTAAAATCTGTTTCACTGATTACAGGTTGGTATCAGTGGGGGGAATTACAATTTGTTCCTCACATGTTTAAACGTTTGTCACACATAATCCCAGCAAAGAATTGAAGAGAAATAATGATTTTCAGGAATTTTAAACTTTATTCAGAAAAACTGAGAACATTCACATATCAGAAAGAGAGAGAGACAGAGAGAGAGAGGAGAGAGAGAGACCAAGGGCGAGCAATCCTTTACTCATATACTGGCAGGTTCACCTCGACAGAGAGAGCAAGCCATGCCCATAGGACAAGTTTATAAACACTCAAGCCCCGCCTTCACCTCCTTTCTTTCTTTTAATATTTATTTATTTATTTACTTTTGTTGCCCTTGTTGTTTTATTGTTGTAGTTATTATTGTTGTTGTCATTGTTGGATAGGATAGAGAGAAATGGAGAGAGGAGGAGAAGACAGAGGGGGGGGGAAATAAAGACACCTGCAGACCTGCTTTACCACTTGTGAAGCAACTCCCCTGCAGGTGGAGAGCCAGGGGCTCAAACCAGGATCCTCCCACCAGTCCTTGTGCTTTGCACCACCTGTCCTTAACACACTGCTCTATTGCCCTACTACTCCCCTTCACCTCCTTTCTAAGGCACACCCACACTAGTTAGTACTCCCATTTCCTGTGCAGCAGTTTCCTACCCCCAGGCACACAGGTGTGCCTGGAGAATATGTGTTCTGGTGTGGTGCAGTAGTATCTGTGTTCCCCTGGGTACTTCCAGTCATTTCTGACCTCAACACTATCACATTCCCCAGTGTCGGATCTCTACAGGAATTAGAGAGAACCTGTGTAGTCAGAGGTCAGCCAGGCAGGTCAATATAAACCTGAAAGGTTTTTGGAGGAAGTGTTTTATTTTTCTTTTCCTTTGAGAAAATTTTTTTGAAGAGACATTGTACTTTTTATTTACATATGCCTTATAGGATTTAATTGTGAGAACGGCAATAACAACAGTAGTAGAGAAATTATTGAATATCTACTATGCAGCCTAACTCTGACTATCAAATACTTTCCACATATATCTGATTTGATCTTCACACAATCCCATGAGGGTTATATGACTGTTTTAATAGGCTTGAAGAGGTTATGCAGCACCAGAGGATCACGCAGCTAGAAAGTTGTCGTTTTATGGCTTCTGGCATCTGGAGATTAGTCTGCAGAATAGGAACAGAAAAGGTTCAGGGCAGTGACAATTTGAGTTATAGGGCACTGGTATTATGTGGGAGTCTCTACAGCAGGCCTTGGAAACCAGGCTCTTCCCTCCCTAGGCCCTAGCAGCTTCCTGTTTGTGTTGAAGTAGCATCAGTCTCCTATGCAGCCTCCTCTGGCAAAGTCTTCCTGAAGTCATTTGCATTTGTATTACACATTCCTGTGGCCTGTGGTGGGGAGGGCACCCTCATTTAATTTGGCAGAAATCAGAACTCTGAGAGGAGAGAAATCACACATTGAATTGAACATGGCATCATCACCCCTTCTAATTTGTTAGACAATACAGCCCCACTGTAGCTTCGGGTGTAGATGAGGAAAAATCAACACACGTATATTAATGACTTTTAAAAGATTTTCATTTATCCAAGCGTGTCTTTTTGTTGTTGTTGTTGTTGTTGTTTAGCATATCATCAGATCAATAGGCAGTCCCCATACAGTTTAATAATTGGAATTTTCACTTAAGACTGTTTTTCATAATTTCATGTTGACGTTTGACAAGCTCAGGAACTTATTTGGTTTCAAAAGGGAGAAAGAAACTTGGGGCTGGTTTCTTCTTATGCTGTGGTGTTCTAAATCTTAAACAAAAAGAAAGAAAGCAGCAGTGGAAGTTTGAGCTGAGAGGGGTTCTCGACAATCTGGGGAGTCTCCAGGCCTAATTGTATTGAGGTGATTATAACTCTGGGGTTGAGCACTTTGGGGTCGTCTCCTCATTGTTTTGTAACTAGCTCTAAGTCATGCTCAGAAAAAAGACTGGGGAAGATAAGGAGCCTTTCTACATACAGAAACAGCAAAGCATTTTTTTTAAATCAGAAAATTTACATTTTTATTTACTGTGTGGCAGTGAAATGATTTTAAGAACAACAGAACTACAAAATGCCTCTAATTTTCTTTTTTGTTAATTTTTATTGGGGGATTAATGGTTTACAGTGAATACAGTTTTTGTACATGTGTAAAATTTCTCAATTTTCTGCAAAATGCTTTCAACCCCAGTCTAGATCCTTCTCTACCATCACGCACCATGACTTGAACCCCTCCTCCTACAACACACACAAAGCATCTTTAAGAGACATCTTGGCCCACACATGCCTCAAATTCAGAACCCCTATGTCCATGGGTAAAGAGTTTCACAGTGGTGGTGAAGACACCCAATATACATTGATACCTGGTTTTCTCCAACTCCTTTCTGTACTGCCATCTAGTCTCTGACAACCTTGTCCAGCTGGTATTGTTATGGGGGAAGGGGGAAAGGGAAGGCCAACTCTTGCTTCCCCCCATTCCAAAAGTCCATCATGCGTGATCTCAACAATGAATTGAGGAGAAAGTGTGATAACCCAGGTAAATTAAATTTTAATAGAAAATACATATGTATGAGAGAGAGAGAAGAGTAAAGAGACTTACACTTCACATGGTAATACTGGAAAGAGCACGAGAGTGAGAGAATGAGAGGAGAGAGGCTTACATATCTGTAGCAGTCCAGGCAAAGAGAGCTGAGCTCTGACTCTCAGGTTTAAAACCTAAAGCCCTGCCTACACCTTCCAAGCCACACCTGTAACCATTCTTTATTTCTGGGTGGTACCTTCTCCCTCAACATCCCAGCCACACCTGTAACCACTCCTATTTCTCGATGATAACTTCTTCCTCAACAGTAGTATTACCCTACTTTACAGAGGGGGAAACTGAGCCTGACAGAGTCACCCTGGACCACACAGCTGAGAAGGATTTGAACCTCAGTTGGTCTGACTCTGGTACCTGTGTTCCTTTTACTGTCATCTTCTCATTCTTGCTCTGCCTTTATGATCCAGCACGTGACTGAGTTCTTCTAGAAAGTCTCCCCTTACTCTTCAGGCATCCTCTGTGGCCTCCAAACAACATCACTGTGCCCTTCCCTCTGTCATGGTATTGATCAGTGCCATAAGCATGTATGCCATTGTCCCTGTATGCACACATGGGCGATGATCTTTTTACACAATGTCTCTTCTTATTAGAATTGGGATGCAGCAAGGAAAGAACTATGTCTTATTTATCTTTGTTTTTCCAGGCTTGGAAAATAGATATTTGTGGAAGAAAGTGAGGATAGATAAAGATGTGGAAAGGAGAATGAACTGTACTAAAATAAATCAAGTTGATTAAAACTTTGAGTTTTGTACAACATAGTCAAGCTGAGTGGGGAAGCCACATTCCCTTTTACCATCTTCTGTTTCTTTCTTTTTTTGTTTTTTTATGAGTGGAAAGGTTTTATTAATGAAGGCATATTGTTATGTTTTTATTTATTTATAAAAAGGAAACATTGAAAAACCATAGTATAAGGGGGGTACAACTCCACACAATTCCCACCACCAGAACATCCCCTCCCTTGATAGCTTTTCTATTCTTTAACCCTCTTGGAGTATGGACCCAAGGTCATTGTGGGTTACAGAAGGTGGAAGGTCTGGCTTCTGTAATTGCTGCCCCTCTGAACATGGGCATTGACAGGTCAATCCATACTCCCAGCCTGCCTCTCTCTTTCCATAGTGGGATGGGGTTCTAGGGAATCAGAGCTCTAGAACATATTGGTGGGGTTATCTGTCCAGGGAAGTCTGGTTGGCATCATACTAGCATTGGGAACCTGGCAGCTGAAAAGAGAGTTAACATGAAAAGCCAAACAAATTGTTGATTAATCATGAACCTAAAGGTTGGAATAGTGCAGATGAAGAGTGTATGTGTGGGGGGATCTCTGTTTTGTAGATAGCTAGTAGGCATATTTTAGTTATATTCCAAAGGGCCTGTGGCTATACTAGTTTTTTTCTTTTTCTTTTTTTCCCTGAGCCTGAAATCTGATATGCAGGTAGATTCAAGTTATTATCTGGGGAGATGATATCATGGCTGGGAAAAGGACCAGGAAGCTGGATCTGAGAAAAGAGTAGCTCCCAAATATGGGGAAGGTGTATAAATATTGTTGACTGTAAATCCCATTAATTTGATGTGATCTGTGGCCCATATTCAACTTAAGGAGCCTATGTGACCTCTGCATTCCTGTAGACCTAAGCTCACATTCTGTGGTCATGAGTAGGAGTGTTCCAAGCTACCCCAATATCAGGACCCATCTTCCTCAGTTGTAGCATAGAGTATGTTGTCCAGCCTCCCTTTGGAGGATGGAACATTCTTTACCTTTGTTGATCCAAGTTGAGGGCAAGGTCCTATGGAGGCCCACAAACGGGTCTATTGTGTTGTTCCTGATAGAGATGACTGGTAACAATGGAGAGAGGGATTTATTTGAGGTCTAGGCCCATCATGTCTGTTTGGGAATCTCAGACCTCCCTGAATAGGGCCCCAGGTAATGGGGTGGCCTGATAGTGACTAAAGAGTCATCATTAAAGTATGCCAGTCTCTTGCCCTTACTCAGCTTTTTCAGTCCTTGCTTTGATAAGGTTAGCTTTGGAGTGAGTGAGGGAAGTGTAATAGAAAGTAGGTGAGGCAGGTATCTAAGTCTAAGAATTCACTCTTTCATTATGAATTTTATACTGACTCACTGCAGACTATTGTGTATTTTTGCTTTCGGGTAAATATTTTGCCCTCATTTATGGATACATGTGAACATATGCTCTATCTCATGGGACCTGGTCTATATCTAGGTTTTGGGACTTTGTTAGGAGGTGAATCACCTAGAATGGAATTAGAGAATCCTATGAAAGGAAAGGTCTCACCTGAGTAATGAGGCTGAAAGGTTGACATTCCATGCCTGATGTCTCTGGACATAGTCTGAAGTGAAGCATGCTGAGGTGGTACTCGTTGCATTGATTAGTTTGGGATCAGCGGATGCAATATCATTTGATATGAATTGAGAAAAGCATGCAGAAAAGTGAGCCCCATCCTAGAGGTTCCAGGACTGGAAGAAATATAGACTCTATAGAGGAAGCAGGAGGTTCCTGCTATCTTAGGGTTTAAGAAGGCAATTGATAGTTATTGATATAATCACATTATTTGGCAATTGGTTAACTTTGAAATATCCCTTTGTTAGGATTTGCTTTATCATACACAAAATCACCATAATTTATGTCCTTTGACATTATTTGTATATAGCTGTGCCACTGGTTGCTTCTGTTCTTCTTGGTCTAACTTTTAACAAAGTCAATATATCGAAGATTCAGCCTACGGTCTGTGCATTAAAAAGTTTGAGACATTCAATCCATTTTTCCCCTCTCATATGAATTAAATGGTGATTTATATGACAATTAATAGGAGAGTACATAAACACCATTCCCACCACCTAAGAACTGTGCCCCATGCCATCCCCCCACCCCCCACCCTGCCCTGTGAAGCCAAACATCCACCCTCACCCTCAACCCAGGGTTTTTACTTTTGCCCTACTCCAAATTCAGTCAGATCCTTTTTTGAGTTTCCCTTTCTGTTCTTCTTTCTCAACTTCTGTTTATGAGTAGGATCATCTCATACTTGTCTTTATCTTTCTGACTTAGCTCACTTAACATAATTCCTTCTTGCTCCATTCAAGATGGGTCAGAGAAGGTGGGTTCATTGTTCTTAATAGCTGTGTAATATTGTTATTTTTAAATGAAGTAGGTCCTCTGAGTAAGACAAAGAGGGCAATGACATCACCCTTACTTTCCCAGACCTTATAATGAAGCTTCTCACACACACACACACACACACACACACACACACACACACACACACACACACACCATTAAATAACAAAATAAAGAAGTTCATGATTCGGAAAAGGAAGAGTAGGACTACACCACTGTCAAATATATACAGTGGAACAGGGGCTGGTTTAGGTACTTTAGATAGATTATCCCAATCCTCACATTTGCACACTGGGCACGACAACCTGATTTTACAAGATTTGAGTGAGCAGATTGGGGATGCTAAATGACTAACTGAGTAGCTCGTGAGGAATAGAGACCTAGCTTTGTTGGATTTATGAGATTTGCTCTCAGTCAAGCTCAGAAATGAAGAGACAAGTTAATAAATGCCACCTGTGTTTCTCATGTTAGTGGGAGAAGAGAGCTAATTTGTTAGTTCAGCTGCCAGCCCTAAGGCTTTCTTGCACCAACTAAGCCTTGAACTATCTCTGTGGTGGTTGTGGGATGACTTTTGGGTTCAGCCTCAAGGTGGGTTTACTCTGGAATTAAACTCTAAGCCTGAGCCTAGCAGACTAGATGTATGCTGGAGCCTTCTGATTCACATCTTCCTTTCTTGGTATAGGATCAATACTTCATTAGGCCTCAACCTTACCCTCAGCTTGCCTGGCTGACACTTTGAACCTGCAACTGGTTATTGACATTATTGAAAGAGTAGAAAGAGCAATACAGAGGTGGAGAGTGGAGAGAGAGGAGAGAGAGAGAGAGAGAGAGAGAAGAGAGAGAGAGAGAGAGAGAGAGGACAATACATTGTCGTCTCATGTTTAGTGAGTAAACAAAGCACTCAAAGAGTTTCTAGCAGACAGTCTAGAAAGCCAAAGGGGATATTAAGGGTTGCTGCCAGAAATCAGCTACTGATTTCTGCTTCTAAATCTGAGGAAGTAAAGGGGCATAAGGGGAGTTATAACTACCTCCAGAGAGACTGCTGGGGCCAACATCAGTGCAGTTCTTGAAATCCAAGATAGTAGAAACCAATCTTACCTCGTTATGACCCATGTGTGCCTTCCACTTACAAGTAAGAAAATGGGAAACCAAATAGCATGAAAGTCTGAGAAATGTATTTCTCAGATATCCAGTTCCAGGATGCATAGAAGAGTATAGAACAGGAGTTGAATTAAAATCTGGCTTATTTCTAAAATTAAAAAAAATAACATTTTAATTTGTAAAGGTACTTTTGCAGCTATGCACACCTGCTGCAGCTAGAAGTAGAAAAAAACTGGTCATCAGGTTATGGCTCACAGTTTTTGCCAAATATATACATTTGCCTTCAGAGTTATAGATAGACACCTGCAGACTTGTTCACTGCTTGTGAAACTACTCTCCTGCAGATGGGGAGCCAGGGAGCTCAAACTGGTATCTTTGAGTGGTTTCTTTTGCTTCGGACTAAGCCAAATTTGTGCTTTGTGATGCCAAGAAAATCAGTTGGGGTAGAGTAGAAGCAGAAAGTTCCCACTATGTGCCCACACCTGTGATCTGATTGACTTCCCATGATACTGCAGTAGAGATTATTGACTCCATTTTGTAGAGGAGAAGACTGAGGTTAATAGACTGTAGTTGCTGGTGGTCTAGCTTCTGCTTACCACCTACTACTTTATCCAATAGTCTACGGTGGGAGTTGGAGGGCTGAACTGCTTGGGTGGTGCTCAGCTCCTTTCAGCAAGTGTTTCCCAGGCACCCACGGGGGGTGGGCATCCAGCCAGGCATCCACTGCCAAGCCCATCCCATCTGGAATCGACTCATGAGACTCACGCGGCTAGAAGAGGTTTTGGCAGCAGGAAGAGGTTGGTGTGAGAAAAGAACATCTCATGCTCCCTTTGCCCACGCACGAGTCTCTCCTGAAGTTGGATCCAGCTACTCGGTTCTACTTTCTGGCTCAAATGTGATATTGGGCTGGTTCCAATACAGTTCCCTTTCATATGGGTTTATCCTGCATCTATTTAGAAGGGTCAAAACCAGGGTCTGTCCTAAAGGAGTTCACAGTCTGAGGAGTCAGATACGCAACAGCAAAGATAGCACTGTGTGATCCACAGAAAAGGGACTCCTAATTCTTCTTGGAGGTTCAAGCATGTCACTTCAGATAGAGTGATTACTAAGCTGAAGCTTTAAGGAGGCAGAAGTGCTGGTTTGATGAAAGGGCCTGGGATGGTGGCCTAGCCAGGGAAATAAAATTTAAAGGATCAGAAAATAGTTCCCTTGGACAGTGCTTGTGCTTTGTCCTAGTCACATCTCAGGTTCAAGTCTGGCCCCCACCACACTGAAGAAAGCTTCAGTGCTGTGTTGTCTTTCTTGCTGTCTCTGCTTTTGTCTTTCTATCTGAAAATGTTGACTTAAAGTTGTGAAGCCCCACTGACAATGACTAGATAAATAAATAAATAAATGAAGCAAGAAAGAAAGCAAGCAAAATGAAAATGTAAGTCATTTGAGAGTTGAGAAGGGCCCGTGTGGCTGACGCATGGAGAGCAAAGTTAATTGTGAGTCTCTGAGGTGTAGAAGACAAGTGCATCATGAAGGGTTCTGTGAGCTGTTTTCAAGTTTGAACTTCATGGAGAATAATGAACAGTGATTATCTCCCCTTGGACTTTCTAGTTTTAAAACTGGCCACTAATGTGATTGTGTCTAACAACTGAGCCTTAGGGAGGTAACTATATCATGAGGCTGAAGCCCTCATGAATGGGATTAGTGCCCTTATACAAGAGGTTCCAAAGGGCTCCCTAGTTCCTTCAAGTGAGGACATAGCAAGAATTCAGTTGTCTGTGAATCAGGAGGTAGATCTTCACTAGATCCATAATGCATTCAACCTTTGACTTGTAGCCTCCAGATCTTTGAGAAGTCACTCAGTTTGTGAAATTTTGTCATAGCATCTCAAAAGGACTAAGACAACTTTGTTGGTATCCTGTGGTAGACTCTGCTCAGGGCCATCAGGTTGTGATGAACTCTGGGAGTGGAAGTTAGCAAATCTTCCCTTCACTGCTGGAAGCATTCTATTTCCTCTCTCTCCCACTCCCAACATGCTCTACTTATTAGCATGCCCTCTAAATTCTCCATGGTGAATGATCCTTAATTTTTCCATTTCTAATACATTCTGGACCAATACTTTTGTAGACTGTAATAAAAATGCCTCAGTAATGTCAAATTGCTCTAAGTTTCTACATCCTTATTGTTACCTTTCTTTCTGTACTTGTCTCACAGTGGACCAGTTAGAGTTGATAGATCTGCCCCAGTTCAAAGAGACTTACTTTGAACATCTCTGTCAGCAATTTCACTGTCATCACCATGCACTAAGCCATCCTCACCTTTTGCCTGGACTTCTGTAGTATCTCTTAGATAGTCTGTAGGGAAATTGTGAGGATGTGGTTGAGCTTGGCAGGGCTTGACCTAAGGGGCACATCCATCCTGTCAGTCTCCCTCTCTATTGAGAGGTCAAGTGAGGAGGGACATGACCCCCCCAAGATTTGCCTCGTCTTATCAGACTCCCTGCCTCAAAAAGCACCCTGCATTCCTGATACTATGGCCTGCTCCCTTGTTATCTACATAATCATTGTTTTGCCTGAAAGATCCCCTCCATTTATCCACCCATTCCATTCCTTTGATCTTTCTTCTTTCTACCCTCAAGACCCTCCCTGCCTGCAGGGTATTATTAATTCTACCAGTTAAAACCCTCACAATAGTCACTAAGGAAGTTCCTACCTTTCCCAGCCCTTTTTAGCCTTTCTCCACCCCTTTCCTAGCCATGTATGGTATTGTCAAACCATTTCTGTTTCTGACTTGCCAGTTCTGGGTCCGACTTTTAAAAAGCCTTGGCTCTCTGATCAATAAACAATTGAATCACCTTGCCACCACCAGCTCTATTCCTGGGTCATCTCTCTCATGTCACTGAGTGAGTAGCAGCCCAGGCTGGTTCCAGTTGCGTTCTCTCCAGCCCAGAGAGTATGAGCCTGAGAAGAGGCACCCCCACACTAGCCTGGCAATGGTCCACTCACATCTACTCTTGTCCTCTTCAAGTCATGCTCCATCTAGTAACTGGAGGAGTAATCCTGCTCTATAAACTTGGTCAAGTCATGTTCTTGCTTAAATCCTTTCAGAGCAGCTTCTTGTTGTCCTATGGGTTGTGCATGATAGGTTCAACCCTACTTCTGATTTTTTTGTTTCAGTGCCCATTTCCCTCCTATACATATATCCTAGACTTCAAGGCATATGAAAATGCTGTTTTTTAAAAAAATTTTTTAATTGTCTTTATTTATCTGATAGAGAAAGAAATTGAGAAGGAAGGGGGTGGTAGAGAGAGAAATAGAGAGATACCTGCAGCTCTGCTTCACCACTCATGAAGCTTTCCCTTTGCAGGTGGGGACCAGGGGCTTGAACCTGGGTCCTTGTGCACTATAATGTGAGCACTTAACCAGGTGTGTCACCACCTGCCTCCCCCTTTTTTTGTTTTTATTTTTTTTTAAATATTTTTATTTTCATTTTTATTTTTTTACAAGAGCACAGCTCAGCTCTGGTTCATAGTTGTGTGTGGGATTAAACCTGGGGCTTTGGAGCCTCAGGCAAGAGAGTTTCTTTGCCTAACCATTATGCTATCTACCCCACCTTTTTTTTTAATTTAAGAAAGGATTAATTAACAAAATCATAGGATAGGAGGGGTACAGTTCCACACAATTCCCACCACCCAATCTCCATATCCCACCCCCACCTCTGATAGCTTTCCCATTCTCTATCCCTCTGGGAGCATGGACCCAGGGTCATTGAGGGTTGCAGAAGGTAGAAGGTCTGGCTTCTGTAATTGCTTCCCCACTGAACATGGGTATTGACTGGTTGGTCCATACTCCCAGTCTGCCTCTCTCTTTCCCTAGTAGGGTGGGCCTCTGGGGAAGCGGAGCTCCAGGACACATTGGTGGGGTCTTCAGTCTAGGGAAGCCTGGCCGGCATCCTGATGACATCTGGAACCTGGTGACTGAAAAGAGAGTTAACATACAAAGCCAAACAAATTGTTGAGCAATCATGGACCCAAAGCTTGGAATAGTGGAGAGGAAGTGTTAGGGGGATACTCACTGCAAACTTTAGTGTACTTCTGCTTTCAGGTATATATTTTGCAGTAGTTTACGGATACGTGTGAACATATGTTCTCTCTCACAGAAACTGGTATATATCTAGGATTTGGGACTTTGTTAGAAAGTGAACCGCCTGAGATGAAATTAGAGTATACTATGAAAGGAAAGGTCTCACCCGAGTAATGAAGTTGAAGGGTTGTCATTCCACACATGAGGTCTCTGGACACAGTCTGAAGTGAAGCATGGTGAGGTGGCAATCGTTGTGTTGGTTAGGTTGTGATCGGCAGATGCAATATTATTTGATATGGATTGGGAGAGGCATACGGGAAAGTGGGCCCTATCCAATGGTTCCAGGACTGGGGGAAGTAGAGGCTCTATAGTGGAGATGTGAGGTTCCTGCTGTCTTAGGGTTCGAAAAGACAATCAATAGTTAATGTTATCATCACATTATTTGGTAATTGGGTTAACTTTGAAAAGTCCTTTTGTTAGGGTTTGCTGTACAGTACCCAGTATCTTGTATATAGTTGTGCTATTGGTTGCTTCTGATCTACTTGGTCTAGGCTTTTGAGAGAGTCTGCATATCAATTACACAGCCTATATATTGAAAAGATTCAGTTTGTGTTTTGAAAAACTTGAGACATACAATTAATTTTCCCCCTTTCGTATTAATTAACTAGTGATTTATATGACTACATTTTACTAGGAGTGTACATAAACACCATTCCCACCATCAAAAGACTGTGACCCATCCCTCCCACCCACTCCCACCCCCCACTGTCCCAGGAAGCTGCATGTCTACCCCTCACCACAGGGTTTTTACTTTGGTGCCCTACTTACAATTTGGTCAGGTCCTGCTTTTAGTTTCCCTTTCAGATCTTCTTAGTTAACTTCTGTTGATGAGTGGGATCATCCCATACTCATATTTATCTTTCTGACTTAGCTCACTTAACATAATTCCTTCTATCTCTGTCCAAGATGGGTCAGAGAAGGTGGGTTCATTGTTCTTGATAGCTGCATAGTATTCCATTGTGTATATATACCACAGCTTTCTCAGCCACTCATCTGTTGTTGGGCACCTGGGTTGCTTCCAGGTTTTAGCTATTATGAATTGTGCTGCTATGAACATAGGAGTACACACCTCTTTTTGGTTGGGTGTTATGGAGTCCTTGGGGTATAACCCCAGGAGAGGAATTACTGGATCATATGGAAGGTCCATGTCTAGCCTTCTGAGAGTTTTCCAGACTGCTCTCCACAGAGGCTGTACCAATTTACATTCCCACCAGCAATGTAAAAGGGTTCCTCTGTCCCCACAACCTCTCCAGCATTTGTTGCTGCTGTCCTTTTTGATGTATGCCATTCTTACAGGAGTGAGGTGGTATCTTAGTGTTGTCTTAATTTGCATTTCTCTGACAATCAGTGACCTAGAGCAGTTTTTCATATGTTTGTTAACCTTTTGGATCTCCTCTGAGGTGAATGTTTTGTTCATATCCTCTGCCCATTTTTGGATGGGGTCATTTGCTTTTTTGGTGCTAAGTTTGCTGAGCTCTTTATATATTTTGGTGATTAGTTTCTTGTCTGATGTATGGCATGTGAAGATCTTCTCCCATTCTGTGAGAGGTCTCTTTGTTTGTTTAATAGTTTCTTTGGATGTGCAGAAGCTTTTCAATTTGACTTTGGAGTCTCAGGCAAGAGAGTTTCTTTGCATAACCATTATGCTATCTACCCCACCTTTTTAAAAAATAAGTAAATAAATAAATAAATAAATAAATAAATGCCCTTTCTCATGACTCAAGTTTCATACAAGACTTTCTCTATATGGAATGTCTTTTATAAAATTTTATTCATTATTTTACTAAACAAACATATCTAAAAAAAGACACAACAAAAGTTCCCCCAGTCAAATATGTGTTAAGTGAAAAAAATAAGCAATAATACATGGACAGACAAGTATTTCCTCCCAGGTTCCACTTATATGCTAAATATTATGCTAAGCATTGTGGCTACAAAGGTGAAAAAGATACAACATTCATTCCTTAGGAACTTATGATTTAGTAGACAGGAAGAGAGAGAGAGGGAGACAGAGAGAGAGAGAGAGAGAAGTAGACTGAATGATGAATGAATCCTGATGAATGAATCCTGGGGCAGGGCAGTTATAAAATAAAGCATATAGTGATGAAAGCTCTGGCTTCTGATGGTAATGGGGACTGAACCTGGGACTCTAGAGCCTCTGTCACGAGAGTAACTTTGCATAACCATTATACTATCTCCCTCACTCCATGAGAGTTTTATAACCCAGCCTAAGGATCAGGAAAGACTGCCTGCAGTAGATAACACTTGGGAAGATCATGAAGGAATAACCTGGCAACAGCAGAAGTAGGGCTGAGGGAAGATTATCTGGGCTGAGGAACAGACTCAAGAAAGGCTCAAATGTACCTAACAGGGGAGGGGGCAGAGAGATGGCAAGAAAGCTTCCCTTAATACTAGATCATATACCGGGGACAGAGTGGTGGTGCTGAATATTCTACTCTCCCCACCACTCCAACATACAAATACATACCTACAGACTTAAATACACACAGACATAGAAACATATCTCTTTTGCTAAATGAAGGCAGCCAGATATACCAAGTCATACATTATACAATTCTATTTGTAAGAAATATCAAGAATAGGTAAATCCATAGAAACAGGAAGCAGAATGGTGTTTGCCAGAAACTGGGGGAGGCATGAATTGTAGTGGCTGCTTAATGGGTACAAGGTTTCTTTTTAGGAGTTGATGAAACGTTTGTAACTTGATGGAGGCAATGATTATACAACATTGTGAATGTGATAAGTGACCTATGTACTTGAAAGTTGTTAACCTTGTGCTATATAAAATTTACTTCTATTAAAAAGGAACATATGGAAATCATCAGACAGTACTACTACAGAACAAATAATGAATACTTCCCCTATGCCAGACACTGTATGGAAAATCAAAGATTCAGGAATAGTTTCTATTATGACAGCCTCACACATGTGAATAAAGATACACAGATATCATACCATACAGACAAAAACACATGCATCACGAAGACAGGCAGACATGTCTATTAATTCATTTCACAAATCCTTGTTGAATGTTTACCATGTGCTCTGTCTGCAAAAGACCAGATGCTGGTCCTTCAGTGGGAAACAAATAGATATTCCTGCTATTCTCATAGCATATTCTCACACCATTACTTACAGAGCCACCTCACCTAGAAGTACACAAATACTTGCATACCTAGACAAGGATACAACCAAAATCCCCCAGTGAAATGTGTGCTGGGTGAAAGAAAAAAACAATAACGCACTGACAGGCAAGCATAACCTCCCGTGCTTGCCAACACACACACACACTCTTCATGCAATCAGTGGGAGTTCCATTAAAAGTCAGATTAAAACTGGCTGGGGACTTCAGAACCTTCTCAGGAGAGGGGAATAGGCCTTGGTAGAAGGGCCTGGAGCACTGAAAAAAAAAAATCCCTAAGTCTCACTTAAGTGATTTTTGGCAGAAATCAAATTAACGGCAAGACTATGGACTACTGACAAGGTGCTCCATCATGCTCTGCTGTGTGAATGTGTTTCTTATACATGTTGTTTTCATTAGTACTTCATTTGATAATGATAAATGGCATTTTCATTTGAAAGGAAAATATTAAAAAGTTCTGATTTGCAAGAGCAAGTTAGAATAAATGATATTATTATGTCCTGTCACTTGTTCAGCTCAGAGAAAAAAATGATGATAAAAAAATAAATAAAACAGCTTTCCCTGCTGAAGAAACACAAGCTTTTCATTTCTCCAGTGGGCCATTTGCTTGTCATCAAATCTGTCCTTGGCGTAGAACCTGCTGAAAGGCAATGGATTGTGGAGGGTGGGGGAGAAATCTTGTAGATATCAAAGGCTGTCAGGAGAGGTTGATCTTTGGAAGTCTTTTTGGTCCTTTTGTGGGTTGGTAGTAAGGATGGGGGTGGGAGTTATTCTCTGGCTGAAGTTCTGCAGGGATCTAAAATGCACTTCTTAAGTTTGAGTTAGATTTCAGCTTTCTCTCCTCCATTTTATAGGAACATGACCTTTTCTGAACTGATACCAAGGACATCATAATGGTTAACCAAGTCAGTACCATGATCAAAATTCATGAAGGACTCACATGTATAGGATAAAGCTCTAACTCCTTTTACTTAGCATCTAAAGCTGCTATGCCCCTGCTGCCAACCTCAACCTGCACACTTCTCCACCTTCATCTTGTTTTTCAGTTACCCCAATGCTGACCATTCCCCGTATATGCTTTTATTTCTCTACTCATGTGCCATGCTGCACACCTTAATAGCTTCTTGAGTAATCCCCTACTGATTCCAAGAACTAGTTCAAACAACTCCCTAGACAAAATCTTGTCTGAATCCTCTTTTAGGGAGGAGCTTCATTCATTGGTTTCCAAATCTTATTTTAGCATACCTTATCATAGATATGAATGCATGAGATAATTTGGTACAGATAAAAGGCTGCTAGCCATTGGGGTGGGTGGTGCAAAGGGTTTAAGCAGGTGTGGTAAAAGGAAGGACTAGAGCAGTAGTAATTGCTTGGTATCTTCCAAGTATCTATGGGTTTGCCTACCTCAAGTTAGAGAATGTTCACTTCTCTACTTCTCACAGCATTGGTGCTGCAGTTAAATCCTATGATACTTTAATGTCTGCAGTTGCCTGGATTACTGATTCTGCTGCTTTCTTGACCAGATTCCTTAACATAGACCTATTCTGTGCTCTCTTTGTGTTCCCGGGGTCCACACCAGCATCTGCTCAAAGGGAGCATTTGTTAGATTACTATTCTAACAATGAGTGACTGAGGATATGGTGGCATATCTAAGATGACATGTCATTTAATTCTCAACAGAAATTGTGTGAGTTCAAAGTTGAGGTGAATTGTTGTTTAGAAGACTTTGTTTCTGGTATTTCTGTCAATATTACTACCTTTCTTTTCTTCAGAGGTGAATTAGAATCAAATAAGTTTGTTTGAAAGCTCAGCATAACTCAGTGTGGGTCGATGGCATTAGCATATACTGGGCCTTTCCAACATCTGGCATCAGCCCAGGCATTGATGAATCTCTCACCTGTCTCCTTCTCTGCAGTGGGAGCCTGACTTGATGGAGAGGACTGGAAACCTGATGCTGCCACACTGAGTGAGAATAGCTCAAGGTCACTGACCACAGCAATAATGTAGGGCTTTGAGGCTGCCTTTAGTTTTTTTTTCCTATTCATTTCACCACACACTGTATCATTTAGTGCCTTCTAAGTAAAATACCAGTTCAAGTAATACCAGATGAGTTCACATTAAATGCCAAATACTTTATTGGGCTCTACTGGTAGGAGAGGTATAAAGACTCTCATTTTATAAGGAGTTTGAAATTCAGAAAGGAAAAATGTTTTACCAAAGAATACACAGTTAGCTGGAGAGTAGATACTGTTTAGATTTTAATTAGGGCTAGATTCTATGTTTGTCATTATTTTACCTAAGAGATTTTCTCTCTTTCTTTCTTATATTTTTTTAACATGCTTCCTCAATTAATTTATTATTGGCACTGAACATTTTTGATATCCTATCCATTGTGCAAGTGTTCTTGGCCTTCTTTGCTTAGTTATGCCCCGCCCCCCCTTAAACACTGGCCAAGCCTATGAATTATACTTCCTCCTATTCACTGAATGATTTCACTTTGACATTCTTTTTTTTTTAAATTTTATTATCTTTATTTATTGGATAGAGACAGCCAGAAACCGAGAGGGAAGGGGGAGATAGAGAAGGAGTGAGACAGAGAGACACCTGAAGCCCTGCTTCACCACTTGCGAAGATATCCCCCTGCAGGTGGGGACCGGGGGCTCGAACCCAGGTCCTTGTGCAATGTAACCAGTACGCTCAACCAGGTGCACCACCACCCGGCCCCGACATTCTTTCTTTTAATACTTTATTTATTAGTAAGTTAATATTGATTTACAAAATTACAAGATAACAGGGGTATAGATCTACATTTTTCCCACCCCTGAGTTCTGTGTCCCCATTCCCTCCAGTGGAAACTGCAGTAGTTCTCCCAGGATCACAGATATGGGTTAAGTATTATTTCTATAATAATCTATCCATATATATATATATATATGTCCATTTAACCTATTTTTTATATAACCCTGCCTTCTCTTCCTTTCTAAGTTACACACTAAGACACTTCTGAGAGTCCTTCCTTTTTTTTTTTTTTTCCTCTCTCTCTTCTCTCTCCCGATCTTGATAGAATTGAAGTTCAGAGCCCTCTGGTCATCATTCCTTAACACTTACCCCTCTGGAATAAGGGCCAAAATTCTTTATGGGGTGCTAAAGGTGGAATGTCTGGCCTTTATAATTGCTTCTCTACTTGACAGGTATTTGGCAGGTCAACTATATCTCCAGCCTGTTTTTATCTCTCCCTAGTTGGTTAGGCCTCTGGAGAGGTGAGGTTATGGGACACATTGATGAGGTCATCTGCCCAGGATGTTCAGGATATAATCATAGTAGTATCTGCAACTTGGTAGCTGAAATGCAGTAAGATATAAAGCAGGATAGAATGTTTAATGAATATAAACCATAAAGTAGGAATACAGCAGATGGGAATAGTGGTTTTAGGGTGTATAGAAGCTAGGAAGTCTATTTCAGGTAGGTTTCTAGGGGCCTATGACTGGTAATTTTTGCTGGAGCTTGATAGCTAACCTGTAGATAGACTAAAAATCTTGCATAGGATGATGGTGTCAGAGTTGAGAATAGGACTAGAAAGCTGGATTAGGGAAGAGACTAGCTCCCAAACTAGAGAAATATATATAAATACAATTAACTACCACATTGATCTGATCTGGGGCCCATATCTATTTATATTTAGCACAGGAGCCTATATAACCTCCTAATCCCTGTCAGTCTGTGTTTGCAGTCTCTGGTCACAGATGGGAACATTCTAGGTTGCATTCATTTCAGGACTAGTTTTCCTCGAGTGGTAGAGTAGGGTAACCTAGCCTCCCCTCAGAGAGTGGAACAGTCCTTACCACTGATAGTTCATAGTGAGGGTATGGTCCTGAAGAAACCCACAAGAGTGTTTATTTTTATATTTATTTATTTATTCCCTTTTGTTGTCCTTGTTGTTATAGTTATTATTGATGTTGATGTTGTTGTTTGATAGGACAGAGAGAAATGGAGAGAGGAGGGGAAGACAGAGAAGGGGAGAGAAAGATAGATACCTGCAGACCTGCTTCACCACCTGTGAAGCGACTCCTCTGCAGGTGGGGAGCCAGGGGCTCGAACCAGGATCCTTATGCTGGTCCTTGTGCTTTGTGCCACATGTGCTTAACCCACTGTGCTACCGCCCGACTCCCCACAAGAGGGTTTATAATGATGTTTCTGATGGAAGTGACCAGTGATGGTAGAGCAAGGAATCTATTATTGGTCTAGACTCATGGAATCTATGGGAGAATCCAAGGATTCCCTGACTAAGACCCGAGGTGATGGGGTGGCCTGGCAGTGAACAAGAAGGCCTTCATTAAATGAGCCAGTCTTTTTTTTTTTTTTTTTTTCCTTTTTTTCCAGATTCTATAGTCCCCCTGCCTTTTCCTCGTTACATGACAAGTTTAGTCTTTCTCCCAATTGTTAAAGTGTTGAACATCATTTATTGTATCCAAACCAATGTTAGGTTTATGGGATCTGGTCACAAGTTAGGGAGGAAATATACCTAGGATGTTGGTGGGGTCTAAGATAACCTTCAGTTTTACTGCATTTACTTGTTTGGTGATTCTAATAAATGTTTTCATAGATACAATAATTGTCTTTTAGTTGATAAATATTTTTTGCCAGCATACTGTGTTTCTTATAAAGATTATGAGGGGGTGATAATAATGCTGATGTTGTCAAAAAGATTAATAGATACATCTTACTTTCTTTTGTGTTATTAGTTGAGTAGATAAAGTGATTGAGGAAACTGAAGTAGAGGGTTCTGTCTCATATTCTGTGTAAACTTTGCTTAGAAAGGACTCTGAGAAAGGAGAGTATTAAAGAGTTGAGAGAGCTCTAGAAAGTGAATGGAAAGAAGAGTTTGTATTCTGACTGACACCAGGTATCTCTAGAGCTGGGTTCTACTTTTGTCTTCAGTCCCTTTCTGTTCATTCCATATCTTTGCCTCCACTCATCACAGTCTAAGCAGGTCCTGCCACAGTCTCTTCTCTATGTCTTTGCTCAATGTACACCTTCTATCTGGCAGCCCCTTCTACCATTTTCACCTGTAAAGAGTTCTAGCGTCCATTGAGATTCATCTCATATTGTTCTTTACCCAAGAAATCTGTTATCTATATATGGTTTGTCTTCTGCACAGCATTATGTACTCTGCATAAGAGAAATGGATTTCTCTAATTCACTAGTAAATTGTAACTGACACATAGTAGGTTATTATTAAATGTATACTACATATTGATCATCATCATAATTAATATTGAAATATTTATAGTACTCATCTAGAATGATGCTTCCCTACTTCTCTGAGATACAGAAACCTCCTTTTTTTTTTTTCTATTTCAAAATAAAGGTAATAATACCTATTAAGTAGTGTCCTCATAGGATTAAATGAGCCATAGGTTGTGAAATTGCTTGTCAGGATGCCAAGGACATTGTAAGGACTCCCAGGACTAGCTTTTCTTCTCTAGAACTATTTGTATTCCAGGGATATCAAACTGGGAAAAGTCTTCTAGTGTGCTGTGTTGTCTCCCCTCCTACTCTCCAAATTCTTCAAAGAGTTGGAATCTCGGGAAAAACTGTTCACTGATGTGAACACACCTTCCTTCCTTCCTTCCTTCCTTCCTTCCTTCCTTCCTTCCTTCCTTTCTTCCTTCTTTCTTTCTTTCTTTCTCTCTCTTTCTTTCTTTCTTTCTTTCTTTCTTTCTTTCTTTCTTTCTTGTCATCAGGGTGTCTCTAGGGATGGGTGTGGGTACTAGGAATACACCACTTCCAGTGGTCATTTTTATTTCTTTCTATTTTATTTGAACCTGCTTCATTACTTGTGAAGCATTCTTCCTGCAGATGGAGAGCTGGAGCTTGGACCCATCCTCATGCTTGGTAAAGTGTGTGCTCAGCTGAGTGTATCACCCCCTGCCCCCTACTTCCTTGTCTTTAAAATTTCTGGATTCTCAAGGCCATTGATAGAAAACTGGAGGGTAGGCATCAGGCCTTTTCCATCACATCTTTTTTGTCCATGTGGAGGTGTCTCTAATTCAAGAAACACTTAATGGAAACACAGATACTTCATCTAGTCTTTCAAGGTGACTGAACCTTTGCTTAAAAATTCCAATACTTGACCTTTTCATTTAAAGGCTCAGGCCTGACAGGGGGGCTGATCTATTAAGCAGGCTCCAGAGGGGAAACCCCCAAATACAATAGGTAGTCAAATAGAGATCATTTAACACAGGTAGTAGTCACAAAGTCACAAAGAGTTTAGGAGAGTTGAAAGAGTGACAAAAGGAAAGTGAGTCAACTCTAAGATTAGCAAATGGAGGATGCAACCCTTTCTCCCAGAGGTGCAGAAATAAAGGCTGGAGATTCATGCTATCAGAGAGCAAGGGCTAGAACAGTTGTTGGACTAGAAGAGCCAGAACTGTGGTGGGCCCACCTGCTGGGAGCTGTGGATATAAGGAGCTGATGTACCACTTGAATCAAAAATGTTAGGAGGTAGACCAGACTTTTCTTCCCTCCTCTCTAGTCTCCTGTTAGTCTTCCATTGGCCAAATATCACTAGAATCCAGAGAGTGAGTGAATAGTACAGAGAAGGAGAAGATACCATGGGAGGAAACCAGTTGTTGACAGCATGTTACTCTCAGGATAAATGTGCCCCTCCCCATTCTCTCAGTTACCATGCTGACTCATCTACTAAAAGCTTACACTTCACTTAACTCAATGCCAGCCACCCTGGTCTCCTTGGTATTCTTTGCACATACCAGGCCTTTAAAGATATTTTCCTTTTGTCTGGATTTCTTCCACCAGCTGTCTATCAACATGATTTCTTTCCTGTGCTCTAAGTGAGGCCTTCTCTGGCAATTCTTTTTTTTTTTTTATATTTATATATTTATTCCCTTTTGTTGCCCTTGCTTTTTATTGTTGTAGTTATTATTGTTGTTGTTGTTGGATAGGTCAGAGAGGAATGGAGAGAGGAGGGGAATACAGAGAGGGGGAGAGAAAGATAAACACCTGCAGACCTGCTTCACCACTTGTGAAGTGACTCCCCTGCAGGTGGGGAGCTGGGGGCTTGAACCGAAATCCTTATGCTGGTCCTTGCGCTTGGTGCCACATGCCTTAACTCACTGTGCTACTGCCCTACTCCCTTCTCTGACAATTCTGTATCAGTTGACAAGTAGAATATCACTGCTATCTTGACCCTCATGATCTCCTTCTTTATTCTTCACACTAGCATTAGTCACTGTGGCTAATAACTGTTTATGATATGTATGTATATATGTTTTAGGATCTACCTCTTCACTTTAGAATATAATTACCATCAGGGTAGAGTTTTTTGTCTATTTTGTTTATACCTGTGTCTCCAGTGTCTGGTAAATGATGGATGCTCCATAAATACTTGTGGAATAAGTGAAAATGATGGATCAGGCTCTAAACATGTCTCTAAACACGTCCATGGTTTTTATTCATATGTTCATGTAACATGATAAGTTTTATTAAGATGGCTCCCCTGGTTGATAGAACACATTACAGTGTGCAAGGACCTAGGCTCAAGCCTCTGGTCCCTGCCTGCAGGGGGAAAGCTTTGCAAGTGGTGAAGCAGTGCTGCAGGTGTCTCTCTGTCTCTCTCCCTCTCTGTCTTTATCTCCCCCTTTCATCTCAATTTCTGACTGTCTCTATCTATTAAATAAGTGAAGATAATTAAAAATGTGGAGGGTGAGTTGGAATAAAGAATGTAAGGACACAGAACAATTAGAATCCATTTCTGATCTCTAGGTCTCTGCTGTACCACACAGGAGGCAGAAAGCCTGAGTAGGAGACCTTAAAAAATCCTCCCAGCCTCACCACTCTACCAATCTCAGCATATTTTTCAAGCAGAAATACTTGGGAGATAAAATTAATCCTCTCCTTAATCAGCAGTTCCCATCTCTGCATGTGATTTGTCAGGGGAACTTTTCTCTGATGCTCACATGATATGGGAACTTGTCACATCTTCCATCTCTGGGAACATCCTCACCTGAAACTGCAAGGTAAATATTTCAGTTGTGAGTCTCTCTGTCATGACTCAAATAATTTTAAAATTGCTTAGATGTCTTTGCCTAACAATGTTCAGATTGTTCTAATGCAGGGGAAAACGGTAGTTTTAGACACAGTAATATTGATAGCAGCTAGTAATTTCCATGTGCTTCTCATAGTTATTGGCGCAGTGAGGATTGCCAAGAACTTTTCACTTATTAAAAAGACGTTCTATGTTGAGAGCCTAGCACTGTGCCTAAAAATAAAAGACACTTACTAAATGATGCCCTTTGCAGTAATTATTTTCAGAGTTATGAAGGGAAAATAGTGATGGATAGTTCCAGGCTGCTGTAATGTTTTCAGGGATCTCATCTTTTATCCTTAAAGGACTCTTAGAAATAAGGTCAGATCCACTTTGGAAGTAGTAGAAATGTTGGGTAGAAAATAACGGAAGGATTGAAAGTATTAAGAAGGATTTGTTACTAGGCGTCAGTGGACACACACCCAGGGTTAGCATGATCTGTTCCTCATTCATTTAGCGGTGAATCTTTTGTATCCTCATCAGAGTCAAACTCTGTTCTTGCCCTCAACCATCTTCCTTTCTAGTCAGAAGACGACTATGTGGTACTCTAAATATCATTTTAATGTTTCAAGGGCCAATAATAGGAGAAGGTACAGCATTTCTCTGAATCTTCAAAATATTAAATAAAGATGTCTTGAAAATTAGATGTTGATTCAACCATACATTTGCTTTGCCGTCTTTACTTACAAGTTCTAGGAAAAAAGGAAAAAGAACCTAATATAGTAAACAGTAGCATCATGTAAAAGATTTTCTAGTTTAATATAAAGTTTTGTTTTTAAAATTATCTCTTTTTTCATCTTGAGGTCAAGGAATTTTAGCTGTTTTAACTTTTCTTCCAAGACAATCTGTATCTAGCTTTATTAATGATATGGTTAATAAACAATTATGGCATTTTAGTAGGTCATGAATAAGGGGTTTTTAGCAGTGTACAATTTTCAAATTCCCTTCTTCAATGGACTATCCAAATTAGAAAGACATTTTAAAATTTAAAGAGATCTTCAACTGCTACTCTGAACAAGGAACACTTAGAGTGAGAGTTGATATTTCACATTCAGCATGTTGTTTAACACCTTTTCACAAAGCTGACCCTGATGTTCAGGAAACAAAATGAAAATGGCAGAATTACCAATCAGAAGACCCACATTTTCAACAAGGAGCTACTGCTCTTTTGAAGGATGCGATCTTAGTGGTGATACTGCAAAGTCCAGATGCCTGACCTTCTTGTAACCACAGTTTTGGGAATCTGGGACTTAAGGGGGAAAAGTCTATGTTGAAGACAGACAGACAGACAGACAGACAAACAGAGAGAGAGAGAGAGAGAGAGAGATTAAGAAGAATTTTTAGTTTTTTTCAAACCATAAGGCATTTGTGCTAAGGGGGCTAATGTGAGTCAACATCAAAGGATTCCTCATGCTGGAAGCAGAGAGAAAGACTTTAAGAACTAAAAGCAAGCAGGTGGGGTTAGATAGGATAATGGTTGTGCAAAGAAATTCTCATGCCTGAGGCTCTGAAGTCCCAGGTTCAGTTCCCCACACTACCATAATCCACAGCTGAGCCGTGCTCTGGTAAAACAAAAACAAAACAAAATAAAATAAACAAACAAAAAAATAACTAAAATCAAAAGATGTCTGTCCTGCAGTGCTTAACATCAACACAGCTTTCTTGAATGGCAGAGTATGTTGACACAGCCTCCCTCCTGAGAGTGGGGGAATTTCTACCACTGTTGTTCTACATTGAGGGCAATGTCCTATAGAGGCCCACAAGAGGGTTTATGATGTTGTTCCTGATGCATATGACCAGCTATGGTGGAGAGGGATCTGTTAGAGGTCTAGGCCCATCATATTTATGTGGGAATCCCAGGAGTCCCTGACTAGGACCCTAGATGGTGGAGTGACTTGTTAGTGACCAAAAGAGTAATCATTAAAGTGTGCTGGTCTCTTGCTCTTACCCATCTTTAGTATTCCTTGCTTTATCTGACAGGGTTAGATTTAGAGTAATTGAGGAAAGTGAAATAGGAAGTAGGCAAGGAGGGTATCTAGGTCTAAGTAGAGAATATCTGATTAAGTACTTTATGGTGTCTTTTTTAGGTCTTTCTACTTGCTGCACTTATTGAGTCACTACAGACCACAGCACACTTTTACTTTAAGGCATATATTTTCCCCTAATTTATGGACACATGTGCACATGTGCCCCATCTCATTAACCCTGGTCTATATCTAGGTTCTTCAACTTTGTTAGGAGATGTGCCACCCAAAATGGAACTAAGGAGCCTATGAGCTTGGAAAGGTCTCACCCCAATGTTGGAGCTGGAGGTTTGACATCCCATGCCTGGCATCTCTGGATATAGTTTGAAGTGAAACAGTTGAGGAGGCACTGGTTGCATTGATTTGGTTGAGATCAGCAGATGCAGTATCAAATGGTATGGATCAAGAGATGCATAAAGGAAAATGAGCAAAGCCCCAGAGCTTCCAAGACTGGGAGAAATATGGGTTTATAGAGAATGAGGAAGTTTCCTTGCCATCTTGGGTTTAAGAAGGCAATAGATAATTATTATTATGACCAAGTTATTTGGGAACTTGCTTTACTTCGAAAATCCCATGGTTAAGTTTTACTGTACCATATAAGACTTTACTATGATTTGTGTCATTTAATACTATTTACAAATAACTATATCTTATATACTGATAAGACCAGTTGCTTCTGGTCTTCCTGATGATTTATAGGTGATTTAATATTTCAAAAAACTTTATTATTAGAAATGCATTAACAATTTAAGCCCAGTGTTAAAATTCGATTTGAAACCTTGAGTGCTTGGATTAAAGGGATATATACTCGGAACTGAAGTCTATGCATTAAAAAGCTATGGACATTCAATCTATTCCCATCTCTCATATTGATTAAACAGTGATTTATAAAACCATAAATTAACAGGAGCATTTATTAACACCATTCCCACCACCAAAGGTCTATGTCCCTACCTCCACTCCCTGTAGTGTAGTTGAAAATCTGCTTTCCCCTCTCCCTGCCTGCCCCCCCCCCCTTGAGTCTTTACTTTGGTGCAATACTCCAAACTCAACCAATCTCTGCTTTCCATTTCCTTTTCTGTTCTTCTTTCTTGACTTCTGTTTATGAGTGGGATCATTCCATACTCATTTTTCTATTTCTTGCTTATCTTTCTTAACATAATTCCTTCTAGCTCCACCTAAGATGGGTTGGAGAAGGTCGGTTCATTATTTTTAAGAGCTGAGCAGTATTCTGTTGTGTATATATACCACAACTTTCTCAGCCATCTATCTATTGTTGGGCACCTGGGTTATTTCCAGGTTTTGGCTATTATGAATTTTGCTGCTATGAACATAGGTGTACACATTTCTTTTTGGATGGGTGTTCTTGACTCCTTAGGATATATCCCTAGGAGAGGAATTACTAGGTCATAAGGAAGGTCCATTTCTAGACTTGTGAGGGTTCTCCAGACTGCTATAGACAGGGGTTGGACCCATTTACATTCCCACCAACAGTGCAGGAGGGATCCTTTGTCCCCTCAACCTCTCCAGCATTTGTTGTTGCTGTCATTTCTGATATATGACATTCTCACAGGGGTGAGGTTGTACTTTATTTATTTATTTATTTATTTTTGCATTTCTCTGACAATCAGTGGCTTGGAACAATTTTTCATATGTCTGTTGACCTTTTGAAATTTCTGCATTTTGATAAGATTCAAAATAGCATTTCACCTGTCTCCAAGACTTTCAGCTTCCTATACCTAGTGTGTTTGGCATCTCCATTTTCTGCAGGGTTTTCTCCATTTTTGCCAACATCAGCTTTTACTTTAATTCTCCACTTATTTTCTCTCCCCTCTTTTTAGTGGGTCTTTCTAGGCTTGGAGGAGCAGGTTTAGTGGATAACCTTGAAGATCTTCTCTGGGTCATCCTCACCTTGGCTTTCCATCTTCTCTCAGTCTTGATCTTGGGCAGAGTGGCAATGGTTTCAGGAGACAGGTGACTGACATGGGATGTAGCAGACTGAGGGTTTTGTTGATTCAGGGATTGTTTGCACTGCCTATCTACTCTACTTCTGTTAGGTGCTTTGAATCTAGATCCCCAGCATCTAGGATCATGTTGGTACATAGTCAGCCCCCCAATTTGTTGAATAATTTACTAGACTATCCAAGTCTAGGGGGGAATGAGAGAGAGAGAGAGAGAGAGAGAGAGAGAGAAAACTGGGCTGCAGTCAAGAAAGCATAAAAGCCTTGAGATCCAGTAGGTTAATATGGTTCATAGTGATGGGACTGGTGCTGGGAAGAGAGAGAACACAATTATATAAACTGGAGGAACAATCAGATCCCAGAAGACCTGAATGTCAACAGAGCTTGTTAAAATAGATAGACCTACCAACATCCAGGTCCATTGGAGAAGCAATTACAGAAACCAGAATTTCCATCTCCTGCACACCATAATGAATTTTGGTCCATACTCCCAGAGGGATAAAGAATAGGGGAGCTTCCAACTGAGAGGATAGAACACAAAACTCTGGTGGTGGGAACTGTATGGGATTGTACCCCTGTTAACTTTCAATCTTGTTGGCCATTATTAAATCACTAATAAAATTAAAAATAAATGGTTGACTAATCATGAACCTAAAGGCTGGAATAGTGCAGATGATACTCCCAGAGGGTTAAAGACTAGGAAAGCTATCAAGTGGTGGGGGATGGGACACAGAGTTTTGGTGGTGGGAATTGTGTGGAGTTGCACCCCTCTTATCCTATGGTTTTGTCAGTGTTTCATTTTTATAAATAAATCAATAAAAAATAAAAACAAAACAAACAAACAAGAAAAAATGTATTTCTGGGCCCCACTATGAATTTCCAACTGAGTAAATTCTGAGGTGAAGCCTGGTAAGGTGTATTAAAACAAGTTCATCATCTTGTTTATAATAAGTGTATTATAAACAAGATTATGGTGATATTGGCTGTTCAGGGGAAGTACATTTGAAGAGTTAGTGTCTTAACTTTTATAACAACATGATTTTACCACAATAAGAAAGGACTAATCTTGGGCACTCTGATAGTAGACACAGATCTAACAGGAAGGGACCTCAGTTAGTCAATGTGATGTTGATGGTGGAGATGATGTCAGTGATAGTGTTGAACAGGATCTACACTTACTAGGTGCTTACTATGTGCTAGTTTGTGTTCTAAGTAGCTGAATCATAATAATCTGAAAAACATTTTAAAATTATGTAACAAGAGCAGGATTTTTATTTAAAAGATATTTCTTTCATGAGACAAACACAAGGTGAGAGAAAGAGAGACAGAGAGAGAGAGAGAGGAGAAATCCTCTCAACTCTGAAGGAGATATCCTCTCAACTATGGTGGTGCCAGTGATTGAACTTGGTACCTTTTGGGTCTCAGGCATGCAAATATTGTACTCTAGTACATTGTACTGTATATCCAACACAAGGTAAGTATTCTTATTTAGTAAGTCTCAGGAGCAAAACTCCATTGGTAAGGATGCTTAGTTGTCCCTTCCCTTAAACTCTGTAAGAGGAGGAAGGTGGCAGAAATCTCTCAGTCAAGAAGGCAGATTTAGTAGACAGAGTACAAAAACACTGACATGAGACAGAATGAGATTAGAGTCTCAACTTCCCTACAGATGAACTGCAGATGCCGGGAAAGCCACATAACTTTCTCAGATTCATCACTTCTAAAGTGGAAAAAATGATACACATTTCAAAGGTAGTCTTAGGGGAGACTATAGTATATTAAAGCCATGACTATTTGGTCTATACTACCTTCCCCCACCAGCCAAAAAAAGTCATTAATCACCTTTCTCATCTCAGTTTGGATGGAACTTGAAGGAATCAAGGATAAGCCATGGGATTAGGTGGTTGCACACCTGGTTGAGTGCACACACTTGCTACAATGCAAAAGGATGTGGGTTCAAGCCCCTGGCCCCCATCTGCATGGGAAAAGCTTTGCAAGTGGTTATGCAGGGCTGCAGATGCCTCTCTGTCTCTGTCTCTGTCTCTCTCTCCTCTTTTCCTCTTGATTTCTGACTGTCTATATCCTTAAATAAAATAAAGATAATTAAAAAGAATAAACCAGAAAGAGAAGGATGAATAAGGAATGATCCTACTCAGAGACAGAAGGTGAAAAAATAAGAACAGAACAAAGCAGAACTGGGACTGAGATTGGTGTATTGTACCGAAGTAAAGGATTCTGTAGTATGTGTGTCAGTGAGGGGTTCAGGTCCTGGAACATTGCCGGGCTGAGCTTCATTGATGGGAGACAGACGACCCGGGACTCATGGCTGGGTTGTATGCAGTATCTCTTTATTCATGCAGGACACAGCACAATCTAAGCCGAGCTAAGCTAAACTAAAACTAAAACGAACAATGTTGTCTTTATATATACTTCCCAAGTAGGGTGTGAACAAGATGTGACATAGAGAGGGTGGAGAGAAAAATGACTGGTGAAAATCAGGGTGTGACAAGGAGAGGGGGCGGAGCAAAAACACATCATGAACCAGTGGGGATTAAACCAATGCCCTGCAGTAGTTATGTAAATAGAATACAGTGGTTATGTAAATAGAATACAGTGTTAAGCAGGGGATATTAAACCAATGAAACAGAAGGGGTTTTTAGAAGCAGAATTAGAAGCATACCAACAGATCATGATAGTGAAGGAGGATCTAGGTGGGGGGAATAGAATATTAGGTAGAAAACTGAGAAATGTTACACATGTACCAACTACTATATACTACTGCTAAATGTAATTAATTCATCCAATAAAGGAAAAAAAAGTCACTATTGTTATCTCTGCTCTGAGTTTTCAGACCCTGTGCCTGGTCATATTTGTGTGTGCAAGTTTAGACCCTTCTTTTGAACTGCTCAAGTTTCCCCTGGATAGTCCTTGACAACTATCTGAAGATGGAGAAAGAGTTGCAGCTACCTGTACCAACCACCCTGTATGGGATGTGATAACCTTGAATTCTTGACCAGGTGTTTCAGATCACCAAGGCACATAGGATTGCTCAATCTGATTCAAATGTCTTACTCCTTTTGTGATTCTTCTTGGGGCTGTCTTGACCACCAGGTAGCAGTGGCTACAGTTTCATTAGGTTGATACTGAACTCTCCATAAGCGCAGAGATGGGATCTTACAAGTCTTGATAGAGGGAAAAGGTGGGGTAAGAACTGACAGGCAAGTCAAGGATGGGAGGGTATAAGCAAAGTAAAAGTGAGCCCTGACTTTGTGACATGAATAGGACAGAATTATGGGTTTGAGGTACATTCCTGTTGACAGGTTATTTCTCAACCTGCTTTTTCAAGTATCAGGCCTTGCTAGGAAATATTTTTTGCTTTGCATCATAGTGTCTTGATAATTCTAATCACTTTAAACCTCTTTAAATGCAAATTATACATAGATTTCCCTTTGCTTGGTCTGTGATCAGCAATCTAGTTAGAGTATCTTCAAGCTCTGACAATGACACCTTTCAAGAGCACTGATTAATCTCACTTCAACCTAGTAATGATGGTCCTAGGTAAAGAGGATAAGTTATATGGGGTTCAAAGTGCTAGAAGTTGTATAATGTAAACCTGTCAGAACAAGGATCCAAGTCTATAGGCCTTAATATTAGCCAGATTATTTTTTTAGAAAGTGGACAAGACAGATGAAGTTAGTGATTTTGGAATAAAAATCATATTCCTTATGAATAAGAATATGTGTTTCTGACAAAGCCTGCATGACTTATCCCTGTTGAGCTGTCTTCTGTTTTCACTAAACAGTTTTCCTGTCCCTCTGATCACCTACTGTTTTCTAGATCTCACCAAGTTTCTAACTACTTCTGGAAGTCTTCATTAACATTATTTGCCTAGCTCTTCCACAGTTACTCCTGCTCATCCTCAGGATTCACTTCAAAATTATTTTCTCAAGGAAAGGATCCTAAATGGAACCCCTTTGTTATATTCCTTCATAGAACCTTCTTCAAAACCCCTAACAACAATCTGCCATCATTATATTTTGCTGGGCTATCTTGGGGGTACCTCTTCTCAGGTGTGTACTCTCTGGGTTGGAGAGAACTTGACCGGAGCCAGCCTGGGCTGCTACTCACTTAGCGATGCGAGGGAGATAACTCTGGAACAGACTCTTGGCGGAGACGCAATGCAATATCTTTATTGATCAGAGAGCCATGGCTTTTAAAGGGTAGACCCGGAAGTGGCAAGTTGGAAACGGAAATGGCTAAGAAAGGGGCAGAGAAAGGCAAAAGGGGCTGGAAAGGTAGGGACTTCCTTAGCAACTCTTGTGAGGGTTTTAACTGGTAGGATTAATATACCCTGCATGTAGGGAGGGTCTTGAGGGTAGAAAGAAGATAGATCAAAGGATTGGAATGGGTGGGAATCTTTCAGGCAAAACAATGTTTATGTATATAGGCCATAGTATCAGGAATGCAGGGTGGAGCAGGGAGCTAGCTTAATGTTTTAAGGAATGCCAGGCTCCTGGAGGCAGAAAAATACAGTATGCTTTGTGAGGCTCCTTACAATTTCCCGACAATATTTATTGAATGAACAGATAGATGGGTGAATGGCTTGAGTATACAAGCCACACAATTCAGCTAATTCAATTATTTAGCACATTTTAATTGAGTACCTACTAAGAATGATACTTTCAGGAGTTGAAAATTCTGGTAGTGAACAAAATATACAAATTTCCATGATGGGGAGAATCTATAGGGGATAGAAGAAAGAAACAATGCTAAACATGACCCCAAAGGGTTTTGGCTTGAGCGACTAGAAAGATAATCCCATTTAGTTGCCCATTTTGCTAAAATGAGGAAAAGAGTAAGTTTGGTGCATGGTAAAGTGATTATTTTTCTGTTAAGTTGGATATTCTTTTAGACTGTCAGATGAACATGTAAACTAGCAAGTAGTGTACGTCTTCATAACTCATAGGAGAGATCTGAATTGGAACTATGGAAGGCAGATATGCTCACCACTATACTACCAGTGTAGCTGCCTGAATTGGTACTATGTATGGGAGTCATCTGAGAAGTTTTTCCATCATTTCTGGGACTTCAATGCTTCATGATGGCTTTGTCATACAGAAAGCACGAGCCAGAGAGGTAGAAAGAGAGAAGGAAAGAAGCTACAGCACAGAAGTTCTATTCAGTATTGTGGGGGCTGGGCTCAAATCTGAGTCATACATATGACAATGCAGCACACTATCCATGTGAGCTATTTTGCCAGTTCTCATCTGAACATTAAAAAACATGAGTCTGAGTGAATGACCTGGAGGTGTGGACATTGTTAGAGAAAAGGCCCAAGAACATATTTGCCATCATTTTGAGGTCAAGATGATAAAGGAGAAAGTTGAGAGTTGACCAGAAAGTTAGGAATAGGAAGCAGAATCTTTAGAGTTAAGAGGTAATAAGGAGGTGTTGGAGGTTTAAAGAAAGAGGAGAAGGCAGGGAAATATTATTTAGGAGCATGGAACAGTGAGATAATTAGAGAAACAGTGTGACCTTTATGTTGTTTTAGACTCCATATGAGGCTGGTGTTCATTTAAATAACATGTAGTCAACATTTGTATTTTTCTCTTGGTGTGCTCAGTTGTGAAGGTACAGATAGAGAGTTTCAGTTGAACCAAGAATACAATGAAAAGAGGGACAGGAAAGGAAAATGAGATTGTTTGCAAGACTGGGGTGTATCCGTGTTTGACCATGCAATTTAAAACTGTTTAGAAAGGAAAGTGAGGATGATGGAGATGGGAGAGGGGAATAAATAGTAAAAAATGAGTTGAAAGTCCAGAGGGTACTGAAGGGCTTTTTTGAGTTGGAGTACTAAGGAGAATAGGGTAGGAAGGTGACATTGACAAGGCCAAGTTTAAAATTGAAATTAATTTTCTTGGGAGATAGTTCAGCCTGTTAAAGCACACCTTGCATGCTTGAGGCCCCAGAGTTTAAGCCCTGGCACCACCCAAAACTATTCTGGTGTTCTCTAACCCTTCCTTTATCCCCCTCCCCCATCTTCTCTTCTCTCATAACAAAAAAAATAAATATGAAATTTAAAATTCATCTCATTTAAGATATGAAATCAAGGTATTAAGAGCTAAAGTATAAATGCCAATGTGTTTAACACTTTGAAGTTATCACAAGATGATCTTCTCTTGAGAAATACAAATGAGAGTCCTTCTGGGCGAAATGTAAAGTAAAAGGACATTACACAATAACTTGAATCCCCCTGAAGAAATAAAGACTGCCAGTAAAAGCAACTTCAAAAATAAAATAAGGGGGGGCACTAAGGTGTAAGCAATGTGGGGATTAAAGAGATAGTAGAAGTAGAGGTTCAGGAACTTAGAATCTCAAGTATTCAGTAAAAATTCTGACACATTATTTTGAAGAGGGTCTTGAAGTGGTTTGGGAGACTATTTCTGGGAAATAAGGCTTGTGCCCAACACACAGTAAGTTTTCAAACAATGAAGTTAATCCAGGCATTTATTTGCTTATTGACTATTTTGGGTGCTGGGGATTTCTAGTTCTTTCAAAGCAGAGGTCTGTGAAAGGTTGTGGCATTGCAACAAGGTCGAGGTGAGGAGTCACAGAAGAAGCTTGATAATGACTTCAGTGATATGTAAGGATTTCTGTTCTTGAGGCAGCCCCATATTCTGGGGTCTAGGCCCTTCTGCTGGCTACAGCCTCAACTCCCACCAGATCTGCATGCCTTCAGCTCATCAGCAACAGCAGATGGTAAGAAGTGGGTGGGCTGGGGGTATCTGCAATTGATCCTACATTTGCTGGATTAATGAGGCCTCATGCCCGCCTTCTTTTCTGCAGCGTGCCAGCCGACAGTAGCTTCCTTTGCTGGGGTGGGTTTGTTTGTGGGAAATTTTTTGGCAGTGAAAGCTCAGCACCTGATTGAAAACTTCCTCTCCCCCTCACTGTTCCCCCTCCCCTGCTCCTCGTCTGGTTTAAATATATTTTGGGGACTCAAGTCTGCCCTGGGGTTTCTTGGTGTCAAGCTGAGATCACATAGTCCTGCTCCTGCATTTACAGATGGGAACATGGATGCCTAAAGAACGCAATCATTCATACTGTAGCTGCAGGCTCAGGGCTCTATATACATTCCACACCCTCCTGGAACCTAGCCATATTATGGAATTACCACAAACTCCGTAAGTTAGAACACTAAATATATGTATATCTGACTGACACTGAGTTCATGGTCTGGAGGACACTGTAAGCCAGATTGTAATGAGAACTAGGGGATGTAATTTGTATCTGATGGACACTGAGCTCATGGGTCTGGAGGACACTGCAAGCCAGATGTAATGAGAAGGGAGTCTAGCTCAGAGAACTGAGTCAAAGAACAGGATAGGTAATAAGGAGTTTGGAGTAGGGCACCAAAGTGAAAATTTCTGGGTGTAGTAGGGTGAAGGTAGATGGGGGGGGGCAGGGACACAGACCTTTGGTGGTAGGAATGGTGTTAATATACACTCCTATTAACTTATAGTCTCATAAAACACTAACATTTGTAAAATTAAAAAAAAAGTAGTACTAACTGTGGGCACAGTAGAAAGTCCTGTTTATTCTTCTGTGACCTGATCCTCCTAGTAAAACAAAAACCAAATGAACACAATTTCACCAAGTCATTAGGGTTTCAGGCAACTCTGTGGCAGGACTATTCCTTCTCCTGCAAAGTGGGATAAAAGAAAAGGAGGTTACATCCTTGGAGATAAGCAAAAGAACAAGCAAAAAAGAGAAGGGAGCCCTGGGGATTTGAAGGTGAGCAAAAATGCAGAGGTACCCCAGATAGCAGAATAGCAGGAATTAAGATCCTAAGGAAAATCAGAGATCAAAGAGGTCAGTGCCACTGGATGAGGAGCCTTAGGGACACAGCAGACTGGTAAAGGCAGAAGTAAAGCAATGACAATATGGAGGCAGGTGAGTGGGGATGGAACTTCTAATCATGAGGACAATAAGCATTTGGAGGGGCACTGGGCATCTGTGGTGGCCTTCCTCAGTGGGGTCAAATTGGGAGTAATAGACAACGGCTAAGACAGTGTAGTGATCAATTTAAACCACTGAGACAAAGTTCTTTAGTCTTTTTCACATAGTGGCACACAAAACAAAATTGATTTGTCCCCAATAAGATAGAGGGTCAGGCTATTTGGGGTCAAAAATGAAAAGTTTAGGAGTTTTCATAGTTGAGTCTCACCTGGTTATTCAGAGGATTGAAGAAACAATAATAACACCAATATATTGGTTAGGAAGCTCTGCCATAAGCAGAAAGAGAAGAGACACCATAGCACCTGTCATGTGAGGTGCTCTTACGTGTTGCAGGGAGGTTTGAACCCAGGTCCTCAACTGGGTGAGCTATCTCCCAACTCCAGGAATGTACTTTTCTCTCTCTCTCTCTCTTTCTTTCTTTCTTTCTTTCTTTCTTTCTTTCTTTCTTTCTTTCTCTTTCTTTCTTTCTTTCTTTCTCTTTCTTTCTTTCTTTTTCTTTCCTTCCTCCTTCCTTCCTTCCTTCTTCTGTCTCTCTCCCCTTTCTTTCTTTCTTTCTTTCTTTCTTTCTTTCTTTCTTTCTTTCTTTCTTTCTTCCTTTTTTGCCTCCAGGATTATCACTGGGGATCAGTGCCTGCACTGGGAATCCACTGCTTCTGGAGGCCATTTTCCCCATTTTGTTGCCCTTGTTGTTATTGCTGTTTTTGTTGTTGTTGTTGTTGGCTAGGACAGAGGGAAATGGGGGGGTGAGACAGAGAAGGAGAGAGAATGATCAACATCTACAAACTTGTTTCACCACTTGTGGAGTGATCCCCTGTAGGTGGGCAGCCAGGGGCTTTAACTGGGATCCTTAAACCTTATGCCAGTTCTGCAATTTGTGCCTTGTGCACTTAACCAGATGCACTAATGTTAATTTATGTTAATATTAATTAATGTTAATTTTTATTATATTTATTTATTGTATAGAGAGCCAGAAATTGAGAGGAAAGGGGGAGGTAGAGAGGGAGAGAGACAGAGAGACACCTGCAGCCCTGCTCCACCACTCATAAAGCTTCCCTCCTGTAGGTGGGGACCAGGAGCTTGAACCTGGGTCCTTGAGCATTGTGATGTGTGTGCTTAATCAAGTGTGCCACAGCCTGTCAACCCCAATGTATTTTTCTGACATAATAAGTCCACAATAATCAATCTTGGGCTGTAGTAGTGTCTCTCCTTGCTCTCTCTCTCTCTCTCTCTCTCTCAACTTCTGCCAAAATAAATAAATAAATACTTGGGAGAGGTAGAATCATGAAGGAATGAAGTCATAGAGATAATTCTGATAGAAGTAAAAATACTACTGGTTTCTCTGTGTCCCTCAAATACCCTCTAGTTTTTTTATTTTGTCAGTGCTTTGCTCTGCTCTGCTTTCATTTGAACTCTTGCAAGTCAGACATTGTGTCTGATTCCTCTGTCCCCAGGGAGGTACACAGATGGTACAAACATGGTGTGTGAAGTGTAATATGTCCAGGAAAGCAGAGGGTTATAGGATTGTCTCAGATCCACTAATCCCATCTGAGGATCAGGGGAGGTTCTTATAGGAGCTGAACAAGTTGGATTAATCACTGGATGGTACTTTGGGCCTTTAAGCAAAACAGGGGTAGGGGAGGGAAGAACATCTTAAAGGAGGGCACCAAAGTAAAAACCCTGTGGTGAGGGGTAGACATGCAGCTTCCTGGGACAGTGGGGTGTGGGAGTGGGTGGGAGGGATGGGTCACAGTCTTTTGGTGGTGGGAATGGTGTTTATGTACACTCCTAGTAAAATGTAGTCATATACATCACTAGTTAATTAATACGAAAGGAGGAAAATTAATTGTATGTCTTGAAGTTTTTCAAAACACAAACTGAATCTTTTCAATATATAGGCTGTGTAATTGATATGCAGACTTTCTCAAAAGCCTAGACCAAGTAGATCAGAAGCAACCAATAGCACAACTATATACAAGATACTGGGTACTGTACAGCAAACCCTAACAAAAGGACTTTTCAAAGTTAACCCAATTACCAAATAATGTGATGATAACATTAACTATTGATTGTCTTTTTGAACCCTAAGACAGCAGGAACCTCACATCTCCACTATAGAGCCTCTACTTCCCCCAGTCCTGGAACCATTGGATAGGGCCCACTTTCCCATATGCCTCTCCCAATCCATATCAAATAATATTGCATCTGCCGATCACAACCTAACCAACACAACGATTGCCACCTCAACATGCTTCACTTCAGACTGTGTCCAGAGACTTCACGTGTGGAATGACAACCCTTCAACTTCATTACTCGGGTGAGACCTTTCCTTTCATAGTATACTTTAATTTCATCTCAGGTGGTTCACTTTCTAACAAAGTCCCAAATCCTAGATATACACCAGTTTCTGTGAGAGAGAACATATGTTCACATGTATCCGTAAACTACTGCAAAATATATACCTGAAAGCAGAAGTACACTAGAGTTTGCAGTGAGTATCCCCCTAACACTTCCTCTCCACTATTCCAAGCTTTGGGTCCATGATTGCTCAACAATTTGTTTGGCTTCGCATGTTAACTCTCTTTTCAGTCACCAGGTTCCAGATGTCATCAGGATGCCGGCCAGGCTTCCCTAGACTGAAGACCCCACCAATGTGTCCTGGAGCTCCGCTTCCCCAGAGGCCCACCCTACTAGGGAAAGAGATAGGCAGACTGGGAGTATGGACCGACCAGTCAACGCCCATGATCAGCGGGGAAGCAATTACAGAAGCCAGACCTTCTACCTTCTACAACCTACAATGACCCTGGGTCCATGCTCCCAGAGGGATAGAGAATGGGAAAGCTATCAGGGGAGGGGGTGGGAAATGGAGATTGGGTGGTGGGAATTGTGTGGAATTGTACCCCTCCTACCCTATGGTTTTGTTAATTAATCCTTTCTTAAATTAAAAAAAAAGAACATCTTAAAGGAAGGAATCCTAATATATGCTCAATGGGATAAGGAGCTAGTTGCAAGCTTGGGGCAGAGCTTAGACAAGTCAAGATGCTTTTTCTCTCAAAGATTCAAATGGGGAGGTTGAACTGACTTTACATGGACAACTAAGTAAACAATGACAAGCCCAACTATATGACAACTGTGGGAAAAGATGCAGCAGGGAATGAGGACAGGCTGTTCTTTTCAAATGACCTAGCTGGAACCCTCTCTCATCTTGGGTGAGAGAGAATTTTTCATTCTTGTTCCTATAGTCAAGAGGAATAAGAAAAGTCTTTCCCCAGGTATTTGATATGAATGAAAGGACCTCACTTCTCTGCTCAAAAGTCTTCTGGTACTGCCCCAACCCTCAGGTCCAATCTTTTTCTTTCATCTCCTGGCTATCATCCTGTTGTTGCATGGTCTTTAGAATCTTACCTCCATTCCTTCCCCTATACTATGGTTCCCAACCCAGGACCCATGATTTCCACCTTGACCAGATAGATACTCCTCACTGTACTGCTTAGGTAGCGCAAGCTTCCAATCTTGTCCCAAACTCCCTTCTTTAGTCAGCTCACTCATGTTAAGTTTTCACTAGTGGATTGCTAGGAAGCATGTGAACCCTGTCCTGGTTTTAGCCACTTAGGCCAGGTTGGTCAGTGAAAAAAAATATATGGTCTTGGCATCCTGTAAATGTTGACCAACTAGCAGAAAAGTGGTCTCTCTGACTGGATTTGAACCACTTGTCCAGGAAGAATTGGACAGCGGGTGAAAGGAAAATTATTGAAGAGCCACAGGAAGGAGATGTAGTGTCTGAGGTGCAGTAGTGACCAGGTATGTACCAATGGAGGCACCAATGGGGTCCTCTGAGGGGCAATAAAGCCTCTGTATGTATGTGACTGGAGTTATTGTTGTATTGATATTTCGAGAACAAACCAAGTTTCACCAGACCAAGTGACATTTCTAGGAGTTTATTCTCATTTATATCCCTGCCATTTCTTCCCTATTTTGACAGAGTCTGTTATTTACATGCAGAGGCATCCAGCAAACTCATTTCTATCTGCCACAGAGCCCAAATGACGCTCTTATTTCCTACTACAGCAAATTTCAAGACCTTGGCATATTTTATTTCCAAAACTTTCCTTCTCTGATCAGAAATTTCAGAGACATTAAACGGTTTGTCCAATTGAAACTGAAAAATTCTACTAGAACTTGTTCTTGCAGGTCACTCCCTTTCCTCTCAGATTCCCAGAATACTTCTTTCACACTTCACAGATTTTCAAAACCTCTCAGTAAAGTAACTCTCCGGTGTGGCTAAGTAATTGTTGCTGTTAATGTTGTTTTCCAATGTTAGGTGTGAAACATACTCTCTACCACTGGGCTACATACTTAACCTCTAAACAATTGTTTGTAACAAAACTTCAAATTTCCATTTCTGTTTATTTCCCCTTTTAATAGTCTACTGCATAGCACCATGAACAAAGTATGTAGGAGAACAAGCTGGATTTTTACTACTCATTGTGTACCTGGCTCAGGGTCACATGGCAGGTACCTGGGGGCATGGCTGGTATTTAGAGAAAAGATTCTAGTGTAGACAGGCTTAGATTTGTGACTTCACCCCTACCCTGTCATACCTCATAGGTAAATGGAGTTCACCAAATAGTAGTGTCACATTGAAAGGGTACCAGTGTGGTTTGGTGGAAAGATATTGCATTGGAGTTAGATGACTTGGGTGTAATTCCAGTTCTTCTACTTTGGGCAAGATAATCTCTATATCTCTTTGTTTTGAGGATCTAGGGGGCAAAACAGATAGTGAAAGGACCATTCACAAGGTGATATAGGTTCATGTAGTGCTTTCAGCTCTTAGGGAGACTGAGGACTTGCTCCATGTTCAGCTACATTGATTGTAAACATTTTTACCTTTGATCCCATCTTCCCCCTTTGATCTCAATGACTTCTAGTAGTTTAAATAGATCTGTCGATAATCTTATTTAAAAGATACTGAGCTACAATGTTTAAAAGTTATTTTAGCTTTTGTCAATTTGCTTATAAACTAGTGTTTTGGGATCTGTTTTTGAGGTGCAGGGTAGTCCCAGGCATAATGCAGTAGTGAAATCTTCCTTGTTCCTAACACAACAGGACTAATCTACAACTTTAACTGAAGTGAGAAACATTTGATAATTGTGTTGGCTTTAGTAATGATAGATTTGGCTTGTGTCCAGGCTGGTATAACTGGGACCTATAGAGTCAGACAGACCTGGGTGTGACTTCTGTCTTTGCCTTTTACTTACTTGCACAAAATACCTGTTCTCTTTGAGTCTTGTTTTGCTCAGTGGAAAGGGAGGAGATCATATTCCTTACTGACTTGGTGGAGAAATTAAATGCATGTATAGTACCTCACATAATCATAAGATTTAATACATGCTAGTGTTCTCTCTTAAAACAATTTCTTAAACCACAAAGACTTTGCTAGTAATTGTTTAAAATAATTACATGGCATCCTGGAGTGGCATGTGAGTCCATTTTGCATTTGAACTACCAGTAGATTAAGTTCAAAAAAGGTTTCTGGTAATTAACCTGGGGTTGGGTGATTTTAAGCCAGGTTTCATTCTGATGCAGAAACAAAAAAGATGAGACTGGAAAAATGCTATTCCTTTCATTGAAGGAACGCTTTTTTGTTCTCAAGCCTATTTTAATCTTAAATGCCGATTATGCATCATTCTCTACAGTTAACAGACACTTCTGTAAGTAATCTGCAGAGAGAAATATGCTTCTTACATAAATACTGCACCATGAGGAATTATCCTATTACCTAATATGTTAAAAAGCTAATAAGATAAAGGAATGGTGAAAGTCATTTCTGGACAATATTAAAACTTGATTTTAGTTCATGGAAATAAAATGTAATTTCCTTTTATTATTCTCTTCTCCAGGTAGAACAAAGACAGTGATGGATAAGGATACTCTACAGCTGTGTTTGGTGGGTTTTTGTAAAGGTTGTGGGATACAGGCACGATGGCCTCAAATTAAGAATTTAATGCTTCTGTTTGGAAAATACACCATTGGTGATAAAAATATCTTATCAGGTATAATACTCAAAATTTCAGGTGAAAATAAAAAAAAAACTCTTATCTTACTGAATCATACAAATGCTTACCTTTGTTGTTTGCATGTGTAAGTCCACTAAGGAATAAATGTGTGGTGTCTATATAAAGTAAGAACAAATCAGTAGCTATAGCAGATAGTTTTCCAGATTATTTTTGGCAAAAGGTTATCATGTTTTTTAAAAGTTTTTTTTTTAAATATTTTATTTATTTTAATGAGAGATACAGAGAGAGTTTATGGTGGTGCTGGGGTTTGAACCTGGGACTTTGGAGCCTCAGGCATGAAAGTCTCTTTGCCGTAACCATTATTCTATCTCCCCAGCCCATTTTTTTAATTGTGTGTATGAGAGACAGAGATCAGAGCACTGCTCTGCCATTCTGTGCTGTGCCAGGGATTGAACCCAAGGCCTCATACATGCAAGGTATGTACTCTACTGCTGAGTTACCACTCTGGCTCTGTATGTGCTGATTTTTCACAAGTTTAAAGTAGTCTGACTCAAACACTGAGTTTGGGTTACAAAAGACTGTGACTTTCAAATATACTCTTAAATGTCACTATTTTGGGTTTAAATGTGCTGTATACAAATGAACAAGTATTAACTGATCTTGATAAAAATAAAATTGAAACAGAACCTAAGCTGATAAAACTTTCTGTCTGTAACTATCAAATGATATTTGCTCTCTGTAATAGGTGTGAGTAGCTTGGGTTGCTGGTGATGATGTGAGATGGTTGTGGACACAAGCGTGTGCTCTCTGAGCTCTTCCGTTCCTATCACTTTGACAAAAATAACCCTAAGTAAATGCCATCAGCCTTCTACAGCGTGCAGTTTTTCATCCTGGCAAAACATAATGTACCTAGGACCTAGAAGAAATTTAATAATCTGCATTCCTGTGATTTGTTAGACCTTCCCTACAAACACCTACAGAAACTATATAATGTTTACCTGGAGATTTAAAGTAACAGGCTTACACTCACAGCAAGATGAATATTTTATTAGATGTTAGGCAGGCACATAGTACTGATGTTGGGAAGTGTTGCTTGGAGAATGTATGTATAATGTCCTATAGATAGTTTAAAGGCCAATTTAAACACCTACAGCTATTTGTGAAGCTTTCAGAATGAATGTGTTGGAGGCTGAGTAATGAACAATTTAACTGGTAAGAGTCTACAAACTTTCAATATCCCCAAATAATGTATCCATTTGTTTAAAGTGCACCAAAATTACACCTTTAAGGAGTAGGGCTGGTGATGATTGATAATAACTATCAGAGGTTCAGCAGCAACATTTTTAGATCCTATAAACATGTTTGTAAAACTCTGTCATTCCTGGGGGCAACTATATATACATTTTCCTCAGTTTTCTTCAGAAAAGGAACACAGAGGCTAAAAATAAACTAAAATAATGTTTAAATTCAGCTATGTGAGGTTCAGGCTGACTTAGAGGTTTAATATTTAGCTTGGTTAATTGAATCCCATTCTTTCCCCCAGATTTAATTATCCCAACCATTGAGGTGATTTAATATAATAATAAAAAGGGGCTAATGAGAAATGGAAGAGTATATAACTATTCCTTCATCTGGTTCAGAGAGGGCATTTCTTTAAGTGCTAATTTATGGATAGTGGTGCTTTATGAGTTTTGTGAATTTCAGATAGTGAGAAAATGAAAGACAGTAGATCATCAATTTGTGATTGTATCAAGACATCACTATAAAGCTTATCTGCAAGTGCAGGGTATATTTTAATATGACTTTATGTTAGGCAGCTCCCTGCAGTCCTGGCCTTACATCAAGTTTAAATCATATTCTTTATACATTGTATGAGTAGGTTCATGTTTAGGTTTTATTTTCAAAGATAATTCAAATATTTTCCACTTATAAGCAAAAAATGAATAAAAAGGTGTCTTTTTGTTTGTTTGTTTGTTTTTTGGTTTAGCTGTCACTTCTCGAACAAAATGTCCTATTTCTTTACTATTGCCCAAGCATGCAACCTCAATGTTGAGGTACTATGCAATAGAACCAGACTTGGATTCAAATCCCAGTTGGAAACTTGCTAGCTATTCCAAGTCATTTAATTTCATTGAGCCTCAGTCTTGTCACCTGTGAAATGAGGATAGTACTATCTCTCCCGGATTGCTGGAGGACAAAGTGAGAGAATGCAGAGCATACCACACAGTCTAACACATTATAGATGCTCTGTAAATGGTGACTCCTCATCTGAACAAGTCATAAATATGTTTTTAAATGAGTAACAGTGACAAATGTAGCATAATGCCAAATATAATGCCAAATGTGCCATCTTGTTATCAACTAGGGCAGTGTTCCTCATACATTAAAGTACCAGTGATTCACCTAGGGAGCTGGTTAAATATAGATTTGCATTCAGCCCAAGATTCTGCATTTTAACAAGTTCCCAGTTGATGCTGATACTGCTGGTTGGAGACCACACTTTTAGTAGCATGGAACTAGGGCAATGACTTTTGAATAATAAGTTGACTTTGAGAGACTGGGCTAAGTTGAAAAACAGAATGTTACTATATCTTCTTTTTTAATGATGAAAAACATTCAAATGAACACATTTAAAAATCTGGGAAGCTCAAATCCATTCTACACACTTTCATTTATTGTCTGGACAGATAAAGTACAAATAATTCAAACACAACAAATTATGAAAAAAAACATTTACAATACTTTCCCTCAGAAATCATCTAAACTAGCAAGATTAACATGAAGTCATTCATTAAAACTAAAGTATACAACTGCCTGGTCCTAAGATTTTTTTTCCTTTTTTTTTCCCCCAAGAGTTGAACATGTCATAGAGAAGAGATTTTTTGGCATGCCTTTCCCACTAATGCTTAGCAAATGCATCAAAACTTTGCCAGCAAACTACGTTCATTCATAGCAGGTGATGTAAAAAGATTTCCCTGAATGTTGAACGAGTGTTTTCTGAACTTAAATCTGGTGTTTTTTTTTTTAACCAAAAAGAGGAAAAAAAAACAGAAAAAAAATTTAAAGGAAGAGTCTATGATGCAGCCTTGGTTTTCGCTATCTGTCTACCACTACGACTACTACTACAGAGTTTGTCTCTTCAGTGTGAAAACAACAGTTCTGTCTACATGCACTTAGTGGGCTTAGCATGGGAAAAAACGCACAAAATAAGCACAAGTTATAAATAACCATAACATTTTATTACCATTAAGACTAAACTGGTATTGAAAAGATTTAATATAACAAGACAAGAAAAGCAATAGCAAATTTAACTATCAACTAGATTATGCATAGCGAGTAACTGTTTCTATTACCCAGGGAAGAGCATGAAACCTTGTATTTTTTTTGTTTTGTTTTTGTTTTAAATATATAACCATACAAAGCACAAACATACTAAAATGATCAGTGCACTGGACATGGGAGAATGCTCCCTCAGTCATTTTGTTCCCTTAACTCTGTTTTGTTTTCCCCAATCTGAATTACGTTGAAATAATGACCCAGTTGCTTTATTTTTCTACTGTGCAGTAAGGAAAAATATTCACAACAAACATGACAATATATCAAACAATAGTTCTACACAAGTTACCTTGATACCTCTGTAACTGTCACTTAAATATCATAAGAAAACATTTTAAGACATATACAAACAAAACTAGTCAAGTATTACAACTTATAATAAATTAACCCAAAGAAAAAAATAACTTTATATATATATATATTTATATTGTATATACACATACACACACAACATAATGACACAATAATATGCTTCTTCCCATAGTTTAAGTAAACAAATAAGTAGTCTAGCCAATCTAGCTATATTTGATCTCGGCCATAGGCATCATCACATTGGCGATTAAATAAATAAGTATTTCAAGCAACATAAACAGTGTTTCAAATGTACCAACACAGCCCAATTCTATCAGCATGGGCTAAAAAGTGAATCTGAAAATTCCTTAATGAATTTAAAGCAAATGTATCATTTGTTTTCCTCTCCTAAACACATTACATTTAACTATGATACTAAGATATGTAAATAATTTCGTAGCACCTACTGCTCAAACTAAGGAAGTTTTAGATCAAAAGGAAAATTAATCTTTAAAATTTTTGTTCTGCTGACATCCCATACTGATGACTTAAAGAAAAACTGTCTTTCAACTCATCTCCTTGCTTTTGGGTTTTGACTGTGGGGAACTGTGGTACCCTGGGTAGAACGAACACTCCTTCCCCCTTGTAATTAATATTGTTATTATTATTATTATTACATGCTATGAAAAGATATGAAGATCATCTGTTTATAGCCCATCCTTCAAAAAACAGTCTACGAATCCAGTTTAAAACACACATCTTGATCTCTAAAAAGTTACCAGTGCAGTATGAACGCGACAAAGTTGTCAATTTCCCCTAAATTAGCCAGTCAAAATATTTTTTTCTCAAATCCAGATTCTCTTGTAAAAATTCTTTATATTTTATAAAAATAGATTTTTCTTGAAACCCATTTTCAGCAAAGAGACCACCTCTTTGGCAACAATGTTAATGTTATTAAATTGTTAATGTCATCAGGTATCCCCCTTTCCCCCATCCCCTAACAGAAGACTGTTTTAGTTCACATGATATAAAAGAAAAAAGGAAAAATAAAAAAATTTGCAAAAGTTTTTTTTATTTTTGCAATTTTTATTATTCCTCTTTAATTTGTGTGGGTATATATATATTTTTTAAACCAATCAGATTGGATCAACATTCTGACCAAAAAAAGAAAATCTTTTTCTTTCCTTGAATTCCATTACTTTGTAAAAATTGTTTTATTGTTATTATTTTTTTTTTGTTTTTTGTTTTTCTTCTTCAAATGAGCGAATGGTCATCTTAAAAAGACCCACCTTCAAGGAAGGTAGTAAAGTTAGCTGGCTGGGTAAAAATCCCTGCACATCGCTATCTATGTATATTATATTCAACAACGACAGCTATGAAAGAACATTCAATGCATCAAAGGTATTTTTTTTGTATTTTTTTTCTTTTTTTCTAAGCATTATAAAATCCTTTCCTGGTACACCTCAGGATAATCCAATGTTTTAATACTTAGGCAACACTGGCTTATAAAGTCCATGGTTGAATATAAGCCTTGAAAAGTTTGTTTCTCTCTCTTTTGTGAGTATGTGTGAATGTGTGTGTGCATGTGTTTTGTTCGTATATATTTATATATATATTTTATTAAGTAAGGATGGGAAATTCAGGACTTGTGGGCTTTGTTGGTTTTAAAGGAAACTTGCAAGACTCGGTCTCCCAAGCGGTACCCGTTGAGGCTGGCGATGGCCATGGCTGCCTCATCATAGTTGGTCATGGTGACAAAGCCAAATCCCTTGCACTTGTTGGTGTTGAAGTCGCGGATGACCTTGACGTTGTTCACTGCACCAAAGGGGCCAAAAAGCTGCCAGAGGACACTCTCATCAGAATCAGGGGACAGGTTGTAGACAAAGATGCACCAGCCAGTTCCTGTGTGACCAGGGATGTTCATTCCCACAAGACTTGTCATGCCATCAATGGTGATTGGGGAGAACCTGGGGGGACAAGGAGAAGGGGGGACTGGTCCAGACATCAGTCTGACCACAGATAACACACAAATGCACAGACACAGAAACAGGGGCAGAGGGCTGAGTGAGTGTTTGCAGGACAGTCTTTATGGTTTAAAAAAACCCAAAAATGCAAACAATAAATAAACAAAATCCACCCCCACAAAAGAACCCCCCCAAAAAAAACCCCTAATGTCTATGGCATTTCTTCTGATAAAAAATATCTACATTGGCTAAGGTACATATTTACCAAGAGAAATTCCTAAAAACCACAAAGGATTCCCAGAATAAGGCTTTTCATAATTCTAGTACTGCATATGTAAATAGGGTGTCCTATCCTGACCTTAATCCTTCTCCCCCCAAAAGACAATTAGCATTCTGAGGAAAGTAGTTTATTTCATTCTTTGCACTATACTACTTATCTGTTTATTGGAGCACACACAGGAATCTCACAGACATAATGACACATAGAAAACACTCAATGCTTATTGATTGAATAAGTGAGTAACATTGGTAGATGTCAGTGCTTGGGAAGACATTTTATTTAACTTCTTAGAAGAGATAAGGGGATGGCTCTAGAAGTGCGTAAAGCTACCATCTTTGCAGTGTCTTGACTTGTAGTTGTCAATATCTCTTGGCCTTATTGAGATTGCAGATGTGAGAATTAGCAATTCTTTTTTTTAAAATTCATTTAGCATTTATTCAAAAGAGTTACTCCCAAAGCCAGCAACAATAAAAGATGTAGCACTACTTGAAGCTACGTCATCTGGCATTCATTTCTAAGTGTCATAGGAATGAGATTTCAAGTGATTTGTATGTTTATGTACCTTGAATCACGGTATACTAGATAAGTAGAAAACTGTTATTTGCCTGAATACAACCACTTTTGTAATGGGTTGTGAAATTTTCTCAGTTCTCATATAATCTTGAAAAGAAAACAACCCTTCAGATTTTAGTCACTGTCTGATAAAATATACCCATGTGTGACTCATAATCGATGTTTCTGATGAAACAACTGAGCTACTAGTGTTTATTGGAGAACATTTTCTGTTGACATTTTGTATTATACTGTATATATATATATATGTAATCTTGCCTTTAATTTTTGCTTCCTGAAAGCATGGTAGGAGGAGAGGAAGTGAAAACTGGGGAAGGAAAGGAGGTAAAGTGTGATCTAGGATAGATTTTTTTTTTTTTAATAAGCAAATTCTCTTGGAGAGTTGAAAGTTCCATGAAAGAATAGTTCTGTATCTAACTGGATTTTAGATAATCAAATGATTGCTAAAATATGCTAAGTATAATGGAGTCAATACACATAATTTTTGGTATTACTCACTAAGTTAATCTTCTCTCTTGCTTAAAAGTAAAAACAAGACAAGACCACAAACCATCATGGTAGCAATTCTTACAAGGACAATGTCTAATTGACATTTCCACTCTTCTAAAGACTATCTTCTCAACCTTCTGAGTTTTAACTGAGTAATCTGATCCCTGTCAGTTTATAGGTAGAGAGGAGAAGTCAGGGCCATTAAGGAGGTGTCAAAGTTAGTTGTTAAAAACTACTTGGAACAGTTTGGTAGGAAAGATTCTGGATCCAAGTCTGATTTAACAGGAAAAGAGTGTGTTCTTCTCAATAACTTGAGATGTTTAACTTTGGGTGGGGAACTGGAGCATATAGATTACAGGTGTATTTTCCATGACCTTATGTGTGTATAAGCATCTGTTTTCAGAGTATCTGGCACTAGATCACATATCACTAATTTTATAGAGGCTCAAAGGCATATGACTGAGCTGGGGGTGATATAAAATGAATGGGAACAAACAAGCAGGTATCAGATATATGGAGAAAATTCACAGTTATCCTCGCTCATGCCTGGATTGAGATTCAACAGACTGGCACTATGGTAGTGAAGTCTATAGTTAAGTTACTTCCTCTACAGTGTGCCAGTTCCAGAGCTGGGGTACTTACCATGCATGGCCAAGTAGTGAAAGAACAGTCTTGTATAGGGAGTTTGACTTGGACTATTAAAGACCTTGTCTCTCCCATGATTGTAAGAAGGGGAATTAAAGTGTGCAGCTCTACTGAGCAGGATGATGAAGATGCTATGTCCCTAGGAACTCAGTAGAGCTTATCAAAAGCACATATGGGAATCTCATGGGCACAACACATTTAATTCAGGGGGATTTAGCTTTCAGACTGGTCTGGAACACCCTTGTGATTGTATTCAGAGAACCCTGAAAGCCTTGCCTCTATTTGAGCCCCCAGCCCCACAAAATGGCTTTGAATGAAATAGTACTGTTTAAAACATACATACACACATACATATATTAACCAAGGGAAGATTTGTAATAACTGTTAAAACCTGTAACAAAAGAACCCCTGGTTGAGGTGCACACAGATACACTTTATTTTCATCATGAGCCCTGGAAATGCACAGTGAGGGGGTAGGGGAGTAGGAAGGTAATCCACACACTTATTTATACTTTGATTAGGGCTAATAGTTCAAAATCTAATTTTTCCACTTACAATCATAAGATTGTAAACCACGATTAGCAAAATGGTTCTAATTTTGATTTGCTGGAATATGCCCTCTTAACTGAATCTTGGCGATGCTAATGTAAAACGGTTGCTTTGCAAGTTTGCAAAATCAGCTAGCAAAGAGTTGGAGTTTCCCCCCTTCGGGGAACTATTCAGAAGACCAGATTATCAAGGGTTTGGTAGCTGTGGCACCTGAACCATAGGAGAAGCCCACCTGCAAATAAAAGAAAAAGTGAAACACAACAAACACACTTTGTGTGACCTAAAAGAACCAAAACCAACTGAGGTCTGAAATTAAAATTAAGAATTTGACATGCTGGTGGAAGAAAAAGGAAGAATTAAAAAAAAGTAAAGTTAGTGAATTAAAAAAAAATCTAGCCCCAGTCTGTGCCAACACGGACATCTGGCAATCTGTGGAGTTTTAATTACCTCTTTACGCCATAGGCCATATTAAGCAAATTGTCCAGCCTGCAAAGAGAAGGAGGGTCTCTGGGTTAATGCCTCACAGATGGCAAGATCGCTCAATGGAACTATTAATAAGAATGCTCCATTTTCAAAGAAGAAAAGCTCAACAACTTTCCCCAATGTTTAGGAGCCTGTCCACCAATAGTTACCCCTTTCCTGCCTCAATTATAAGTAATTCATGTTCAGGTCAATGCTAGAGTTTAAATAAAGTGTCTAATGAATCTCCTTTTCATTCAAGGTCTGAATTAATCCCAATCCTCTCAGCTCTCAGAAAATTTGTGTGGATTTATTTTATTTTATATTGTGTGTAAAAATGTTGAAAAGGGGAGACTTCATAAGTCATTCATTTTTTCTATAATGGAATGTGTGAATAAAGGTCTCTTTTCCAGATTAGCAATACATGCACACACAAAACATATCAGAACAAATCTTCTCTCCTAGCCTAGCTACATTAACTAAACCTTCTTATCACATACTTTTTTGGGGGATGGAGAAGTGGAGTATGGAAAGGGAGGCTTAGGGGGTTAAGAATTTTATTTTTTTTTAAGTAGCTTACAATTTACAACCTGATTAATACCTTCCAGCAAACTGCCATTATGCTGTAATCTCTCTCACACTGAGGATTTGGGGACAAGCTATTCACAACATGGAGAAGTAGTAACCATAGTTTCCACTATTAGAAGCTTATTGGAAAGGATTTTTACATAAATATAGCATGTGCTCTCACACAAAATAAAAATTGGATGACTTGGACTCCTCATAAAATTATTAACCATTTCAGTTCAGGGGCATGGGAGGACACTGAAGAGGCTGCTTTTTCTCCACATTGTGCTCAGGTAGGAGACTTTACTATGCTCCCATGTGGTATTTGAAAAGGAGAAAAATTATTTCATTGAAGGGAAGTTGGGGCATAAGTAGAATAAAATAACTTAGAATTGCTATGAGTCAATCAGGACCATTCTTATCTTTTGTACAGTAGAGGCCAAAGTTGATTTACCTTTATGGACAGAAATCTGTGTTTTAGGAATATACTAGGAGGAGGGAATGTCCCCTTGCACTAGGACCTTCCTACACACCAGCTACCTACAGAAATACTGATAAGGTGTTTTCTTCTGGTCTTTTCAGAGTCTGCTGACTTAAGAGTCAGAACAAAATTAAAGAGCCAGAAGGATAGCTCACTTGGATAGTGTGTCTGATTTATCATGTGCACAGCCCAGATTTGAGTCTGTTCCCTCTCCCCAGCCCCCTCTGACTGGAGGAAGCTTCAGTGCTGTGATATCATTCCCTCTCTCCCTCTGTCTCTCTATATCTTAAAACAAACACACAAACAAATGAACAAACAAACAAAACAAACAAACCACCAACAAAAATAACTTGACCCTATGTGGTGAAGTCCCAGCAGTGACCAAGGGGGTGGGGAGAAAGAAAAGAAAAAGCCAGAAAATTAACAGAAAAGAGTAACCAATAAAATCTCAACCCAATAAAATCCAGCAACCTAAAAAGGAAGAGGAAGACAGGCCAAACTACTCCTTCTGTCAAGAATTTGCCTCTTGCTTTTTACTCTTTTCTCTGTCTTTACTGAAAAACCATGTCTTATAGCCTTATATCTAAGCTTCAGAGTGTGAAAGTAAACCTATTGTTCAATTAGATGATGATATTTTGTTTCAAACAAAGAATATGATTTTACCACACAGCCACCATGGTACACTGAAATGAGGTTTGGAAGAGTATCAGGTCCATTATCTCATTTTAGAGAAGTGGAAACTGAGGCAGGGGAGGTTTACAGAATGGTTTTCTGGGGGGTTGAACTCTTACCCATGGCCCATACTTTTAGAGTCGTGTACTTCCCTGACATTTTCCCAGCTCTGAAGGTAGCATGGTTCCTTCCCCTGTGGGCATGCCTACCTGAACCTCTGAGCCTGGTGGTGAAGTGGGCCAGGGTAGCGCCGGTTAGGGGACTGGTAGAGTTGGGAGAGCAGGGCCTGGCTGGACTTCTGGCTGGGGTTATTGGCAAACTTCACAGTAATTGGTTCTGTAGCACCGCTGGGCTTCTGGCCATTCAGCCCTTTGATAGCTTCTTCTGCTTCAATCCTCTTATCAAAGCGGATAAATCCCACCCCTCTGGATACTCCTGAAGAACAAGAAAGAGGAAGAGCCTTCAGAAGTCAGAAGGTTGCTCACCCAGTAGGATGTCCACCAGCCATATGTGATGGTCTGGGCTCTACATGAGAGCACCAGGGGTGTCACTCAAGTTGCTACATGAATGGTGAAGAAATGCTGTCTTGGCTGGGAGTATGGATTGACCTGCCAATGCCCATTTCAGTGGGGAAGCAATTACAGAAGCTAGCCCATCCACCTTCTGCACCCCATAATGACCCTGAGTCCATACTCTCAGAGGGATAAAGAATAGGAAAGCTATTAGGGGAAGGGATGGGATACGGAGTTCTGGTGGTGGGAACTGTGTGGAGTTGTACCCCTCTTACCCTATGTTTTTTGTCAGTATTTCCTTTTTATAAATAAAAATTAAAAAAAATACAAATGTCAAGGAAGCAAAAAACAAAAAAGAAAGAAAGAAAGAAATGGTGTCTCTCTTCGTCTGTCTTCCCTGCCCTTTGTCTATCTCTCTTCCAGAAAGATAAAAAATAGGAAAGTAGCCTATGAGGCCCTTTCTTTCTCTTTCTTCCAGAAAGATGAAAAATTAAAAAAAAAAAAAGGGCTAAGGTGGCTACCACACCTGGGCGGTACCACAGTGGGTTAAGCGCACATGGCACAAAGTGCAAGGACCAGGACAAGGATCTCGGTTTGAGCCTCTGGCTCCCCACCTGTGTGTGTGTGGGGGTGTCACTTCACAAGTAGTGAAGCAGGTCTGCAGGTGTCTGTCCTATCCAACTACAGCTATAATAACAATAATGATTATAATAAGCACAACAAAATGGGAAAAAAGGCCTCCAGGATCGTAGTGTAGGCACCAAGGAGCCCCAGTGATAACCCTGGAGGAAAAAAAAAAGAGTTTGGCTCTTAGAATCTTTCTGACCTATCAGAATACATATGCCTTCAAGGCTCTGTGGGTCAAAGGGATGATTTCCAACCACAGAGCACAGGGATCTCTCACATTTGTGCCTTAAAACCCTCTTTCATTGTCTTGCTCAGTTCCCATCTCCCCTGAGGTGCTGTGGACACACACACACACACATACACACACACACACACACACACACACACACACACACACACACACACACACACACACACACTCCAGCTATTAGTCCTCCAGCAGGTTCTTTACACCTAACAAACAAGTAATCTACTTGAAAAGCCAACTCTGACTGCATTATATCCTTTAAAAACATTTATACCTTTTCAATATTTTTCTTGTAGCTATTCTGCAACTTAGCTATTCCAAACAAAACAAAACAACACTCCTTCCCTCAAAAAAAAAACCACTTCTATGGTTTCATGCTGAATATAGTTGAAGATCAGAACTTTAACATGGCATCTACTGCCCTTGACAACCAATGCTCTAGTGAGGCTCATATCAGCTATGTCAAAGTGTGAGATATTCCTCGCACAGTTTGTATTCTTCCTTGACTCCATACTTTGGGATATGTCCTACCCATTTAATAGTGCTCCATTCTTCTTCCCCCTTGACAGATAACCGCATCCTCCAAAACCCTGCTCAAACACACCACTACCTCAATGGATCTTTCTTTCTTTCTCTCTTTTTTCATTTCTTTCTTTTTAAAAATTTTTTCCACCAGGGTTATCACTGGGGTTTGGTGCCTACATGACAAATCTATCACTCAGGGCAGCCATTTTTTTTTCTTTATATGATAGTACAGAAAGAAACTATGAGGGGAAGGAAGACAGAGAGGGAGAGATAAAGAAAGACATCTATAGCACTGTTTCACCATTTGTGAAAGTTGGGGAGCAAGGGCTCGAACCTGGGTCCTTGCACATGGTATCAAGTGTGCTTAACTAGGTGAGTTACTGCCCAGCTCCCATTGGAATTTTTCTAACAGTCCACACGAGGCTTATCCAGCTTTCTCTTGTGTTCCTACAGTGGCTTAGACAGTCACTACGGGTACTTATCACATCGGGGTTCTATATGGGTGGGGACCGTCTCTCTTGAGCTCTAGTCCCTGCTTTCACTCTCCACAGTGTTTGGGGTTGAGCTAGCAGTGAGGGTTAGTTGACTGAGTCAAATGACAAACATGTGCTAACCTGTTTTTAGGGGTGTTTTAAATTGGAATCACATTCAGAGTAGGTGAAAATATTTTTTGCTAAAAATGTGACTGGATTTATCTACATTTCTTATTGAGAGGTCATGGCTGCCTTGCTTGGTTACAGATAAAACACTATAGTATTAGATACTAGGTTCCTATCCCTGAATTACTAATAACAAGGTGGATTTTGACCCTTGTTTATCACATATGTGAAATGAAGCAGCTTGACTCTATAATGTCATAATTGGGATTATGATAGTGTGATATATATATATGTATATATATATCACCCCATCATATATCTATATATTTATATATCTATATATATCTATCACCCTATCATATATGTATATATACATATATATGCAAATTCCTTTCACATACAAAAGAAATGTAATTTGGTTGAATGTTGAAAGTCATACAGTCTCACTTTCAACCTGATGCCTGAATCCTCTTTACGACCCTGCCAAGTAGTTTAGCTACTTCTGGGATGGTTCCCACAGGGAGATCTCCTGCTTCCCAAGATGGCCCACTTTTAAATTTGGGCAGTTAACTTATAGGAGATCTTTCTCCAGAGACAGAATAACCTATGATCTTTATCTTAGCTAACTGGTACCCCTTTGCTCCTAAAGATAAGGCATTGACTGGAGATTTGGACATAAGAGGGAAAAAATGACAAAGAAACACTTAACCTGTGACTTGATCAACCAGGATTCTTGAGGTGATGATACGGCCATACTGTGAAAACAGCTGCTCCAGTTCCTTCTGGGTCATGGTTTTGGGAAGGCCGCTAACATAGAGGTTAGCATCCCTTATTGAGGCAGAGCTCGGACGGGCATATGAGACCTATGAAAAGGAAAGAAAGATCTGGGTGCATGTTGATGGAAAAGGACCTAAGTTGGGAGTGAGTGTTCTGCAGACACCTACCACAGAGAGATAAGAAATTATACCCATGTGTTAATATATTTACTGTAAAATATTAACCCCTCATTAAAATGGAAAAAAAAAAGCTAAGTCTATTATAGGCAATCACCCTATGCTTAGAGACTGAGTCAATAACTGAGGTGACGGTGCCTTGTCTGTTTAACTCATGGTATCATTTTAAAGAACTAAGTAGTTCAGAATTTTAGCTTTTTTTGTAATAGTAATGAGAACCAGGAGAATAGCAATAGAGGAACAAAAGAAGACGATGATAACTTAAAACAAATGCACAGATAAGGGTCTCTAAGTGCAGAACAAAATAGCTACTGTATGGCAGCTGTTAAATGCAGAACTACCCACACATGAAGTTCTGAAGACTTACCTCCTGGATGTGGGTGTATAGATGATTTACTGTATCCAACACATGATAATCTTTGAATAAGCCAAAAAACCCCATGAAATTCTGCCCTGCACATTTCTCTTCTTGCCACCTTCCCCTCCCCCTTTTTCTTGAATACATCAAAGGGATCAGGTTCTCTGCAATTTTTTTTTATGTCCCATTCTTTGTGTTGTTCCAATCTGTTCCCACAAGATCTGCTCTCACTGAATGACAAAGTGCTGGTGAAACGGGGTTGAATGAACATCTGCTTGTGAAACTGGATACATGACCTTGTCATAACATCTGCAAGAACCAGTTGCCTTCTGACTTTGAGGCGGAGCAGATAAAACCATAATAAACAAAATGAGTGCACAGTGGGGGAAAAAAAAGGGAGAGGGCAGTGGGAGAAAAAAGTGAGCCTCACCAATGGTTCTAAGTTTGACTTTGTAAATTTGTCCTCCCAGATCTCTCAACTGCTTTTTTTCCCCAAAAAGCTAACACAGAAGTGTAAACAGATCTTGAAATTCCATCTGTAAGAAGCCAAATCTGTAGCAGTACACATAAGCAAAGCAAACCCTAGCAGTCATTAATTTTAGACTTTCATTTACTTATTTATTTTTTAAGAAAACAACATCAGACATTTGAAATATAATTTACAGCTAGTCTAACAAAAGTACTTTCCTGCTAAAGCTATTTCTGGGGTGGTAATGGCTCAGAATAGATGATAAAAACAGTTATTTCAGAGCACATCTGACAACATTGGACAGGAAAGACCTATATGCCTTAGCACTTTTCAATTGTAAGTTTTATTTAATTTATATAACCAATTCACAAACCTTACTAAGTTTGTAAGGGATGAGAAGGTAAAAATGTGCATGTGCACATACCGAAAAGCATGTGTGCACTTAGAACTATGTATGTTAAATGGGACCCAATTATATTGAGAATAAAACCCTTAGTAGTGAAGGAACATTGAATCTGAGATGGGTCTAGCAAAGAAAAATAAAGAATGAACAGATCCTCTCAACCCAGGCATTTTCTCTCATTCTGTGAGTGATGCCAGTCCTTTATGGGTTCCACACCTAAAAATAAATGTTGACTCAACCGACAAAATGATGTGAGTGACTAATCTGTCTTGCTGGCCTCCTCCTGCCAATGGAGCAAGGCAACTCACCTGCAGTATTCACTCTTCTAGAAACTCATGGCAACTTCTGTAGATTCCTTCTTGCCACAGGGTAGGTAAGCAGAGGGGTCTTTATATGGTTGATCACTGAATTTGGGGGTGAGGGTTGAAGGATCAAAACTCCATGTGACTATCTGAACAGAGTATTATCAATGAAAGGCTTTTCTACTATTGTCCATTAAGGGTCAAAGTCATGCAATAATCTGTCAGAACTATGTTTTTAGCTATGAGGAGGGAGGAAGTAAATAAAAACAGCATAGTTATATGTCCAGTGTAGTAAGGGCCACCCTTGCCTTAACTCTTGCCACTTATTGATAAATTATCCAGTCACCTTTTTGTTTCCTTAAAACATACCCTTTGGCTACAGGGAAAAGGCTACTTTTCCATGCACTTCATCAAGTCCAAAGCCTACTCTTCTTTAAGGCTCAGCTCAAATAATACCTTCCTTACATAGCTTTCCCTGATTTCATTTCCTCCTAGTCCACCCTCATCTCTGCTCCTGCACTATGCCTGGGTAGTTATTTTATTATTATTATTATTATTATTTTAATATTTATTTATTTACTTATTCTCTTTTGTTGCCCTGTTGTTTTCTTATTGTTGTTGTAATTATTGATGTTGTTATTGTTGGATAGGACAGAGAGAAATGGAGAAAGGAGGGGAAGACAGAGAGGGGGAGAGAAATATAGACACCTTCAGACCTGCTTCACCACCTATGAAGCGACTCCCCTGCAGGTGGGGAGCCGGGGGGCTCAAACTGGGATCCTTGTGTCCGTCCTTGCACTTTGTACCACCTGTACTTAACCCGCTGCGCTGCCGCCCGACTCTCACCTGGGTGGTTCTTATTTTTCTCTGTGCACAGAACTTGACACCTACAGAATGCTCACTATCCACTGAAATAATGGATGAATACACACAGACCCTAATGAGTGACTCTAGTACTAATGGTTCTTTAGGGGTTAATTGCAGCTTAGAGTCCTCCACTTACGAGCATTACTGACAGTCAAGTATCCAAAATCACAGTTGCATTTCCCCACTAAACTAATAGCTAAGGGGCAGGTTTCTCATTTTCCACTACCTGAGGCTGGAAGGATTTAAAGAAGACTGTTCTAGCACTAGACATCACTTAGAGGTCTTCTAATAGCAAACTTTCATAAAGACCTACTATGAATCTGATATGGTGCTGTGTGCTAAGGAACATACAACAAGCAACAACAAGGCATGGCCTCTTACCCTGATGGGTCCCCAAATCCAAGGGAGCAAGCAATAACACAAAGGAAAGAATGAGTATACACATTGGCCAATTATTCACAGTGCCACAAAGTGTGCGTTGGTTCAAAGTTAAGCTTAGGTACAACATGAACAAAGGGAAGGGAGCACTATCCAGAGAGCACTATCCTTGAAATAGACTTCATAGAAACTTGGTGCCAGGTGTAGCCTCAAAAGTTCAAGGCACCCTTTAAACACCATGGGCACTAACAGTGTCTAATGTTTAGCCCTTCCCCCACCCTGTGGGGCTACTGCATGGAAGATGACAAGAACCAGTTTTCTTCCTGTACATGTGGCCATATAATTATAGTTAGATGCTACTTTCTTTTGTCTTGGGAGCAGCCCTCGACAAAATAATAAAGAGGACTTTTTCTAAATCTCCCCTTTTCACAAAAAAGTTGAAGGTAGAATCAAAGATATCTGGTCATATTTAAGATATATGTGGTCATATACACATATATTCAAGAACAAGAAGTTCACTACTTTATGAGGCATCCTATACCACTGCTGACCATAACTGACTACTGGAAAATTTTTCCTCTTACGTACTTCAAGCATCTTCCCATTTCCAATTTCCATTAATCTCCTATTTTTATTTTAGTTCCATCACTCCTTATCCTGTGGGTCTCACTAGAAGGTGCTAGAATACTAAAACACTATATTTTTGAGAAAGGACACTCCAAAGAATTTCTCCCTTGTATTACTTTAACTGAAATTCAACACCTGCTACAGAATGGAAAGATAGGTTAACAGCAAGGATTTTGGGGTTAGAGTAACATGGATTTAAATTCTGTTTACAAGCTGTGTGATCTTGGAGTAAGTCATTAAGAAATTTTGAGCTGTAACACCTGAGGGCGGGCATAGTGTAGGATCTTTCTAATAGAATTGAGACAAATGAATACATGTACAATTCCCAGGCACAATGTCTGGCACATAATAAGTGCTCAATGAACAGTAGTTTGACATTATCATTATATAATCAGGCCTTATGCTAGACATTGGGGTGGTGTAGAGATGAATATACTAGTTCCTGAACATGTAGGGGTATTTTGCTAGTCTATTAGAGAAGACGCACAGAGAGATCAATCATTTCAGAGGATCATTCTGCATATTTTCCCCAATCTGTTGGAACACCCTATTTTTCAAGTGAGTACTCCCCAGAGCATACAGATCCCTGGGGACAGTCATTCCAAAGAGACCAGGAGACTGACAGCATGGAACAGACTCAGTCTTCAAGGGCCTTGTAGAAGCAATCCCTCCAAGAAGCAGGGAGAGATAAAAGAACAGCTTAGATCATGAAGATTGATTTATTTCTATGTCAGCAGCTATAGCCCTGCCCACAGGAAGGACATGTGACCACTTATGTGGTCCCACTCCTCATACTTCTCTGATCCACTAATGATATAGGTTATTATTTTATCAGAGAAAAATATTTTTCAGACATGTTTATTTATATTTAATAAATGTAAATATTTAGCAGTTCTAAAATCTGCTACTTCTCACAACTGAAAAAACTTCCAGTGGTTCTCCAGTGCTTTGTGCTGGAAGTTCAAACCCCTTACCTGAACAGTCAAGATACTTTGGGAGTTGGGCCAACCTCTCATTTCCTGCCAGCTCTTCCATGCATCCTATGTCTTATCACCAAAAAATAAAGGGTCAACTTTCTGAAAAGGCTCTGAAAGCGTCTCATTCTACATCTTTGTTCTTGCTATTTATCCATCAAATCAATTCAAATCAAATCAAATCAAATCAAATTCTTCTAGATCAAGCCTGAATGAACTTTGCTCCAGGGGACCTAGGTACATGTGACTGCTCTCTCTTTGGACTCTCTGGGTGACTCACATTTCAACAGCAGCAGTTTTCACACTCAGCCTCCCAACTCAATCATCTATGCTAATACCTAATCTCCCCAGTCTGAGCATTCCAGTTGTCAGTGTAGAAGACCCTGTGGCCTCTAGTTGCAAAGTCTTATGTAGAACAGAATCTCAATAAGTGCCTTCTGAATTGAAATGAAATAAGTATATTACATGTAGTAGCTTCTAGCTCCTTTCCCAGAAGCTGCCTATGACATGGAGAAAGAGCTAGAAGGAAATCATGGTGTTGATAAGATTATCTGGAACACAGTAGGCAAAACAGCTATTTCTTTAAAAGTGGTGCAGAAGGGGCCAGGTTATGGTGTACCCATGCTCAAGGATCTAGGTTTAAGTGCTTGAGTGCCCACCTGGGGGTAAGGGATCTTATGAGTGATGGGGGCAATGCTACAGGTGTGCCTCTATCCCTCTTTCTTTCCACATTTCTATCCCCATCAGAAAAGGATAAAGGGGGAAGATAATGGAAATTGGGAATGGTAAAGTTATTGTACAGACAGAGTGATAACCCTGATGCAAAGAAGGGGAAAAACAAATAAGTGTGCAGTGATACTCACATGCTTTATGACTTCTTAAGAAATGTCCATATAATATCAAAGAGGCTTAGTACAAAGATTCACCTTCCTACTGGCCATCAGAAAGGATAGAGGTAATGATCTGGTTACTGAAAAAGCTAGTCTCAGACTCAGGGCTTCTATTTAGTGTCCTTGTTAAACTGCAACTACTGAGTCTTGGTTTATAAAAAGCTTATAAGATTACTTTGGCTACCTGGGAACACTGTAATATTTCCCACTACACAAAGCCTTTTGTATACACTGCCTGAGGCTCAGTGAGCCTCAGATTCATCCTTTATCCTTTTACATATCTCTGAAACTTATAGATAGGAGAAAGAAAGACTTCTCCTCTCTTCATGTAATTTTCACCTTAGGGGTAACACTATTCACCATCATTTTCATTCTAGGGAGCATGAATGCCCACTATAAGCTACGATTACCTATAAATGAGATATTATTAGTTCTATTTCCCATATGACACACTCTGACTTAGTAAGGTTAAGTATTTGTCCAAGGCTATGCAGCTAAACTAAGAGACATAGACTCTTAAGTTCTGGGATAGTTCCATTATGCCACTTTAACCTGGGTAGTGAAATAAAAGTTGTGTGCCTGGCACAAATTGCTGCTTTCCCTGGAAAATTACCAAGATAGAAAGATCATAATATAGCATTTTATTAGTTACACTGTTAGAGCTGGAAGGAACTATTATGCAGAGGAGGAAGCAAGTCTAGAGCACATTGCCCAGAGTCATCCTAGTAGTCTTTGCCTAAGCTTAAGTCTCCATCATAACTGGGAGTTCTTTTGAATAGACCACAATAAGGAAGGGAAGTATGGGGTGTGGCTCATAAGTATGGGGTGTAATCCTTGATAGATCAGTAAACTTGCTGCAGAGATGCATGATAATTATGGGGGAAACGGTTTTTTAATTTTTTTTTATTCTAGACCACCACTGTCCAACAGAACTTTTTGGGATCACGAACTGTTCTAAATCAGGGTATTCAATATGCCAGCCACAAACTACATGCTGCAACTGAGCATTTCATTTGTGCTTAGTATGACTGAGAAACTGAACTTTAATTGAAATTAAGCTGGATAGAATAGTTCAAGGCCCAGAAACAATACAAAATTATAGCATCTCAGATTTAAAGGAACTGGTAGAGACATTTAGTCAGACTCCAGTCAGAGAAAGGAGTTCTTTCTGCATCATCACTAGTAATTCTACTTTGATGTCTCTGAAAAGCAGAGAATCACTACTACTCATATCGCATATTCTATCTTGAGTGTTATACAGTTTCTCTTCCCGGATTCTTGGCTGAGTTTTAAAGTCACTGAAACATTTTCTTTCCTAGAGAATGAAAAAGCCATTTTTTTTTTTGTGGTGGAAAATGTGTGATTATAGTGGCTTTTAAATCCTTTGTCTCTGGATAACTCTTTGAGTATTAAGTCTTTTTAAAACATGGAACAGATAGATACTTGTAAACAGCACAAATCATGGTAAGGTCTTGTATATCATAGTAAGTCTTAACCATGAACTTTTTAAAATAAAAAGAGTTTCCAAATAACTTGATCATAAAAAATGATTATCTATTGCCTTCTTAAACCTAAGATAGCAAAGAACATTCCTCATTCTCTATAAACCCATTTTTCTCTAAGTCCTGGAACCTCTGGGGCTTTGCTCATTTTCCTTCATGCTTCTCTTGATCCATACCATTTGATACTACAATCTGCTGATCTCAACCAAATCAATGCAACCAGTGCCTCCTCAACATGTTTCACTTCAAACTGTGCCCAGAGATGCCAGCTGTGGGATGTTAAACCTCCAGCTCCAATACTGGTGAGACCTTTCCAAGCTCAAAGGACTCCTTAGTTCCATTTTGGGTGGCACATTTCCTAGCAAAGTTATAGAACCTAGATATAGACCAGGGCCCATGAAATAGGACACATGTGCATATGTATCCATAAGTTGGGGGAAAAATGTATACTTTAAAGTAAAAGTGCATAATAAGTACAGCAAACAAGTAGAAAGACCTATAAAAGATACCATAAAGTACTTAATCAAATAGTTTCTACTTAGTCCTAGATACCCTTCTCACCTACTCCCTATTTCACTTCCCTCAGTCACTCTAAGTTCAACCACTCCAGATAAGTATTACACAAGCTGGATAAGGGTAAGAGACTGGCATACTTTAATGATAGACTTTTTGGGGAATTGGGTGGTAGCGCAGCAGGTTAAGCGCAGGTAGCACAAAGTGCAAGGACTGGCGTATGGATCCCAGTTTGAGCCCCTGGCTCCCTACCTGCAGGGAAGTCACTTCATGAGCAGTGAAGCAGGTCTGCAGGTGTCTTTCTCTCCTCCTACTCTCTCTCTTCCCCTCCTCTCTCCATTTCTCTCTGTCCTATGCAACGATGACAACAATAACTACAACAATAAAACAAGGGCAACAAAAGGGAATAAATAAATAAATAAATAAATAAATACTTTTAAAAAATGATAACCCTTTTGGTCACTATCAGGCCACCCCATTATATGGGGCCCTAGTCAGGGAATCCTTGGATTCCCTTATAGATATGATGGGCCTAGACTTCTAACAGATCACTTTCTCTACCATCACTGGTCTACTCCATCAGGAATAACATCATAAACTCTCTTGTGGACCTCTACAGGACTTTGCCCTCAATGTAGGACAACAGTGGTAGAAATTGCCCCACTATCTTGAGGAGATCTGGGTCAAAATACTCTGCTACTAGAGGATGACCAGTCTTGAAATGAGTGCAGTCTACAATGTTCCTAGCTATGACCATGGAATGTGAGCTCAGATTGACAGGGATGCAGAGGTTATACAGGCTCCTATGCTAAATATGAATAGACATGGGCCTGAGGTCAGACTGATGGGGTTTACAGTTAATGGTATTTATATACTTGTCCCATATTTGGGAGTTACTCTCTGCCCTGATCCAGCTTTCTAGCCCTATCCTGAACTCTGACACCATTTTCCCAGACAGTAAATATTCCTAGCCCACCTGCATGGTATCTGTTGGGTTCAGGCAAAAATTAGTAAAATCATAGGCCCCTTGGAATATACCTAAAATAGACTTCCTAGCTCTTTCTAACATGAAGACCCCAAATTTCATCTGATATACTTTTACTTTTAGGTCCCTGATTAAACAAATTAAACAAATTGTTCTGCTTTATATCTTAATGCTTTTAAGTCACCGAGGTGCAGATTCTATCATGATGCCAACCTGACTTCCCTGGATAGATTACCTCCCCAGTGTCCTTGAACCTCACCTCCCCAGTGTCCTACCCCAGTAGGGAAAGATAGAAACAGGGTGGGACATATGGATTGACCTGTCAATGTCCATGTCCAGCAGAGAAGTAATTACAGAAGCCAGACCTCCCACCTTCTGCACCCCATAAGATCTTCGGTCCAAACTACTAGAGGGATAAAGAATAAGGAAATATCCATAATGATCCTGGGACCATGCACCTAGAGGGATAAAGAATAGGAAAGCTTCCAATGGAAGGAATGGGATACTAAACTCTGGTGATGGGAACTGTATGGAATTTTACCCCTCTTATCCTATGGTCTTGTCTGTCATTATTAAATCAATCAAAATTAATTTTAAAAAAAGAATAGGAAAACTTCCAATGGAGGGGAAGAGATATGGAACTCTGGTGGTGGGAACTGTACCCCCCTTATATCACAATCTTGTCAATCATTATTAAATCACTAATAAAAATTATAATAAAATATAAAAAAACATGGAACTGAGAATGGGACACAAGATGGCAGGGATCTTGGTCAAGCTGAACAAGAAAGAGCCACTATTTCCTATAATATGGAGTCCCACATTCTCCTAATACAGCCAGTGTGGTGAATTCTTTTAAGTAGCTCATATCACACTGTAGGCTGCTTCTCCCCTTTTACAGACCCCTTCCCTCTATGTAAACCTAAGTCTCTACACAATGTATACCCATTCAATTTTATTTAGTCAACTCAAATGCAGGGCACTGTGAATGACCTTTAAGACACCAGGATCTTATCAACCTCATTGGGCTGAGACAGCAGGAGAAGTGCATTTTCATTTCTGAAACTTCTATCCCTGTTATCTGAAATGATTCATGTAAGGAAGTTAACAGGCCACCAGGAATCAGAGTAGCTAAAGAGAGTCTCCCACAGGAGAGGGAGAGCATCCTGATACAACTGGAGCAAACAGTGGTACTGCTTCCTCTGGTGTTACCACGTGGCCTCTCTTGGCTCTTTGGGGATTCTGTGATCCAGTTGCCCCCACTGACCTTGGCAAGGAAATATCTGACTATAGCCATTATGGGGTTGGGAAGGAGGAGAGAAACTGATACTGTATTATTACTAAGACTCAGGGAGGCAGTCTATCATTTCTGGGTGGGGTGATATCCGTCAGCAAAAAATGATCTGCTAACTCTCCGGGAAGCATTAAGAGCAGCGACAGGAGAAATAATTGCTTATGCCGAGTGCAGAGAAAAGATGCTTCAGTGGAATGAAGGCCTTTAGAAAGGCAGGTGGATTGCATGAGGCAGAAGGAGGATCAGTTCCCAGATGACCCCTGGCAAGAGAAGGAAACGGGAGGGGCAAACTGGAACCTGCAGAACTCAAGTGTGGAAAGATCCCCCGGAGGCACTGTTAGTGCTATTAAAAGAGTAAAGTGAAAATGGAGAAATGGCTCAGCAGTATCCCAGCACAGAATGGCAGGGAGAAAGGAACTTGCTTTCTTTTGGGGATGGAGGGAGGTTTTTCATTCTGAAAAGTCTTCACTCTTACACCTTTCTCTTTTCCATCCTGTTCTCTCTGGAACTGAGCTGTTGCCTCATGATAAAACCTCTCTCTCTCTCTCTCTCTCTCTCTCTCTCTCTCTCTCACACACATACACACACACACACACACACAGAGTCTCTCCTGAATGAGTGCCAACCCTCCAGGGTTCACTCAGAGTGGCAGAGGCAGCCCTTTTGTGCCTTCATCCTCATCCTAGTACTGAAATCACTTACACTTCCAGTCTGCATATAAACTGTGCTTTGGGAATGCTTTCTTTAGAAGTTATATTTTCATAATTTGAGTAATAGTTTAATGCAATTATCAGAAAAGCACAAGACACAGAATCATTTATAAACATATAATGCAATGAGAAAAGGAAGGGAATATATACAAACATTAACTGCACCAAGTTGGGAATGGCTGATATTGGGCTCATTATATGGTAATGTATTTTCCAAATTATTAATGAATACACATTTCTTGCTTTTAAAATGAGTGAAAAATTTCCTAAGAGAGCTAACAGAAGACATTTCCTAAAGCTGACAAAAACCTAACAACAGCCTCCAAGACACCAGTTTCATGAAACATTATTATTAGATAATCCCTAGAATCTTACTCTGACCAACTCTCTCCCTTGCTCAAGTCTTGTATAGTTCTCCACCTTAAGTCAAATGCAAAATGCTACAGCTTTATGAATACCACCACATCACTGAATTAGGAATTGGTCCTTTGTCTTCAATTTTGGGAGCTACTCTCTACTCTAGTCCAGCTTTCTAGCCCTAGTCTCAACTCTGACACCATCTCCCCAGACAATATTTTTAGTTTATCTCCATGTTAGCTATCAAGGGCAAGCAAAAATTGCTAATATCATGGGCCCCTAGGTACATACCAAAAATAAACTTCCTAGCTTCTCTCCATCCTAAGATCCTATTCTCGTCTGCTATACTCCTACTTTTTGGTTCCTGCTTATTAAACATTTTGTCCTGCTTTATAACTTACTGCCTTTCAGCCACCAAGTTGAAGATGCTTCTATGATTCCATTCTTACCTCCCTGGGCAGAAGACCTCACCAATGTGTCCTGGGACCTCATCTCTGCAGAGCCTGACTCCACTAGGTAAAAGACAGAAATAGTCTGGGAGTAATGAATTGATCTGACAACATCCATGTCCAGCAGAGAAGTAATTACAGAAGCCAGAACTCCCACTTCCTACAACCCATAAAGAATTTTGGTCCATATTCCCAGAGGGAGAGAACTGTTAGAATTCTGGAAGATAACCAAAGGGCTCTGAACTCTAACTCTATCAGGGCCCAAAGAGAGAAGAGGAAAAAAGGAAAGACATTCAGAAGTAGTAACAGGCGTAGGTGTGACTTAGAAAGGAAGAGAAGGCAGGAAAAATGGGCAAATATATATAAAGAGTTATAGGAATAATAGCCAAGTCATATCTGTGAAGTTTCAAATGGGGAAATAGGGACATAGAACTCTGGTGTGTCTTTCTCAGAGCCCTACCCCACTAGGTAAAGACAGAAACAGTTTGGGAGTATAGACTGACCTGTCAACACCCATGTCCAGTAGAGAAGCAATTATAGAAGCCAGACCTCTCACCTTCTGCACATCATAAATATCTTTGGCCCATACTCCCAGAGGGATAAAGAATAGGAAAGTTTCTAATGGAGGGGATGGGATACGGAACTGTGGTGGTGGGATTTACATGGAATTGTACCCTTCTTATCTCACAATCTTGTCAGTCATTATTAATTCACTAATAAAAATTATTTTTAAAAAACTCTGGTGGTGGGAATGGTATAGAATTATATCCCTGTTATATCATAATTTTGTAAATCAATATTAAGTCACTAATTAAAAAAACAATAAATTGGTCCTTTGCATTCCTTGCTTCCCAAGAGACAGGAACTTCTAAGGCATAGCAGGGTAAACTTCTCTGATCTTATTCTTCAGTTTCAGGTTATAAGTTAAACAGATGTATTGCTACTGGGAAAGGTTTAGTGATTCCAAATCTTCAAATTCCACCTTGGATAATTTATTTTTCAGAAGGTTCTGAATGTAACAGGAACATCAATACAATTTTTTTTTTTTTTGGTAAGTATACTCCTCTTTTGAATGTAGTACAGAGCCACCTAATTTTTTTTGTTCCTAATCAATGTGACAAAGAGACAGACTATTGCAACTCGTTGTTAACCTGAGTGCTTTTTAGTAAGAAGCTGAAATTGATATAAAATCAGAAACTGCTCTTTTAGAGTCTATGGAAAGGCTGGAACTGTAATCTTGTGTGAAGTCAAAGAGTACCAAAACCATTTTCCAGAATTTACAGTCATTGTCACCCAGTGCTTGCTAAAGTCTAAAGTGATCTCCACTGAAGACAATGGGGAGATGGGTGGGAATGAAATAATAACACCCTCAAAGCTTTAAACAGATCAGATCATCTCCAGGGGTTCAGAATTAAAATGATGAGAAAAGAACAAGTTTTGCAGGTAGGGACTAGCCTTGGTCAAGACACAATGCCTCTCTAACACATGGATGAGAAAATCTCCAGGACACGGCTGTCCTTAAGTCATCTATATCCTAATCCCTAGCACCAAGTCTGGAAAGCAGTGATCCAAGAGGGAATAAGCTGAAGTCAAGTCTGTTCTCCAGTTTGCTGGCAGAAGCATGGAACCACAGGTTTGTTTTCCTGAAGAACCTGGACAAGTTGCACAATTCATTTGTTTGCTTTTTATATCTCCTCCCCATGCCAGAGAGTATAATAATCTGAATGTGTGTGGAGCCAAATACACACCCACACACTCTCACAGAATGCACGTGCTGCCGAGGAAACAGGCAGTGTGACATACCAACACTTATGACCTACTGCCAGAGTTTTTTTTTAAACATATTTTTTTCTTACTCCAAATTTCACTCAGCAACTGGATGTTTCTGAGTTACTCTTGTAACCTCTTTGGGCCTCAGTTTCCTCATTCATATAAAGGAGATAAATAGCACTTTCTTATAGGGTTACTTTAAAAAAAGAGCTTATGTGTGTAAAGTGCCTAGCCCAGGGATGTTTTAAGGATTAAATAATATCAGGCAAGTCAAGGAGTTAGAATAGTCTGAAACAGGGTCAAGCACTGGCACACTCAATTAAGCGCATGTTACCATGCACAAGGCCCCAGGTTCAAACCCCTGATCCCCACCTGCTGAGGGGAAGCTTTACGAGCATTGAAACAATGCTGCAAGTGTCTCCCTCTCCTTTCTCCATTACTCTTTGTGTCTATAAAAGAGAACAACAACAAAACTCCTACATAATATATTTTTTTTAAAAAATAGTATGAATGCAAAATAAACATTGAATATAAGAATCCTATATAGGCTCTTTGGGTACTAACTTTGTTCAATGGATGGACACTTACTTATGTAATTTTGGCAAGTCACTTCCTGTAACTTAGACTAATCTCTAAGGTGAGGGGGTGGGTACCTGATCACTTCTCTCACTAAAGAAATTATAATACAAAAACCAAGTTTTCTGCAGGCACATGTTTGCAAACATGTAGTAGATGGTTCCAAAGATTTTCATAATACATGATTCTAAGAAAATTTCTAAGGATTCTTATTTGATTCTTTTTTTCTCCAGACAGGCATGTGACTTGCAATTACTCTCTCCTAACAAAGGCTTAGGGAATCATGGTTTTATGTCTGCTTTGAGGGTGGGGGAGAAAGCACAATGGTTACACAAAGAGACTCTCATACCTGATGAGTTCCAGGTTCAATACCCTGCACCACCATAAACCAGAGCTGAGCAGTGCTCTGGTACAAAAAAGAAAAAGAAAAAAAGAAAAGAAAAGAAAAGAAGAAAAAAAAGAGAAATAAAAAAAAAGAGAAAAGACGGTCTGCTTTTATAGCAAGTCTATGCCTATGTCTATGTGTTCTCCTTGAGGATGGAGGTGTGGCTTTGCCTTTCAGATGCCCACATTACTACTACATTATGGCCCCTCCATAAAGAGGAAATTTGTTGATAGGGAATCATTTGTGGACATATTCTAGCAGCTCAGTAAGGACTTATTCATTTGCAACTAGCAACATTAGTGCCTGTGAGAGAGAGGAGGGAGGGAAGAAGGGAGGGAGAGAGAGAGAGAGAGAGAGAGAGAGAGAGAGAGAGAGAGAGAGATGACAATACTGCTCCAACAGTGGCACTTCCTCTAGTGTCATCATGTTCCTTGTGATGTTGGGGTTTGAACCCAGAGTCTTACATGTGGTAAAGCATGAGCTGAGTGAGCCATCTATCATGGCTCCCTCTAACCATCCCCATTTTTGCTTTAAAAATTTTGAGCTGGTTTCTACACTTCAGAAACTGGAATTTGGCATTAAAAAAAAAACACCCTCAATTTAGATTTCTATGAAACAAATGGAAGAACTGGTAATAATCTGGGTTTAGGCAATCAGTAGTAGCTGAAGAATAGCTGCCTTTTTACTGCTTTCTAGATCACTACAGTCTCTGTTACTCCCTCAGGGCTTTCCAGAACTATTCCCAAATCTAGCTATTAATCATTAACCTTTAGGGCTTCAGAATTAACTCTTGGCTTGCCTGAAAAAATTTATCTAGTAGTGTGTTTTGTTCAAAGCACTTCAGAAAGGCTCTAAGTGTGAGAAGGGACAAACTTGACCAAAGTTTGTAAATATATACTTCTGAGAAAATCATTGAAATGCATACTTCTAATGGAAGTTTCTACATGGGAATCAGAAAATAGAGATAAATCTCATGTTAATTCTTAAAGCAAACTGAAGCAGAAGTAAACAGTAGTCTGAAAAGCAGAACAACAATTAAAAAAATTATTAAGGAGAGATGAGACTATTAACAGTACATGAAAAGGGTTTGCTTTTTCTTTCTCTTCCATTTAATATGAATTTTTTTTTTTTACCTTAAACACTATGTCCCTTTAGGAAAGGAAAGAAAAGTTAATAAAGGAACCTATCACATTTAATTTTTTTTTGTATGGCAAATAAACTGCTTTAATGAAAGGACTGAGATAACCCCCAGGTTTGCACATTACATTTTCATTTGTTGTAGAGAATGGAAATTATTGATTCAGTCATGGCATCATGCATTTTAAACCCTAGAGTGCCTCCAAAGTCCATGTTACTGCTGGGTGCAAATGTGTTGGCAGCATTTTAACATAGGGTGGGTGAGGGAGTGGAGAAAAGGATATAGGAAAGTAAAGAAGGCAGGCTGGCTCTTCACAGGAAGAAATCAATCAGCGTTTCTTGTCTCTGAGATCCATTCAGACAAAGCACTGCTTCTGATAGCACTATAGGATAGGAGATGAATTCTGAGATTGAAAAGCTGGGTTCACTCAGACTTTCAGGAAACCCCAATGGCTTCTTGGGGTACTTAAAAATAAAGCAAAATGGATGGCTAATGATTTTATCTTAATCTCTTGGGGAAGTCTGAGTTTCCTACAGACGAAAGAAAAGTACCTTTCTTATTTCAAGGTCAGGGTGTCTATCAAGAGAGTGTCTGACATCCTAGTGCAAAACTGGGCAGCACAGAAAAAAAAATCAATCCCACAAATACAGTTCTCAGCTTGGTGTGGCCTCATCAAAGGGTCAGGTGACACGAACATCCCGTTTTTACTTAAAGCATGAAAATAGGTATGTTTTACCCTTGAAGGAAGTTAATCCTCTTCCCTCTCAGTGGACTGCCCCATAATTAAACAACTCAAAATTACAATATTTCCCTCTTTGAGAACCCAAAGGAATTGACTCAGCTGAAACTGAGGCAAATTGAATCAGGTGCATTTTAGGGTCTTTGTGTACCACAGATTATCTGCTCTCAAGAAAAGCAACTGTCTATAGAAACATGCTAAATCAAACGTAAAGTTGCTTAAAAAAATAAAAAGCAGAAAACCACATGATATACTAAAAAAAAAATTAATAAATAAATAAAGATCAGGTTTTTGTTTTTATTACCTCCTCACTAGGATTATCTTTATACCAGTCTGGATGTTGGAAATGTATCTCTGTTGAACTAAAAAGTTCTGATTTTGTGTTTGCAGACACCGAGAAAGCTGGTGCCATCTATAGATTTCCATTCTGGGAGAGGTTTCTCTTTTGTCCTACTTTGCGTCAGACCTGCTGTCATGAGGATAAGAGCGCCCAGGAGACACCTCCCTGTGGTTTAATAGGGTATGAAGGATGGGACTCATTAATTGGCTGGCAGCTGCCCCCAAACAAGCTGCCTGGAGGTGAGAGAGGAAGGGGAAGGGAGGCCGAAGAGAAGACCAGCTCTTTTCAGGCGACCACTGATCCTGACAGAGGAGGGAGGCTTCGAGGCAAGCAGCACTGCCTCCTGAAGAAGTCTGCACAAGGGGGTGACAACTCCACCACAGAAACCACACCATCTGAAGGAGCTAACTATGGGTAATTGTTCTTTTTGTACTTAAAACAACCCTTCCCGAAGTATTATCTACTGGTCTGATTTTTTTTACTCCTCCCTTTTTATTCATAAAATAAATAAAATGGAAGTATTGACAAGATTATAAGAGTGGTACGACTCCACACCATTCCAACCACCAGAACTCCCTAACCAGTCCCCTCCCTTGATAGACTGCTGGAGTGTCACATTTTCTGCTATCCCTTTACTGTGCCCCCATTACACCAGTCCCTGTTACACCAGTATGATGTTTATACCTGAATACATTTATGTGAGTTTCAGTTAAGTGAGTTCTCTCCACCCTTAGGTAAAGCCAAGGGTGCTCAATCTTCTCAGTTTGGCACAAGAGGCCCCTGTATACCTCCCAGACTCATCTTTACATCACTTCTCCACCCAAAATAAGACCATGCTACTCTACATGCTATCCCCAACTTGCAGTGTTTGTGTACATTTTCACAGCTTTATTTGTGCTAGTCCCTTTGCCTGCTTCTCTCAGGGCTTAGCTTTGGCCATCCTTTACAGACTCAGGCTCACAGGCCTCCCGGGGGGAGTTATTCCTGATACCCTAATTTGAAGTTCTTGTAGTCTGGATTCCTTTTTGCTCAGTCTTCATGTCACTCTTCTGTAATGGTCTGTGTTCTCCACTTACTACAGTGGATGATGAATGCCTATTAAATTAATAAAGAATACCACTTCCACTTCCCTCATAGTCTGCATTTACTAGATAAAAGGGAAGAAATTTAACCAATGCCTTGCAATTAGGAGCAAGCATACCATACCTCTTACCTTTATGGTTTTGGTCTGGAGTCTGAGTCCATTTAAAGTGTTGATGGCTTTCTCTGCATCCTTTGGATCAATATAGTTAACGAATCCATACCCTAAACTCTGTCCTGTGGAAACATTTTTTAAAAAAGAGAGAGATAGAAAGAAAGAGAGAGCTCAGTATCTTTATAGAGGTAACACTTCCCACTGCAGTGAGTCAAATCCCTCCTCTAGTATATGGTTCCTTTTACACTTGGTTTACCCCAGACTGAGAGCTTTCCAATTCTTCCATCTCTCATTCTGGGTGGTCTTTAAATTCACAGGAGCTATCCATGTTATGAATAAGGGCCCCAGCATGTTCATATCATATATACACAAGTGCCCACTGAACCAGGAAGAGACAGCAAGCATGGTTTGTTAGAACCTGAACTTGAGTTTTTCCTACCAGCTGTGTGACTTTGGGGAAAAGTTATTTTATCTCATGTTTCCTCCCACAATTCTATTCTGGAAACACCACCACTTGCCACAGACATGATTGAGAGGGTTATTGAGGTATATTACATATAAAGTGACTATCAAGTACATTGCTTACAACATACTAGCTGTTTAACTAAAGACAGCAGTGTTATGCTTGGTTCTGTGAAATTGGGACAAATGCTGGGTTGCAGTGGCTGTGTCTACTGCCTTAGTCTTGCCAGCCACACCCACACTTAGAGGAATATAGCAGGATCTGAGCAGCAAAGACCTGAGACATTTATAGTGAAGGTATAGAGTTAAAAACAGTTGCTAGAAATCATTTGTTGCTCTAATCATCCTTAGTCTGAGAACAATAAAAGAGAGAGACTTCTGTTGGGAAGAACTGAGGAGCTCCTAACACAAACGGGAGAGTGCAAATGCATTCTGAAAAGAGGATTTAGCTACTTTAGGTGGAGATGACATCAACTTGTCTGCAAAGAGAGGTAGCAAGTGACAGGGCTCCCCCCTAAGTGAAATAAAAATAATGTGCTTGTGATCGTGCCACTGATTATAAATAGTCCATCAGCTCTGCCATGTGTCATCAGCCAGAAATATCATTAGGAAACTTTACATATTCTGACATACCCTTTAAGAAACACAGAGCTTAGGGTGGTTGCAAAACCAGCTTGAACTTCCCAGGCAATTCTATTGATTTGTGGGTGGCAGCAGAGCTGAAGGGGAGGAAAATGACAGGACGTCACAAGTTAGGAGAGACTGATTACATAAACTACTCTTTGGAGTACTGGGGCCAGGGCTGGGAGACAATACAGCAAAAAGCCTGCCATGTCCTGGTGACAGGAGCCTATTTCAGTAGCCAAAAAAGCTTTCCAACAGCTTCTGTTTTGCTGGTGCATGTCTGTGTTTGTGTTGGTTGTAGGAGGGAACCTGGGAAAACAAGTTGGGTTCTGGATCAGAAAATGGATGGTTTTGTTATTCTTCATAGGATAGAAGCAAAGAGAATTGCAAAGAAAGCTCAACTGCATTCTTCTTCTTCTTCTAGCGTTTGCCCTTCTTCCATAGCCAGTCAACAGCATCAGGTTGAAAGCTGTCAGGAGCTGCTTGTTGCTGGCTTTGAAAGTGACTGGGATCCATGTGGATTCAGTCGGCTAGGAAGGATCGTCAGTTTCCCCAATGAATGGGTACTCACGGGATGCACCACGAGAAGGTCGATCCAATGCATTTTTGTTCTCAGAATGGGAAATCCCGAAAGGTATCAGTTTTCATTAAGATACTCATTTGTGTCTCAGATTAACAGGGTTAGGTAAGGGAAGACCAGGGCAAACTCTGCCAGAAATGGTGTTAGGCAACTAGAATTAGTAACTGAAGAAAGAATGTTGAATATACTCCAGCTCTTGTGACCCTTCTGTTTCCACCTCACTGCATAGTGTGCGTGCACATACATGCATGTACTCACACAGGAGAGATAAAATGAGAAAGCCATGTGTGAATTACGAGGCCTTGCCACAGGTTGCCAGAATTTTTTGCAAATCCAGGAGTACAAGAGACTAATTTTATTGGTTTGAAAATACCACTTATCCTAAATTTGGCTTCACCTCATCAAGGTTAACTAAATTCACCTAATTAAATCCATTTTCCTCATGTAGATTTATCAGTCCTATTAACTTTGTATATAAGGAACCTCAAAATTCTTGTACTAAAATATTCTTGCAACTATTTCTTCTTTTTAACCTTTATTTGTTTATTGGATAGACGCAAACAGAAATCGAGAGGGAAGGAGGTGATAGAGAAGGGAAAGAGATGGCGAGACGCCTGCAATACTACTTCACTGCTCACAAAGCTTTCCTTGCAGGTAGGGACCAGGGGCTCGAACCTGTGTCCTTGTGCCCAACCAAGTGCGCCACCACCCAGCCCCCCCAACTATTTCTTTTTTTTTTTATTTAAGAAAGGATTAATTAACAAAACCATAGGGTAGGAGGGGTACAACTCCACACAATTCCCACCACCCAATCTCCATGTCCCACCCCCTCCCCTGATAGCTTTCCCATTCTCTATCCCTCTGGGAGCATGGACCCAGGGTCATTGTGGGTTGCAGAAGGTAGAAAGTCTGGCTTCTGTAATTGCTTCCCCACTGAACATGGGCGTTGACTGGTCGGTCCATACTCCCAGTCTGCCTCTCTCTTTCCCTAGTAGGGTGTGTCTCTGGGGAAGCTGAGCTCCAGGACACATTGGTGGGGTCTTCAATCCAGGGAAGCCTGGCCAGCATCCTGATGGCATCTGGAACCTGGTGACTGAGTAATGAAGCTGAAGGGTTGTCATTCCACACAAGAAGTCTCTGGACACAGTCTGAAGTGAAGCATGTTGAGGTGGCAATCGTTGGGTTGGTTAGGTTGTGATCGGCGGATGCTAACTATTTCTTTTAAACAGACATGCACCAAACTGAGCTACCTTCCAAAGTGCAGTGTATAAAGTATTAGATTTGTAAACATGAGGTTGCGTTCAATCCCAGGCATTGCATGTGCCAGTGTGATGCACTGGTTCACTCTCTCTGTCTCTTTCTGTTTCTCATTAATTAATATATAAATCTTTAAAAATAAAAACAATAATCTAAATGATAAACTTTTTGTATGATTTCTGTGGAACACATCAGAGGGTCAATCTACTCAAGTAAAATTTAGTCCATGTAAAATTAAAGAAAAACAAAACTAAACAGACACCACTTAACTCCAAACATTGGACTTAAATCCAAATAGTTCATGATTCATTATACCAATGGAATATATATATATATATATGAAAGGATTTAGCATGCTTGTCATTGATGCATGTCCCCTAATGTACTTTCTAAATGTTGACAGAAATTTAAAATAAACATAGTAGTTAAGATTCTCACATTCTATAATTTATCTTTGTTTTAGATTTTTTTCTTCTGGAGTAAGGAAAACATACATACACACAGACGCTATGAAAGATTTGAAGGTCAAAAAGAGGAAGAGACTCCTGACTAAAAAGATGTGCCTTATCTACCTATCTGCTTGTATCAGCCTCAAACCCACTGTCACCTTAGCACATGATTGCAGTTAGCACAAAAGTGTTATTGTTATCTGTTCTAGTTGTGGAGAGATGTTGCACTTAACATCAAGAAGGAGAGAGCCTTTAGGAAAACTAAAAACCAAATGAATATTATTTTAGAAAAGAAAGAGGAAAAAGACTGAAGATTATTTTTGATATAAAATAATGAACTCTGGAATGGAACAGTGCCTTCACAAAGAACAGGGGTGGAAAGACTTGCCTGTGAATAGAAAAATATGAGATAAACTGGCAGCACAATGAAACTCCCTCGGGTTAACCTAGTTTGTGAACAGCTTCCCCCCCCCCCATTATTGTAGCAGGAATTCACCTATTCCAATAAAAAAATACCCTCTAGACCTCAGCATTCTCAGATATCCTAGTGAGATATACATACATACATACATATATTATTTTTTCCCACTGCTCTTGGCTGATATTTTTTCAAACAGAAACAGACACACACACACACACACACACACACACACACACACACAGAGAGAGAGAGAGAGAGAGAGAGACACCACAGCACTGAAGTTCCCTCCAGTGGTAAAGACAGGGTTTGAAAATGGAACATTCACATGACAAAAACTAAACAAAAAACCCAAACCAAATCAAACAAAAGCCAACAACCACCCAACCACCCAACCAAACAAAAAGCACTATCCAGGGTAGCTATTTTGCTAACCTTAGGTAGAAAACAACAACAACAAACAACCCACCAGGTCTCATTCCTTTCAGAAACTCTTTCACTAGTGGGGGGAGAGCAAAATGAGGGAGAATTTCATGTTTCAAATGGAAGTCACTTATTGCTCATGAGTTTTGGATTTTCAACTTTGAATTTAAATATATATAGAAATATATAGGTAAAACAAAGAATGCCAATGTTTTGGTGGGGAACCACCATATTGGGAAGGCACAGGAAACCAGTCTGAAGTTTACAGCTAAGTATGCATGCATCTGTATCACAGAAATAGACAGTATTCTATTATCAGTAACATCATAGCATTATCAAACAGCTACATCTCCTTTCAGTGATAGCCAGATTTGGGCATAGATATGGGAGCAGCATTTCAGACCAGAAAATTAACTTCATTTTTGTCTCCATTTGATGATTTTATTTGACAACAAGCTGAATAAATAAAAAATAATTGAAGCTATTTTTACTGAATCATTAATAAAGAAAAATGAAACAGTACAAGGAGAAAATTTCATAAAATGAAGACAGAATCCAAAATTTAGATTCTACAGTGAGTGCCTAGATCCTTCTTGCCTATATGATCTATAGCCTTCAACATCTGAACTGCCCTTAATGCTATCCAACACACATAGGTGAAGGAGTCCCGGGTAATCACAAATGAGCAAAAATACATTCTGGTGATTTGGAATGGAAACATGAAATCAGAATGTTTTCAAGGGACAATGGTTGTACATAATGGCTACATTTTAAGGAACTAACTTGTGTCTTGGTTTAAATTTTTTTTCCTTTTGTTGACAGAGACAGAGAAAATTGAGAGGGAAAGGAAGATAAAGAAGAGAGAAAAGAGACACCTGCAGCACTACTTCACCATTTGTGAAGCTTCTCCCTCCTGCATATGGGATAAGAACTCTAAAGACAGATAGGGTGGAATTACGGTTGCATGGCCCTAGACACCATCCTACAGGTGGAAAGTGGGAGCATAAACCCGAATTCTTTTTTTTTTTTCCTCCAGGGTTATTGTTGGGCTCGGTGCCTGCACCATGAATCCACCACTCCTGGAGGCCATTTCTTCCCCCTTTTGTTGCCCTTTGTAGCCTCGTTGTGGTCATTATTATTGCAATTGTTGATGTTGTCCGTTGTTGGATAGGACAGAGAGAAATGGACAGAGGAGGGGAAGACAGAGAGGGGGAGAGAAAGACAGACACCTGCAGACCTGCTTCACCGCTTGTGAAGCGACTCCCCTGCAGGTGGGAAGCCGGGGGCTCGAACCGGGATCCTTGAGCTGGTCCTTGCGCTCTGCGCCACATGCGCCCAACCCACTGTGCCACCGCCTGACCCCAAACGAATTCTTTTTTTTTATTAAATTTATTTTTATTAGTGATTTAATATTGATTTACAAAATTATAAGATACTAAGGGTGCAATTCCATATGGTTCCCACCACCAGAGTTCTGTGTCTCCATCCCCTCTGTTGAAACGTGCAGTATTTCTTCCAAGGTCACTGATATGGTCTGATTCTAAAATTATCTATCTATGTCTATATATCTACATATCTGTATCTTGCCTTTTTTTTAAATGCCTCTGCCTTCATCTTCCTTCCAAGTCACCCCTACTCCCACAACTACTCCCAGGTCTTTCCCTTTTCCCTCCTCTCTCAGATAGGAGAAACAGTGCCTGGCCTTTTCTGTTATTTTCCAGATTTGCTTCCCTTTCATTGCTGGTATAAAAAAAGGATTCCTGGTGACAAACGCTTTGGGTCCTGGTGGAATAGGGGTACAGAGCCCAAGTAAATCCAAGTTCTGATGCATGGTGACATGTGCTCTCTATTGGATGTACTCCTGCTTTTTTTTTTTTTTAACAAGCTTAATCTGATTCAAATATTTCTGTTTTTATAAGTTGTACATACACACACACATGCACACACACACACACACTCCTCCTACTATATCTGGCAATATCTCTATTATGTTATGATAATTCATATACCTAACTTGTCCCTAGGAACCAAATACTTCTCCCCACGAGAATTAACTTAGCATCCTTACACCTGGTAGGCACTTAACAAATAGCTAATAAATGAAAGAATGGATATGTACTTATACAAATTTTCTGTTTTTCTCATTATATGTTTTTTTGTTGTTGTTTGAGAGGACAAGAGGTAGAATTAACTTTTCCTTTTTGAGAAAGGGACAGTATGACAACCAGCTAACACCAAGGGTTGGCAAACAAAACATACATTTTCTGAATGGGGTTTCTTCCAACACAGATCAAGTGAACAATAAAATCTACCCTGACCCACATTTCCATAGAGTTGTAGGTGTCTTTCCACCCCAGCCACTGAATTTGATTTATCACTGCAACCCTTGAGGAGAGTCATTTTACAGATGGGGAAGTCCAGTTCTGAGAGTAGGGTGATTCGCCTAAGGTCACAGAGATGGGTCTTAGTTTAGACTAGGAATGAGCAAACTTGTTCATGTAGAGGGTAATTTAGTGTATAATTTATTTAATCTTGTTGGGTCCTACGGTCCCAGTCATGCAAACTATGCCATTGTACTATGAAAGTAGTCATAGAGTGAATAAACACTTATGAGTGACTATTTAAAAACAATTTAGAAAAGCAGGCAGTGGGGTCCATTTGCCTTTGGATAGCTAACATACACATATTTTTATTCCAAATTCAGTAACCTGTGCCATAACCAGCTAGCCAAATTGAAATGCTATTGATAGCTATTCAGACGATCTAAAGTACTTCCCAGGCTCTTTTTGGAACCATCTAAGAAAAGGTAAAATCTCTCAAGGGCTGGCAACATACCTCACCCAGGAAGGCATTTGCTTTGCCATGTGACTGGTATAGTTTTAAGCCTATTCCTCGCTGCACTAGAGGAAGCTTCAAAGCTATGGTGTCTTTTAATATCTCATTCTGTCTCTCTGTTTCTCCCTATTTGGAAAAAAAAAAGTCAGGTGCAGACTGAGAAAGTACCAAAGATGACAGAAATAGAATAAAACAAACAAAAAAATCCCCTGTAATAGTTTGTGTTAAGCATTTTAATTGTTTTCAAAGTCTAGGAAGTATTAAGATCATAGGTGGTTATAACCCTTCATTTTCCCATTCATTCAGATAGAGAGGACTTCTTGTTGACTTTGGAGCCCTGCAGGTTATTCCTGATGAGGTATTCTCATGGTTGATGGAAGTAGCAGAGAAGCCTTGCAAGGATAGTTGGAAGGCACCTCAGCATTTCTGCACTGCCAACCTGCACACTTTGCTTTTTTCTCTTTTCCTCTCTTCAAAAATTGTCTTTCTCCACAAACCTAACAGCTACTCTTTTCATCTGCAAAGCCCTGAGGGGGCGGCCAGATGGGTAGCTGCTGTTGATGAAAACTTCTAAGTCGAGTAAGGAAATTTTGTGGATGTTAGAACCCCTAGCTCAGGATGAAATTTTGTTCACAAAGCACATGATAAAATTCCCAGTTTCTTTAATATCACCTGTCTAGTAATAATCCACTTGATGGGTTAACTGCACCCAATTCTAAATTCTAAGTCTCCTTCCCCAGCACTCCTGAGATCCCTTTCCCTGCTGTCAGCTGCCTTAAAATCTACCTGAACATGTCCAAAAGAAGATCAGAGAGATATGTGGCTGTAACTTTCCACCCATGGGCGTGTGTGGGCGCATATGTGTGTGTATGTATGTGTGGTGTTGGTTCAAAATCATGCTTGCTATAAATCTTGGCTAATCATTTAAGCTTTATCAGCCTGCTTTTTTATGTGGAAAAATAAGGATAATCCTTTATCTTCACAATCAGCTGATCACTGGAGGATTAACTAAATAGCCAGATGAATTAAAAAAAAATTGTGTGTGAAAGGATACTATCAGATCCATTGCCTGGATAGTAATCCATTGCATTGTCTAGTAAATACTAGATGGATACATAAATGAATAATTCACATGCATATTTACACCTCAGTCTCACATATTCCAAGCTAAGAAATGTTCAATAAATAACCCAGCAAAGCCAATGAGCAAGTACATTCTAGGGGTAGGATCTGAATGAACCCAGGTCTGTGATTTCCCAGCAGTGTCTGACATCAAGTAAGTGTACTCAATAAGATGTGCACAACCTGTGTTCCTGTGTTGGGGTTTCTTCCCCTTAACACTGCTGGTGGTGATGCTTTGAGATTCTGGAACATCTGTGGCTTTATTCCTTTTCAACCTACCATTGCGGATATATATACATACACACACACATATCAAGCAGTTTGAACCTAGGTTTTTCTTCTGCAAACTCAGTGTTAACAGAGCCAATTAGAGGATTTTTGGGAATCTATCAGTTTATTTAGTTACTATCCAGTTTATATAGTCATTTTCCCTTTAGTCCACACTATTGCTTCAAGTTGGTTTGGTTTAGAGTTTCACTATTTTAAGTGTGGCCCCTGTGCTGGAATTATTAGCATCATAAAGCACATCTTCAGCCCCCTTCCCAGCCCTTGTCAACCAGGCTCTGTTTCAATAAGATGCTCTGGAGAGTCATATGTACCTTGAATTTTGGGAAGCTCTCATAGAATGTTCTCAGAATTTAATATAAGGTATCTTTTTTCTATGCCCAAATTTTGCATTTATACCTTGTCCCTCTTTGCTGCAAAATTATCATCTGTAAAATGGGTTTAATGTTACTTTTTTCAAGGAGTTATTACAAGATAATGACCAAGAACAGTAATATATATGTAATGTGTCTGGCATGTGACAAATGCTCAATAGACACTAGTTTCTTGTCTTTCTTCTCCCATGTTCTACTAGACAATGCCTGTGAAATTACTATCTTTTAATGAGGCTCCAACCTCTTTAAAGGTGGAGAACAATTTTTTTCTTATTTGCCAAATCCAGACTTTGTGAATAAAGATACAATTTCATTGCTCCTAATGAAAGGGCTAGTTTTGCCATCCCTATATTTATATTCTGATTTGGGGTGAGTGAGTGAGAAAAGCAAGGAACATATAGATAAAATCAAAGTCTGTCAGACAATGATGATTTTTTAAGAAGAAAATAAAAAGAAGAAGGGAAAGGCTGTGTAAGGGAGGGTGGTGACTATATATATTTTAATTGCATGAGTAGGAAAGGCCTCACTGTTAAGGTAACATGAGACCAGAGACCTAAGGGTAAGGGGGCTGTCAGTTCCCACCTCCTTATCTGAGGCAAGAACACACTTAGTGTGATGGAACAATGGCACATGGGAACATAGGTAAGATCAACATTGCACTTGCCAAAAGACTGAAGAAAAGAAAGGAGAACCTCTGGTTTCTTTAAGCTGATTTTACAGCAATACTGAGTAAGATGTGTGAAAAATGCACCAGCCTCTTCCCCGTAGCCTTGCAGATTAGGTAAACACTTTCACATCTATTGAAAGTTATCTCTTAATATGTCTCTAATCTTGTTCTCAAGGCGGTTTGAGGTTAAGCTATTGCTTTATCTACCCCTGTACCTACAGGATCTACCTATGGGTCCATGGCATTGTAGCATATCACGTAAATGTTAGGTGATTGAATGCATGTTTTCTATTTAATCCCCCAGTCTCCCACATACCAAACAGAAAGAGAACCTTTACAAAGAGTGCCATCTTTTACCGGGGCCTCTACCTGTATCTAGAAGATGCTGGGAAGAGGTGTGAGGTCAGACCCATGAGACTTGTCTAAAAGACCTAAATGATTTTAGTGTGAAGAAGAGAAGACTACAGAGGTATTCAAATACCCAAGTAGGCAGGAACAGACTTGTTTGTAAGGCTCCAAGGGAGAGAATGAGGATCAGACAATAGAAGAAAGTGATGAAATAACTTTTTCACCACTGGTAAAACAAATAACTTTCTAATAATTATTTTTATAAGGAGGAGGGTTACCTTGTTATGTGTCAAGAGCCCCATGACTAGAAAGGTGCAAACACAGGGCAAGCAACATTTTATCAAGAGATGTGGCAACCATCAGCAAAACAGACTACTAAGATCCCTCTAATGTCAAGGTTCAAAGACTCTAAATTATATTTGCTTTAGACTCAATGTTCACAAATGTTTTGTTTATCCCAATTTTTAACTGAGAAACTAAAAATCATTGAGAAATCTTACTAAACACCCACTGAGGATCTATACTTAAATATTTAGAACCTTCTTTTCTCTTTCCTCTCCTCCCCTTCTCTTGTTTTTATTTATTTATTTGTTTTTACACCTGCAGTACTTGCTTCACCATTAGTGAAGCTTCCCCCCTGCGGGTAAGTAGTATGGGTTCAAGCCTGGGTCCTTGTGCATGGTAACACATGCACTTGACCAGGTGTGCTACTGCCTGGCCCCCAATATTTATAACCTTTTAAAGCAAACAAGTCTGTTTTATAGAAGAGGAAACTAGAGCCCAAGCTCACCTAGCTAAAGAATAACTAGAAACATCTGACTCCCGAGTGTTTATACTTTTGGCTATGTCATGTTTTCTTGAATTTGTACTAAGGTATGTTAAACACCTACTCTGACACAACATAGCTGCTAGAGACTTCAAAAGCCTGGGTTTTCTAGCACTATTTATCCATCATCCTCCTTCCTATTTGATTTCAATACATGCCCACAAGTACTGAGTTGCCATCTTCTAATTTGGTTATGCCCACCATGATGTATCTGGTGCACCACAAAATGTCAGTTTTGAAAAAGACCTTACTATCAGTCATCTTCTACAGATTTGGAAACTGGGAACTGAGAATGAAGCAAGAAATTTGTAGTTTAGTAGGAAAACCAGCCTTATGACTTAATAATGATAGTATAGTATAGTTAAGTGTTATGATAGTGAAAAGGAGAGAAGACTTGCTGGAGGATATGAACCCTCCTCTGAGACTAAATTCAAAAAGACTGATAGGAGATAGTCAAGCAATAAACAAAGAAGGGAATTTCAGGAGGAGGACAGCACTAGCAAAAACATCCATCCTTTCAGGAGAGAGGACTGTCACTCTGTGTACAGTCATCACTTCCTTGAGGTCACTGGTTGTTGATGTTAACTTGAACTTCAATACCATTTCTAAATTGAACCTATTTTCAAAAACACATATAAGATCTTCCTGTACCTCTGGTAGAGAGTCAGGAGTAATTTAGCCATCTGAAATTTTAAGTGTGTCTTTTTCCAGCTACCAGCAAACTCTATTTAAAAAGGAAAAAATACAGAGGTTGTCAACATAGCTCACCTGGGAGAGTGCCCACTTTGCCATGCACAAAGCCCAGGTTTGAGTATGATCCCAACCATACTTAGGGATGCCCCAGAGCTGGGGTATTTCTCTCCTCTCTGTATCTGTTTCTACCTTTAAAAGAATTATCCTGGAGTAATGAAGCCTCATCAATGATTTAAAAAAAAGATGAAACAGGCCTTCCTTATTCTCAGTTCTTAAAGTATCTATAATTAAGTTAAGCCAGTATTTGGTTATTTCCAGAGGCAATATTCTGACTTCCTAAGGAGATGAAATTTTTCTAGACACTAAGAATTCATCTCATCATATGGAAGCAAACAAAGCACTTGGTCCACAGTGGGCATTCAGTACAAGCTTGTCAAGCTAAATGCATGTCTCAGTGGATATGAAGGCCTGGGACATGGGTATTATTAAGCTTGATATTATCATGTTTGGCATGAAGTTTCCAGTAAATCTGTATTGTAGGGATGGGTGAGTGAATCCATAGGAATAGAAATAGTTACCAAATTTTCAGTACTGACTATGTGCCAATCATCATGCTAAGTACATTATTTTTAGTTTTATTGAGGTATAATAGACAAATGTAATTGCAAGATATTTAAAGTGTATATTGTGGTGATATGATATATTTGGATTCCTCTCATGTAATACATATGATTTATCTTTTTTTTGAGGGTGCATGAGAACACAAGTTCAACCTGAGTGTTTTCTTCCTATAATTTCCTTTGTTCCCTAAAATAATACTATCACATAGGCATTATCACTGCCATTGATGATCAGGGAAACTGATGTCCAGAGGCTTTAGACTGCAAGATAAAAATCTCAGTAGGCTCAAAGCCATAGAGATTTTTTTCCATCTGATTAAACAATAGTGATCAATAGTGGTTTACAAAATTTTATGATTATAATGTATAGTTGCACACCCCAACCATCACCAGAATTTTGTGCTACAGAGAATTTTAATAGTATTAACTGATTTTAGAGAAGACAATAACCAAATGGTTCATGCAGGTATCAACAATGTTTCTGTTACTCAGGTAAGATACATGGAAATTCATGGAAATTCATATATACAATGATTTCTAGTAGTCCCCCGAGAAAGAAGGACCATTTAAAGGTATGCCACTTTATAAAGAAAGTCAACCAACAAATTCCAAGGGAATTTTGTTTTTCCCCTTTAGCCTCTTTTGGTTCATACTATAAAGAAAGTTCTTCGAAATATGAGATTGTCAAAAATACATTTCAATAGCAAACTACAATAAGTGAAAAGCATGAACTACTCTGAACCCCATGTTTCTTATTGTCTGCTGAAGAATGGAAGGCAGCTCACAAGATAAAAAGCTAGTATCATGTATTTATATTTATTTTTAAATGAAAGAAAAAATATTCTAGGTAATGTTCCAAGGATAATAGAATCCTCAGTGACAACCATCTCACCTTCAGCATTAATCACACAAAAAGAAATGTTCAGACTGATGACCCTTAGGCAATAAAACATTCTTAATTGAAGCAACACTAAATTATGTTCAGAATATTCCTGCAGAGAGCAAAGAATAGTCACACATTAAAAAAATACTTTTAACAAGGGTTGAGACAAAAAGGAAGATTTTTGGCACACTCCCAGGTACCCAGAGAAATGAAGCAGAATTCTTAATTCTTGGTTGGCTTACTTTCATATGAAACAAAAGTCTGGGTGTCAGAGAAGACTTCCCACCCAGAATGGATACAAACTATCAGGTGTTTCCAGAAATGCAGCTCATGTTAGGGGACAGTTTAGCAACAAAAGAAGAAAAAGTATAAAAAGTTATCAGGTTAATATTAATTACATACATGGCGATTAGCCTTTTAGTAAGATGAGATTGTCAGTGACAGGAACACTCCTTCTTTAGGCACTGTGATAATTGCTTCCCAAACTCCTATCAGCCACTAGGGCATTGGAAGGTCCTGATATCTTTTTTTTTTTAATTTATTTCTTTATTGGGGAATTAATGTTTTACATTCAACAGTAAATACAATAGTTTGTACATGCATAACATTCCCCAGTTTCCCATTTAACAATACAACCCCCACTATGTCATTTATCGTCCTTCATAGGTCCTGATATCTTATTGGGATTTGAATTAAGTGAGATAATTCATGGAGCTGGGTGGTGACATACCCAGCTGAGCACACACATTACCATTTCAAGGGCCTGGATTCCAGTGTCTGGTCCCTACCTGCAGGGGGTGAAGCTTCATGAGTGATGAAGCAAGTGCTGTTGGTAATGAGGTAAGTCATGCAAGAGAGACTGGCAACAAGGGTAGAGGCTTCACAAACATTAGCTAGATCTACATCTATCAAAACAGCCTTTATTCCTTTATTCAAAGTAAACTCATAAATCTTAATGAAGGCGATAAATAAGTAACTTGTCTGTGCAGACATAAGTCAGAAAGTCAACTATGAGCTGGAGATGGACTTTGTCTGAAAGTCTTTGGCAGTGTGTCATTTATGAAATAAAAGGGCTTAGGGTTCTCTGGTTTTGGACTTATCAAAATTGTGTGAAATGGAGAAATGAATATTCCTCTACATTTTCCCTATCATCAAGGAGTTCAGTGATCATAGAGGACCAGAAAAGGAGCACATGACCATAATTTGATAGCTCAGTTCAATTTTAACAAAAGTGTTAATAGGAAGAAATCCCTAGATCCATGAAAAACAAACAAAAAGTATGTTTTCCTTTTCATCACCTTTCAGCTTGCAGGCAAGAAAAAAGTCAAAGTAATAAAAGCAGGGGGCCAGGTGGTGGCACACCTAAGTTAAGCGCTCACATTGCAGTGAGCAAGGACCCAGGTTCAAGCCCCTGGTCCCACCTGCATGGGGAAAGCTTCATGAGTGGTGAAATAGGGCTGCAGGTGTCTGTCTTGCTCCCTCCCTGCTCAATTTCTCTATTTTAAAAAAGATTTTATTTATTTATTTATTTATTTATTTATTTATTTATTTATTTATGAGAAAGGAGGAGAGAGAGAGAAAGAACCAGATATCACTCTGGAACATGTGTTGCCGGGGATCAAACTTAGGATCTCATGTTTGAGAGTCCATTGCTTTATCCACTGTGCTACCTCCTGGACCACTTTCTCTGTCTTAACATAATAAAAAATTAGTAAAAACAAACAACCCCCCCAAAATAACCCCAAAAGAAATCCACAAAAAATGAATCTGTAGAGTATAAAACCCATCTTCTTCATCTCTTTTCCCTTAATTTTTCCCCTCTCTTTCTTCCTCTCTCTATCTCCCCTCAGGTATTAAGCAAATGTGACCAATCTAATTGCCCTGAACCAAGTATTCAGGAGAGGTAAAGATGAAAGAGTTCCCAGGAATATGTGTGATAATCACAAAATGTAAATCTTTTCTAGTTGCTCAGCTATTCTTAGAAATAGAAAATGAAATGCCACCAAACAAATCCATGATTTAAGACATTCTCAACATTCAGAAATAATAATAATTAGTATTGTTTTTCTATTACCAGGATTATTGCTTGGGCTCAGTGTTGGCACTAGAAGTTTACTGATCCATTGGCCATTTTCTTTCTTTCCTTTCTTCCTCCCTCTCTCTTTTCTTTCTTTCTTTCTTTCTTTCTTTCTTTCTTTCTTTCTTTCTTTCTTTCTTCCTTCCTTCCTTCCTTTCTTTCTTTCTTTCTTTCTCTCCCTTTCATTATTTCTTTTTTTCTTTTAGTTTGTTTTGAGAGAAATTGAGAAGCTGAGAGGGGAAGGGGACATAGAAAGGGAGAGAGAAAGATAGCCACCTGCATATCTTTGTGAGGCATCCCCCCTACAGGTGGGGGAATGGGTCTCGGACCCGAGTCCTTACTCTTGGTAATGTGTGCACTTAACTGGGTGTGCCTCCACCCCAACTCTCAATAATCATTTTTCAAGGAAATACTTAATATGTGCCTGGTGTTGCCAGAAAACTAAATTCCACAGGGCACCATTTCCTGTTCCTCTTGAGAGTCAGTGTGCATTTACTAGCCACCAAGGCTTCCACTTGCCCACTTTATGCAGTTGAGGACTCAACCACCTATTTTTCTTTTTAAAATATCTTATTATATATATTTATCTATTTTGCATTAAGACAGAAACAGAGAGGTGAGGGAGACAGATGTGTTGGGGGAGAGACAACTGCAGTAGTGTTTCACCACTTGTGAAACTTTCTCCCTGCGGGGGAGAACTAGAGGCTTGAACCTGGGTCCTGGCACACTCAGTCTGTCGGGCCTTAAAGCCAGCACTCCCCCCCTCCATGCTCCATTGCTGACACTATGGTCTATTTACATAATCACTGTTTTGCCTGAAAGATCCCCACCAAGTTATCCCCTCAGAGTATTGCTAATTCAGTTAAAACCTTCTTCACAACAGTTGCTATGGAAGCTTTCTGCCTTCACGCTCTTTTCTCCACCCCCTTTCCTAGCCATTTCCTTTTCCAATTTGCCACTTCCGATTTCTAAGATATAAAGGTGTTGTCTCTGATCAATAAAGGCATGGCATTGCATTGCGTTCCCACTCCGACAGTTCCCACTTACTCTCTCCCGTATTGCTGAGTAAGCAGTAGCCCAGTTGGCTCCAGTCGAGTTCTCTCCAACCCAGAGAGCACATGCCCCGGAAGAAACACTCTGAAGCTAGCCTGGCAGCAGTCTATGCACTTTACTCAGCCTCCCGACCATCTACTTTCTAATGAAAGAAATGCAGTTGTCTGGTAGGAAGTGTCTCATATGGTTTCCTTCTCTTCTACCCACAACTAGTACCCAATGAAGTATCATGCTTCTTTTTTTTTTTTCCTGGCATAGAACACACTTGTCCAAAAAATGTTAGAGATAAAAAAAAAAAGCAATTTTGAGTAGTGCTACATATGATACCACATCTTTAAGACTTATAATACATGTTAGCTCAAACTCAGAGAAGTAGTGACAAATAGCCTCCCTCTCCTTTTTTTTTCTTTAACTTCACTCACTTCAAACTTATTTGGTTACGTGACACCTTTAAAAACATATTAAATACATTCTGGGAAAATATTTTAGCTGGGAATTGTCTAAACCCATTATATATTTTTTTGAAATAGTATTGAATACTCTTTCAAAGTATAATTATGTTAAGGTGTGGGGTCTAGGACCCAACTCTGATCTAACAGAGGGGGCAACAGGAACAAGAAAGTCAAGTCAAAGAATACTTTTAAGCCTCTTTTCACTATGATAATCTAAGATTCTGTTTTTCAGAAAATATCACCTGCTCAAATATAGGCACAGGAAAGAAATGCAGAGAGGGGAGAGAGTAAGACATTGTGGAGGTTGGGTGGTGGTGCAACTGGTTAAGCACACATACCACCAGACGGCAGAACCAGGGTTCGAGCCCCTAGATACAGACAGAGAGAGAGACCTACATACCTGCTTCACCACACATGAAGCTTCCACCCTGCACATAGGGAGTGGGGGCTCAAACCTACGTCTTCACAAATGGTGAAACAGGTCTGCAGGTGTCTGTTTTTCTCCCTATCTCCCCCTCTCAATTTCTCTCTGTCCTGATATATATATATATATATAAAGAGTAAGACATGTTTTCATCCTGGAATGAGTTCTACTGGACTGGTTCTGGTTCACTCTGTATCAGCAGTCTGTGAACAATGGGCTTAAGGAGTTTCACGAGGAAAACCAAAGACCCAAAGAGAAACAGAATTCTGTGTGGTTTTGTATGGGCACATCTGGTACACAGACTCATAAGTACACACATGCAGGTACATATATGTACATTATATACATTATACTGAACTAACAAGGCATAAGACCCTGAGAAGCTGCATAACAATGCATCTAAAAACAGAGCCTTTGTGAAGACCAGGTGGTGAAGTACCTGGTTGAGTGAACACATTACCATGCACAAGGTCTTTGGTTTAAACCTCTTCTCCACCTGCAGGAGGGGAGGCTGCATGAATGGTGCAGTAGGTTGACATCCCTCTCTCTCTCTCTCTCTCTCTCTCTCATTTTCTACCCCCTTCCCCTCTCAATTTTACTCTGTCCTATCAAATAAAATTTTTAACAAATTAAAAAAAAAGATCACCAGAAGAACTGGATTCACTGTGCAGGCACTGAGCCCCAGTTATAACCCTGGTAGCAATAATGATAACAACAACAGAGCCTATGCAATCAAAAGGCATGGGTCAGATTTTTCTCTGTCACTTAGAAGCTATATGACTCCACACCTATGGACATCTAATCTTTGATAAGGGGGCCCAAAGGATTAAATGGAAAAAGGAGGCTCTCTTCAATAAATGGTGCTGGGAAAACTGGGTTGTAACATGCAGAAGAATGAAATTGAACCACTTTATCTCACCAGAAACAAAAATCAACTCCAAATGGATCAAAGACCTAGATGTCAGACCAGAAACAATCAAATACTTAGAGGAAAACATTGGTAAAAAACAGTTTCCCACCTACACCTCAAGGACATCTTTGATGAATCAAACCCAATTGCAAGGAAGACTAAAGCAGAAACAAATCAATGGGACTACATCAAATTGAAAAGGTTCTGCACATCCAAAGAAACTATTAAACAAACAAAGAGACCCCTCACAGAATGGGAGAAGATCTTCACATGCCATACATCAGACAAGAAACTAATCACCAAAATATATAAAGAGCTCAGCAAACTTAGCACCAAAAAAGCAAATGACCCCATCCAAAAATGGGCAGAGGATATGAACAAAACATTCACCTCAGAGGAGATCCAAAAGGCTAACAAACATATGAAAAACTGCTCTAGGTCACTGATTGTCAGAGAAATGCAAATTAAGACAACACTCCTGTAAGAATGGCCTACATCAAAAAGGACAGCAGCAACAAATGCTGGAGAGGTTGTGGGGACAGAGCAACCCTTTTACATTGCTGGTGGGAATGTAAATTAGTACAGCCTCTGTGGAGAGCAGTCTGGAGAACTCTCACAAGGCTAGACATGGACCTTCCATATAATCCAGTAATTCCTCTCCTGGGGTTATACCCCAAGGACTCCATAACACCCAACCAAAAAGAGGTGTGTACTCCTATGTTCATAGCAGTACAATTCATAATAGCTAAAACCTGGAAGCAACCCAGGTGCCCAACAACTGATGAGTGGCTGAGAAAGCTGTGGTATATATACACAATGGAATACTATGCAGCTATCAAGAACAATGAACCCACCTTCTCTGACCCATCTTGGACAGAGCTAGAAGGAATTATGTTAAGTGAGCTAAGTCAGAAAGATAAAGATGAGTATGGGATGATCCCACTCATCAACAGAAGTTGACTAAGAAGATCTGAAGGGGAAACTAAAAGCAGGACCTGACCAAATTATAAGTAGGGCACCAAAGTAAAAACCCTGTGGTAAGGGGTAGACATGCAGCTTCCTGGGCCAGTGGGGGGAGGGAGTGGGTGGGAGGGATGGGTCACAGTCCTTTGGTGGTGGGAATGGTGTTTATGTATACTCCTAGCAAAATGTAGACATATAAATCACTAGTTAATTAATTTGAGAGGGGTAAAATTAATTGTATGTCTCAAAGTTTTTCAAAACACAAACTGAATCTTTTTAATATATAGGCTGTGTATTTGATATACGGACTCTCTCAAAAGCCTAGACCAAGTAGATCAGAAGCATCAGCTATATATAAGATACTGGGTACTGTACAGCAAACCCTAACAAAAGGACTTTTCAAAGTTAACCCAATTACCAAATAATGTGATGATAACATTAACTATCGATTTTCTTTTTGAACCCTAAGACAGCAGGAACCTCACATCTCCACTATAGAGCCCCTACTTCCCCCAGTCCTGGAACCCTTGGATAGGGCCCACTTTCCCGTATGCCTCTCCCAATCCATATCAAATAATATTGCATCTGCCGATCACAACCTAACCAACGCAACGATTGCCACCTCAACATGCTTCACTTCAGACTGTGTCCAGAGACTTCACATGTGGAATGACAACCCTTCAGCTTCATTACTCAGGTGAGACCTTTCCTTTCATAGTATACTCTAATTTCATCTCAGGTGGTTCACTTTCTAACAAAGTCCCAAATCCTAGATATACACCAGTTTCTGTGAGAGAGAGCATATCTTCACACGTATCCATAAACTACTGCAAAATATATACCTGAAAGCAGAAGTACACTAGAGTTTGCAGTGAGTACCTCCCTAACACTTCCTCTCCACTATTCCAAGCTTTGGGTTCATGATTGCTCAACAATTTGTTTGGCTTCGTATGTTAACTCTCTTTTCAGTCACCAGGTTCCAGATGCCATCAGGATGCTGGTCAGGCTTCCCTGGATTGAAGACCCCACCAATGTGTCCTGGAGCTCAGCTTCCCCAGAGACCCACCCTACTAGGGAACGAGAGAGGCAGACTGGGAGTATGGACTGACCAGTCAATGCCCATGTTCAGCGGGGAAGCAATTACAGAAGCCAGACCTTCTACCTTCTGCAACCCACAATGACCCTGGGTCCATGCTCCCAGAGGGATGGAAAATGGGAAAGCTATCAGGGGAGGGGGGGTGGGATATGGAGATTGGGTGGTGGGAATTGTGTGGAGTTGTACCCCTCCTACCCTATGGTTTTGTTAATTAATCCTTTCTTAAATAAAAAAATTTAAAAAAAAAAGAAGCTATATGACTTTGGGCAAGTTACTTAACAATGTTTCTGAGCTTAGCTCCTTACTTGTAAAGTAGTTGAAGAAATACCAGTAACTCACAGAACTGCTGCAAGAACTGTAATACTAAGTCAGGTGTTGTTATGAGTATTTTACACATATGTATACTCATATTAGTCCTAACACTACCCCTATTTTATATATGAAACAGTTAAGTCACATTAATAATAAGAATAGTGAATGGAGTGACTGCAATGCAAATAGAGGCAGTCTCATCTAGTTCCTAATCACTAGGTTGTCCCACCTAGAACAGTGCTATGTTATAGTTGTTCTACCATACTCCCCTAGAAGACACAGACAAGCAAACACGTAAACACTCCACACCTCCTTTTCCTCTCTGCTTTAAAAAAATCTGCTGTTTTTGTCATTAGTTTATTACATGGTGTGGTTCAAGTGGGCAGCATGAAGATACCAGCTTTCCAAACACATGTATCTTGTGTGGATGCTCAAGGAACAGAAGAACAAATTCAACCCTGAGAAATGTTAGTTCATGCTGAACGATGACTCACAGCTGCTATTTTCACAAACAGCCTGCTAATTAAACTTTCTTATGAACTCTGTTAAACAATTTTTCCAATGCATGGAGGAAAAACCATATATTATAGACCGGAATTCAAAATCTAATATTAAAAGCACAAGTAGGATCTGTGACATTATAATCTGATCAACTTGAGCATTAATAACAGTTAGGCACTGATGTCTGAGAGAGTTAATCTGCTTTTGTTGAGATGTACAAAAATAACTGAACAAAACATCTGGAAGTCAGACTAGAAGGCAAAGCTAGCTTATCATAGGAGGGTTAGTATTTGCTTTATCCTCATAAATCCCTTGCTTAAAGTGTCCTATCTTCCAGGTGATCATAATAATCTACTGAATTGATGTAACACTTTGCAAACTTACTGGGACATTAACAGCTCATTTGATGACACAATAGGGAAAGAATCAGTGTTTTATTTATTTGATAGGACAGAGAAAAATTGAGAGGGGGAGGGGAAATAAAAGAAGGAGAGAAAAAGAGACACCTGTAGCACTTGGCCACTAGTGAAGTTTTCCCTCTACAGGTGAGAATTGTGGGTTCAAATCCAGGTCCTTGTGCATTGTAGCATGCTTTCAACCAGGTGCACTACCACCTAGACCTCAAGAACTCATATTTATATCCATCTTTTATGCACAATAAATTGAGGCAAAATGGGGGGGTGATCTTTTTGAAAGTTCCAAAACTAGAGCTAATATGAGAACTTGGTAGATCTTTTCATTTTATTATACTGCCACTCATAAAAGTGGCCATAATTGATGCCAGGCAGTGGTGCATTCAATACAAACCACATGGTACCATGCCTATGAATCTGGGCTTAAGCCTCTGGTCCCTACCTACATGCGAGAAGCTTTAAGACTGGTGGAGCAGTGCTACAGATGCTCCTTTCTTGTTCTTGCCTCCCTCCCACCTTCTCTTTCTCCTTCCTTCCTTCCTTTCTTTCTTTCTTTTTTTCTTTCTTTCTTCCTTTCTTTCTTCCTTCCTTCCCTACTTTCCTTCCTTTTTTTCTCTTTTTATCTCAATCTCCCTCTCTGTTTCTATAATAACAAGAAAGAAAAAAAAAGGGGGGTCCACCAGGAGAGGTGGAGTTGTGCATGAATTGAGCTACCCATGATAACCCTGGTGGCAAAAAAAAATCCAACTAATTTAACAAATAAATAAAAGTGGACATAATTTAAAAACAATCTCAGAAATCATCTTGACATTTTCAAATACTGAACTAAAGGCTTTCATTTACAATCTTCCAGAACTACTAAAACTGTTGTTCATTATTCCTGCAGCTATTTTTGAGTCTTACTGGAATACATCCTACACAGATATGTTCACGACTCAGGATGAAACAGCGAGAACACAGGGAACTCTGTGAAGGTCTCTTGTCCCAACTGGCAGCAGCATGTGGTCATATAGACTTGGGTACACAGAAAACCTGTCCACTTGCCAATTGTGTGACCTCAGGTCAGTGGCTTTAAGCTCCATAACCCTTGTTTTCCACTTCTAAAGAACAGGGACATCATTACCTATTGGGGTTTTGGTGAGGATTTTATGAGATAGCAAATACAAAGTGACTGGCATCAAGCAGGTGCATAATAAATATAACTTCCCATTTCAATTTCCTGCCTTCTCATATGCTGTATCCTACTTCCTACTCAGAATTACATAAAAGGACTAAACCAGGGACAGATACCTGTTTTCTTTCTCCTTTCCCTCTATCTATCTGTTAGCCCAGAGGTAGGATCCTCAGTGAGAGGAGGGAAGAACTGGCAGTCCAAGGGGATAAAGTAACTTATGCAAGTTCACACACTGGAGGGTGGGAGGGGTGGGGAGTGATGTGATTAGAAGATGGCACACGATTTTCAGTGAAGTCTGTCTCATTTCTGGTTAGTGCATTGCACAGTCTGGTAGTTCTGAGAAAGAAGTGTGTGTGTGTGTGTGTGTGTGTGTGTGTGTGTGTGTGTGTGTGTGTGTGTGTGTGTGTGAAAGAGAGAGAGAGAGAGAGAAGGAGAGGGAGAGAGTACTTGGGGTGGGAGGAGTAAGGAGCTCTTGGGCAGTGTTTTCTTAGTTTTTACTTAGTTTTATACCGATCTTTCTCTTTGGAACATCTCCACTGACTGGAGGAGAACACTGAGAAAACAGAAGGAAGCTGAGAACTGGTTCTAATTTTTAGGGTGAAGACCAGTCATTTGGTTTTCCTTCCTATTGTCCAACTCAGGATACTAGAAATGGAGTACCGGCCAGGACACAATATAGAAACTACCACTAGGAAGAATGAAGTAGAGGACTGAAGTTCTTATTCATCTGCGCCCAAATGTGGGGCCTGAGAGGAAGAGGAAGTCTGAAGATACACAGAATATATTAATAGCACTAGCCTTGTTCAGAGCAGCAGGCAGAGAAACCAACTTCGGAACACTTCCTTGGCACAAAGGTTAGACTCAATATTAGTGAAATGGAAATTCCATTCAGATGATTTCTCTGTCTCAGTGCTTATCCTGGCCAAACAAATAAACCAAATCCATCAATCCAATTTGGGTACAAGTCAAAAAAGATGAGAAAATGAAAACTCTATTAGGTAATTGTAGCCTTTTTACCCCACTCTGTATTATCATCAGCAGTTGTTTTCACATTTAGAGGTTGATAGGTTATAGTGAGTATGACAGAAAGGAGGAGGATGGGAATCCTAGTTATTAGCTGAACATGAGATAAATGTTGTAATTAGGTATTTCTCCCCAATGTAAAGAAAAGTCATCCTAAGTAGTCTGTTACTTCTTAGACAAGTCACTAAGTTACAATTAAATTACTATGTTTTCGTTTGATCCTCTTTTGTAATTTTATACCCAGTTCCCTCTACTGATAAGATCTATAAATTTATGGATATTTTACTTTTAATTCTTTCCCATATCATCTCATCAATAAGACAGAAAGAGGAAGCAGAAAAGCAAACAAGCAGAAACAAAAATAAAAAGGAAAGGGTCAGGGAGCTATCACATTGGTAGTGGCCCAGATATGCATGCCTGAGACCTCACAGGTATTAGGCTCAATCTTTGGCACCACGAGTCAGAGCTATGTGTAGCATTGATGTCTCTCATTTACTGATGAAAATAAATAAAATACATTTTTAAATGAGAACAAAATATATCAAGTGAAAACAAGAAGCCAAGAGTCCTTAATTAAAGTCTTCTTTGGACTGCACTGACCTCATCTGTAAAGTGAGTATGAATTGTGTATATATTGACTGCTTTAATAAGTTTAGAGGAAGTACTGAATGCAAAAGTCCTTAAAACAAATATGGATGGAAAATGTTAGAGATGATAAAATATACATCTCAGGCTCATACTGCCAATAAAGTTATTTAATCTAATTTAGGGTATTCATAATAAGAAATCTCATTAGAGGCCAAAGATAGTAGTTAAAATAACTACTACCTTAAAAAATATTGCCACCAGGGTTACTGGTGGTGCTCTGCACCTGCATAATGAATCCACTGCTCTGTTTCTCCTTTTTAAAAATTCTTTTATTTTAATTTTATTATTACTTTTTTTCCCTCCAAGATTATTGCTGGGGCCTAGTGCCTGCACTACAAATCCACTGCTCCTGGAGGCTATTTTTCCCCTTTTGTTGCCCTTATTGTTTATCATTGTTGTTGTTATTGCTGTCATTGCTGGTGGATAGGACAGGGAGAAATCGAGAGAGGAGGGAAGACAGAGAGGGGGAGAGAAAGAAGACACCTGCAGCCCTGCTTCACCACTTGGAGGTGACACCCCTACAGGTGGGGAGCCGGGGGCTCGAACTGGGATCCTTGAGCCTGTTCTTGTCCTTTGTGCCATGTACACTTAACCCACTGCGCTACTGCCCAGCCCCCTATTATTACTATTTTATTTGACAGAACAGTTGGAAATTGAGATGATGGGGGAGACAGATATGGATAGAGAGAGACGTAGATACTTGCTTCACCACTCATGAAACTTCCTCCTTGCACATGGGGAGTGGGGGCTTAAACCTAGGCCTTCATGCATCGTAATAATTACTCTTAACCAGATGTATCTACTTGGTGTTAACAGGAACTCACAACTAACCAGAAATTGAACTATGAAACAAGGGCCAAGCAGAAATCCAAACACATAAAGATCAGTAAGCAACTGAAGAAGGTGAAAACAGAATCACTGACAGAACAGGTACTGATTAGTGAGATGAAAAGTGAATCTTAAATATTAAATCTTCAAATTATCCAATTCCTTTGGTTTAGATTAGGTTATTTATTAGCACAGTACAAGAAATATAAACTTCAGTGTTTAGAGACCTGGGTTCAAATCTCAGCTCCACCACTTATTACTTAATCTTTTTGAGCTTCAATTGTTTGACTGACATAATACCCCACAGAGCAGTCATGATTGATGCATTCACTATCCTTTGAAGATGTTTCTGAAGCTTGATTCAACTGCATCTTCCTCACTGAATGTTCTCCTACAATTTAATCTTTGCCAAGTCCAAGACTTCTTTCTATTTGACATTTGATCTGAAACAACCCTTCCTATAGCTATCTTTTTCTCCTCTGAACATCCACAGGTGACATGGCCTTTATCTTCTTTCAGCAGACATAGTTGTAACATAATAGAAGGAACATGGGCATTGCAGTCAGAGCTGTAATACTAATCTCCATCTAGTTGATTAAAAAACCTTAGCTTCCGGAGCTGGGCGGTAGCCCAGCGGGCTAAGAAGCACATGGGGCACGAAGCGCAAGGACCAGTATAGGGATCCCAGTTTGAGACCCTGGCTCCCCACCTGCAGGGGAGTCATTTCACAGGTGGTGAAGCAGGTGTGCGGGTGTCTGTCTTTCTCTTTCCCTCTCTGTCTTCCCCTCCTCTCTATTTCTCTCTGTCCTATCTAACAATGACAATATCAACAACAACAACAATAATAACTACAACAACAATAAAAATAAGGGCAGCAAAAGGGAAAATAAATAAATCTAATAAAAAAGTAAATAAGAAACCTTAGCTTCCTCCTCTGTAAAATAGGGTTAATACAGTTGATTCAAAACCTTGGCTCCCTCATCCATAAAACAGGGATAATACTACTAATCATGCATAACTCATACAAAGCTTCAATGAGATAACATTGGTACTAAGCCTAGCACTGTTGCTGACACAGAATAGATATATTTTTTTCATGCTTACAAACTTCACTGCTCTGTTGAATTTATTAGTGCTTTCTTCTCAGTGAAGTTAATAATCACTCAGGCAGTGTGATTTTTGGCATTGGTGAAAAACAAAACAATCATAATGGAAAAGGTGAATATATTGGACTGTGTATCATAGGCAGGTTCCCAGCTTCTCCTAGAACTGTAGGTTGCTGTAAGGTCCCCAAAGATGTCCTGCCTTTCTTTACTCACTAGCCCTGCTAGTGGCAACATATGGGCACAAACTATGTCTTATGTTCTCTGGTTTCCTTATAGACCGTGATACAGAATTTAAGAGGAATGGAAGTACCATTCATTTGGTCTAAGAGCATACACTAAATAAATACTGTTGGCTGATTGAAAGGGTTTTACAAATATAAAATCCTTGCAGAAGCGTGTCACCTGTATCTGAATTTTATCTTCTCTCCAAACTAGAAATATTTCTTCCATCAAAGTTCAATTTAGGACTGTAAAGAAAACAAATGGGCAGCATAAAGATCTTTAGTTCTAAAATGGAATAAAAGGCAGATACAGAGTTCATCAGTTAAGGGCAGGGGCAAGTGGAATGGTGGGACAGACTGAGAAAGAAAAAATCATCACTACTAAACCTCATAGATGACAAGAAAAAAATGAAGTTCCCATTAACACATTTCAGAAAGCACTTTCCTCCTACTCTGAAGCTGATGAATTACATTTTTAGATAATGTGTGGAAATTTCAGTTTGACATTACCTTCCTGCTAAATTCCTAGTCTCAATCAACCAGGCAGTTCTGTAAAGAAGGGGTGGAGATGAATGAGTGTGTGTGTGTGTGTGTGTGTGTGTGTGTGTGTGTGTATGTGTGTTGTTGGGGGAAGGAGAGGAGGTTGGGTGAATAGGGAATTGGTCTTAGGAATCAGTCAGCTAACGTACAGAAATAGAAAATCCTTAAAATACCCAGGGCTGATTCACATTCTAGGTAAAAAATTCTTTTGAGACATCTCTCTTGGGGATAAGAATACTTTGTTACGGTTATCCGAGTTCGGAAACAGGGCAGAAACATCTGATTTGGAAGAGAAGATAAAGGAGAAGATAGCCAGGGGGTAAAAGAGAACCATACCTGGCCTTTAATCCTGACTACTGCTATCCTGGGGGGAAAAAATGTGTTGAAAGAAGCAGAATGTACCTGCACAAAATCTGAATCTCACAGGTCTACTCAATTGCCAACCTGTCCTAATTAGAAGGGATGAAAGGTCTCTGGTTGCCCATGATGAGTAACTAAGAAGCACAATGATTACATGGTATACTGTTGCACTTAAAGTTCTGATGTTCCTAAATTCCCCTTAATAAGGCAGCCTCATAGTTCCTATATTATGATTCCATTAGATTGTCAAATCTTCATACCTTAAAATTTTCATTCCCCCCAAAACAATAATCACTTCTCCCCAAAACAGATCAAAATCTTTTACCCTTTATAGAATATGTATAAGATGTCAGCAAAGAAGTGATAAATAAAATAACAGATACAAATCTGATTGGGTTTCCTCTGAATTCAGAAGGTACACGGACGGCACTGTAACCAACACATTTTCAAAATCAGCAAGAAAAAGTGCTGATAAATGCTAGTGTTTCCTTTACTCTTCCCACCACTAGCAAACATTCCTTTGATGTACATGTAGAAAAGTTCATTGAGCTAACCAGTATTTTGGGATTTTCTTGGATATGCATAACTGAGGCTGGATCTTAAGTATGCTTAAATCTAAGACAACATTTATCTCAACGTAGTACTTGCAAAATAAAGAGAAGGAAAACATACTGAAGGGCATTTCCTGAAATGAGAAAGTCTGAAGTTAGAAACCACTTGAGTCTTTTCTGCCCTTTCTAGGTGGGTAGGCTCTAATGTATTTAATTTTAAAAAGCACTGATATTTGCTTTTTAATGTGTAATATACTACTTTTCAAAAAAAACTATTATGAA